>NW_006286303.1:367568-386682 GCF_000327345.1 Myotis davidii | reverse complement strand
TTGCTAGGGACTTGCCCGGCACTTGCTCTCTACCTCTATTTGTTATCTTTCTTCTATCATTGACAGTCCCTCTAGGTTGTGGGCTGCTTGCCTGTGTTCCTGAGAAGCATCTACGGTACCAGTCTATAGAGTGTGTTTTCTTTAGTGAATTACCGGTATGTTTACCGGTAATAAACTTGCACTGTTTTATGTATATGTTTGATTACATACAGCCTTGTGACAGTTTTCCTGCATGTCATAAGCATTTGAATATAAATTAAAATGTTAAAATCAAATCTGATATTGTTTTACCTTTTATTTGGTGTGTGGAAGGTGTGCGGAAGAGGGGGTAGTCTTATACGGCGAGTATATAACAAACTCTGTATTTTGAGTGGAAATGTTAGGGGGTCGTCTTATACGCCCAGTCGTCTTATACGCTGGCAAATACGGTACATTATGGCAGACACAGAACTGTCTATCTCTGATAGGTTCATTTTGGGTCACTACAATTTAAGACAGCAGATAAAACAGCCTGATTTTATTTTTATTTCAACTGACAGGAGTAGTTTACCCACTTCTGATGCCTGGGGTAATTCTTAAACTGAAGTAACACCAATAGAGAGGCAGCCGAAGATGTCGTTAACAGTGAATTTCTTTCCATTTTATTTTTCTGCTTTTTAACAGAAAGCTGGCTTGGGGAAATCAAGATCCTATTCGCCCTATTAGCCATGGTGCTTTGAAGAGTCAGATGACCAAAAGACTCGAGAGCCTTGCCCAGCCCAAGGAGGTCTCCTTCAGATACGTACCTAACAGGTTAGTACTGCATGTTAGCAGGTTATTTTATCAGGAGTCTCTAGGAAAATGTACACTGAACCCAGCCCTTTTATCTAAAGCCTTGAAGAGTCTTGTAGTCAAAATTTATTGAGGATTAAGGATTTTATATGTTTCCAATCTGATGCTACAGTACAACTTTTCCAGAGCAGGATCTAATATTTAGCTATTGCAGACATATATTATATCTTATAATGTTTTGACTTACCAGAATGTTGAATAATTGAGTTATGTCTCTGGTGTCCTCTCCTCTTCCTTTTTGTATCTCTCATCCGCTGCCCGGGCCTCTGCCCTTTGCCCTCCTCTGCAAAACATCTTGCCTTTGTGCTGCTCATTGGCTGCCTAATAACTCCTTCCTCCCACTCCTTTTCTGACTCTGATCTCTCTGAAGTGCCCCGTTGTTCAAAACCATCCCTTCCTTCTCTAGCTCCGATTGATTCCCAAACAGAACTGCCATTTCCTGCCAAAGGCTAGTCCCAGGTAAGTGCAGGAGGTTCCTCCTGTGTGAGTTTGGCTGCGCATGTGGTGAGGGTGGCTGAGTCAGTGCAGCCAGGCAGTGGAGCGTGGGCAGGACAGCCAGAAGCCCTCTGAAAGCAGAAGTGTGTATGGACAGGTCTCAAGGCTGGATGGTCACAAGCAAAGGAGGGAGATACAGGCTTACACACATACCCAGGCCTACGGTAGCAACCAGCAGGCAGCCGGGCCAGATGGGGCAGACCCACACCATGAATATGTTAACGAAGCAGAGGCTTTTTGGAAAATAACAGAAGCAGAAGTGGGACTGCAATCTGAGTTAACACCAGGGACAAAGTAGCCAATATCACTTCCTTTCCCACTGATGGAGAACAATATTACTATTTATCCCAAATAGTATCTAAACAATCTTAGTTTACAAAACCTAATAATGATGAAATAATCTACATACCATGATCAAGTAGAATTTATTCCTAAACTCAGAGTTCTTTTTTTCACAAAGAAAAACATCAATGCAATTCTACTAACCAAAGATATAGTAAAAACATTTAAATGATCTATGTAGATGTTAAATAAATTATTTTGTTTTAAAGCAGCAAATTTTCTCTTTTAATTAGTTTATATTCGGGTCTATTTAAAAGGTGCAATTTATTTATTGTGGTACATTTTCTGCTAAGAATAGGGTATTAGAAGGCGGCTGAAAACTCGGTGGCTGTAACCATTTCTAATTTCTTCCCATGTCGATAATAGCTCAGCAGTAAAGAAATAAACTGTCATACCCACTCCCCTAAACCAGGGGTATCAATGTTTGAATTCAAGCGATAATTTGAACTCATGCTTATTTCACTCACTTCTTTTCTCTCCACAACGTGCAGGGCTCAGTATCACTACAACTGTGGCAGAGGGTCTGCAATCTGGGATATCCCTTTTCCTGTACTGATGAGACGACCTTCCAAAAGGATCCAGAGGCTGTCACAGCCCAACAGATTCAGGACAATACAGCTAATAAACAGGTAGAGTACCCGAGACCCTCTGTATATTCTAATCTAACTTGGTTAAACGTTGTTCTTATTGTAGTAGATGCAGGTCCTTGGTGTTTCAAAGGATCAGGATACAAAATCAAATATTTTCAGCAACTGTGGGTCATCAGAAGATCTTCATCAATAATTACATCTGACTCATATGGTAAAGCTAAAATTCACACTAAACTTAACCATTGTCTGCCAATTAAAAGGAAATGTACAAGTGAAGCATTATAGGTTTTTGCAATTTTTAAAACTTTGGGATTCTCTTATGCCCTCTGTGACTTCGCACATGATCCCCCTTTTGCCTTGAATGCTGACTCTCTCCTGTCTTTAGAAGACAGCTTCGTGATATTTTCCACAAGGGAGCTAAGATTGTGATGTGGTTGTTGGAAAATTTTAGGTTACATTAGTGCAATATTACAGCGTATAATTACAGGAAGGTGACAGAACTAATGTGCACTACGGTAGTCAGAACACATTAGGTATATGTGTCCAATTATGGATGCTATGCCTTAGGGTTGGGGGGCTGGGTGAAAAAGATTAACAAGTACTAATTTGTAGTCACAAAATAGTCCTAGGAATGTAAAATACAGCATAGAGAGATAGTCAATAACATTGCCATAATTGTGCATGGTGCCAGGTGGGTACTTGAAGTATCAGAGGGACCACCTTGCAAAAGATATGATTGTCTAACCACTATGCTGTACACCTGAAACTAATGTTGAATGTAAAACTGTAATTGAAAAATAAAAAAGAAACATAATAAACTTGAGACTGTCCAGAAGGAGATAAATGAGGAGTTGAGTTTCTGAAAACTATGTTATATGAAAAATAGTTCAGAGAAATGACATGTTGAGCTTAGAGAAGAGACCACGGAAGCCGTGATGGTTCCGTGTGAAAGGCCAGCACCTGAAAGAGGCAGAGGAGGTGGAAGGAACATTACTTTCTGTTGATCCCAGAACTAGACATTGAACTCGGTATTTACAGAGTAGCGGGCGTCAGCTAAGTGTAGGAAAACCTTCCTGAGGAGCTATCCAGTAGTGGAAAGTTTTACCTGGAAAACTCAACTGTCATCTCCACTCCAATCCCTGAACGTGTTCAAGCGTAGGCTACAACGATCGATCACTCTATGTTGGTTTTAGTAAAGATTCCTGCAGTTAGAGAGGTTGAAATGGACAACTTGTCTTTTTCCTTCATAGAATCCAGCAAAAGAGGCTCAAGTCCTCCCACAAAATTTCTTCGTTTGCTTATTTATCAGTTCATTTGACAAAATCTGCTAATTTAGTTAAAATATATATGTAATTTGTAGTTATATATCTACATTTATAAACCAGAGGAATACTTTCTTTATCTGTCACCACTCTAATATATATATATTTGATTTCAGGAAGCAAGGGAATTGAACCAGGACCTCCTTGGTTCATAGGTCGATGCTCAACCACTGAACACATTGGCTGGGCTGTCACTACTTTTTGAGACTCCTGAGTTTGATGTTTCATATAAGTAAAACCTCCTTGCGTGTTAAAATTTCCTGGATTTTAAAAAGTTTATGGCCCTCGCTGGTTTTGCTCAGTGGATAGAGCGTAGGCCTGCGGACTGAAGGGTCCCAGGTTTGATTCCAGTCAGGGGCACATGCCAGGGTTGCGGGCTTGATCCGTAAGAGGGGCCGTGCAGGAGGCAGCCAATCAATGATTCATTTTCTCTCTCTCTTTCTCTCTCTCTCTCTCATCATTGACATTTCTATCTCTCTCTCCCTTTCCCTTCCACTCTGAAATCAATAAAAAAAATAGATTAAAAAAAGTTTATGTCTCCCCACTCTCCTAAGCAAATTCTTCTGCTACTGATCAATATGTAAGCATTGTTCACTGGCACTGGCTTGAGATCTTTATTATGAACATCAACTACAACATAATACTTTAATACAGAAAACTTCTTAGGAATTGTCTGAGTATGAAGCACAGTTTTTCTTTAAGTGAAGTAGTCTGACCTCAGTGCTTTTAGTTTAGGAGATATTTGCTTCTCAGTGTTTTCCCATCATTTCTCTTTTTACTGGGGGAATAGTCTTTAACCAGGCTCTTTTCTGATATTCTGTGCACTGCAAACAGATAAGCAAGCTTGTCAGAATTGTGTGAGGGAAGGAAAGCAAATGCTGGAATCCACATAATACTATTACAATGAATAATAATGTTAAAACTGCAAGTCTTAAGCAACCAGTGGATCATGAAATTAGTTCCATCTTTTCTTTTAATGAAATCAAATGACATTTAAAAACAGAATACACACCATAGCTAAGATTTGGAAACAGCCTAAGTGCCCATCAGCAGATGAGTGGATTAGAAAACTGTGGTACATATACACAATGGAATACTATGCTGCTGTAAAAAAGAAGGAACTCTTGCCTTTTGCAACAGCATGGATGGAACTGGAGAGCATTATGCTAAGTGAAATAAGCCAGTCAGAGAAAGATAAATACCACATGATCTCACTCATTTGTGGATTATAGAGAACAACATAGACTGATGAAAAGGGACAGACCCAAAGACTGAGAAACAGCGATCAGGCTATCAATCCCCAGAAGGAAAGTAGGGGAGGGCGGGGGTAAGGGGAAGAGATCAACCGAAGGACTTGTATACATGTATATAAGCCAAACCAATGGACATGGACAACAGGGGGATGGGAGCATGAGTTTGTGTGTGTGGGTAGGTTGGGGGTTAATGGGGGGGATGAGGACACATTTGTAATACCTTAACTAATAATAATAATAAAAAAATTGCTGAAAAAATATCAGAATACATTGCCTAGGACAAGCATTGTTTCATGATCATTTTGTTTCAGATATAGAGATTTACATATACCGTATCACAATATAAAATGTACTTCTTACTGTAGATCAAAGTAAAAAAATTCTAGAAACACCAGTCTGGTAGAAAGAGCACTAATGATTATGGGAAAAGATGTTCAAAGTTAGAAACAATATATATAACTGTGGGAGGCTGATTATAGCCATAAAAATGCAGTTATTGTTCCTCTAATGATAATACTTTACATTCTGTTTGCGTATAGGTCCCTCAGTGATTACATAGCAAGAGGTTCTCTTCCAGTCTGCGCTCCTTCTCCCCGGATATTACGACTCTCGATAGCCAAAGGCCTCAGTCCAGACTATATTCCTCCAAAAGATGTAAGTGGGTCCATGGGAAAGAACCGTTTCCTGATTGACTTTGTAACATGAAACACGTGTGTAACTGTAACATGCTCCCCTTTTATTTCCAGGTGTGTGTTTTCACATTCTTCTCTCATCAAATGAACTTTTCCGGCTGCCTCCCTGTGCCTTATGCATCAGTCGGATTTGATCAGAAAAGCAGAACCACTATGAGTAATACAGAATTAGACCTTAAGCAGTAAGGATAGAGAAGCAGATAGGAAAATCTATGAAAGGCTATTATACCACCTGGAACTTGGGTCTGGTTATAGATCTGGAAGCAATGAGAGATAGAGGTAGGTCAGCAGTTCCCTGAAAGGTTTTTACTTCAGGGGACACCATTACAGGTTCTACAAGCAAGGGGGAGTCTAACCTTCCCATGCAGGGGAGGAAGGGCCGATTCTATTGGTAAGGAAGGCTCAGTGGTATTTAGGGGTTTAAAACTCCCAGCCTCATTGGGACTCTGCACATATGTCCCTATTCCAATGTTTAAGGTTCCATTTCTTCCTGATCATTACCCTAACTTTAATATAGGAGACCATACAAGTTTGGGATTCAATTTGCACTGTAATTCGCCCATGTGTAGAAGTGGACTTTGAGTTTGATTTTCAGCCATGTAACCAGAGAAGATAGGGTTTTTATTAAGTAAGCCATAGAAACGTTCTGGTCACTTATCCACACCTTCAGGTGGGAATTTAAAGGCTTCAGCTGATCATCTCTTTCCTCAAGTGCATTTAGAAGCAACCAACTGACCCCACTATACTTTTTTATTTTACTAAAATGGTCTCTGCTGCGTGGTCACTCAAGTCTTGCTTTCTGTTTTGCCACCACATGCCATGCACTACTAGTGTTTTTTTTTTTTTTTTAATCACTGGCAAGAGGTTTTAATACCTTTCAATCTAATCAGCTCAGAAAACAAATGACAGATTATCTAAAACCAATGCAGAGAACCCATCTTTAAAGTTCTGACCTGGTTACCTGTTGCTTCGTGACATAAGACCACCGCCATTTCATTGCGCTTAAGGATTTGATGGGTCAGAAGTTCTGACAGGGCAAGCAGGCTTGTCTCTGCTCTGTGATGTCTGGGGTCTCAGCTGGGATATTTCTAATGGCTCAAGTGTCTGAAGTGGTCGGGGCTGGAATCATCTGAAGACTCCTTCACAGCTGTCTTAGTCATCTCAAGCTGCTATGACAAAATGCCCGAGGCTGGGTGGCTTAAACAACAGTTCTGGAGGCTGAGAAATCCAAGATCAAGGTGCCAGTGGATTCTCTTCTTGACAAAGGCCCTTCCTTAGGGGTAGCAGCCACCTTGTGAGCACGCGGAGAGTTCTGATCTCTCTTCTTCCTCTTAGAAGGACCCTAAACCCATTATGAGGGCTCCACCTTCAAGACCTTATCTAAACCTAATTATCTTCTAAAGACCCCACTCCTAGTAGCATCACAGTTGAGGGTAAGGTTTCAATTGAATTCAGGGTAGTGGGGAGGACATAAACATTTAGTTGGTAAGAATACATATTTGGCCCAGCCTGTGTGGCTCAGTTGGTCGAGCATCATCCCATGAACCAGGAGGTCACAGTTCAATTCCCAGTCAGGGAACATGCTCGGGATGCGGGCTTGATCCTGGGGGCGTGCAGGAGGCAGCTGATCAGTGATTCTCTCTTGCTGATGTTTCTCTACCTCTCTCTTCCTCTGTGAAATCAATTTAAAAAAAAATGAAAAAAGAATACCTATTTGTGGTACCTAGGCTGGAATGACTTGAAGGCTAGACTCAGTTGGCAATCCTATATAATAAAAGCCTAGGTGGCGCGATGCCCTCACGCAATGTCATCACAAGATGGCCGCCCTCATGTTGTCACAGATGACCGCCACACGATGGCTACCGCAAGATGGCCGGCAGGGGAGGGCAGTTGTGGGTGATCAGGCTGGTAGGCGGAAGTGGTTAGGGGCAATCAGGCAGGCAGGCAAGCGAGCTGTTAGGAGCCAGCAGTCCTGGATTGTGAAAGGGATCCCAGATTGGGGAGGGTGCAGGCCGGGCTGAGGGACACCCCCCGCCTCCCCTCCCTGCCCTGTGCCTGAATTTCATGCACCAGTCCTCTAGTATATACAGAAGCACCTTCATATGGTCTCTCCATGTGGCTCAGACCTCTCAGCATAGCAGCTATGTTCTGAGAAGGAATAGCCTGACTTGGAATTCCCAAGGGTGAGCATTCCTAAAGAACCAGGTGGGAGCTGCATGGTTTCTTTATGATTTGGCCTTGCGAGACACATGATGTCTTTGCAGTCATACTCTGTTGATTGATGCAGTTACAAATCTGGCCAGATTCAAGGGGGCAGGGACACAAACCCCACCTTTCCATGAGAGAGGTGGCAAGGAATTTACAGCTTTGTAGGAAAAAACCCCTGCCACACCCAATGATGCGAGTCTTTTGGTATCCTCCAGCATGGTTTGTGTATGCAGAAAAGAATGTTCGGAGGTATGCTCTTGACTTAAATAATTAATAGTTAATTTTTAAAATTCCATATTAAAAAAATCTCTTTCTTAGGCTATACATTTAAGTTTAGGTGGGAAGTTTTATTATTCTGTTTATAATTCTAGCAGTTTTTAACAATTATTTAAGAGTCCTGAGTGTTTGATTTGGTTTCAAACTGAATTAAATACTGTCAAATACTTTATAAGTACATTAAATTTGATTTCTTTTTTTAAATATTTTATTTCAATCATCTGCATTAGCAAACAAAACCTTCTCAAGAATCAAATGATTATTTAAAAATCTAACACATTAAATTTATAATTTTGGTGAACCTGAAGTTTTTTGGTTGTTTTGTTTTGTTAATCCTCACCCGAGGATTTTTTTCCATTGATTTTTAAAGAGAGTGGGAGGGAGGGCAGGGATATATATATATTTAATAATAATTTCAATAATTTAATAATAATTTCAATTTTACTGAAAAGTTGGAAAAACTCACAATTAGCTTCATTGGCTTTATCATTTTCTCTCCTTCATGGTGTTTGTGTGTGTGTGTTTGGTTTTTTATCTGAATACTTTTTTTAAATAATTTTTTTCTTTATTGATTAAGGTATTGCATATGTGTTGTTATCCCCCTTTGTGCCCCCCCCCATTTTTTTTTTAATTTTAATTTTTATTTTTTTATATATTTTATTGATTTTTTACAGAGAGGAAGGGAGAGAGATAGAGAGTTAGAAACATTGATGAGAGAGAAACATCGATCAGCTGCCTCCTGCACATCTCCTACTGGGGATGTGCCCGCAACCCAGGTACATGCCCTTGACCGGAATCAAACCAGGGACCTCTCCGTCCGCAGGCTGACACTCTATCCACTGAGCCAAACTGGTTTCGGCCCCCATTCATTTTTTTAAGAGTGAGTTACAGATATTATATACCCTTTTCCCTAAATACTTCGTGTATATTTCCTAAGAGCAAGGACATTATCTTATCCTCTATAATAATTTCTTTATTGATTAAGGTATTGCATATGTGTTGTTATCCCCCTTTGTGCCCCCACTCATTTTTTTTTTAACCTGTTGCTATGATGTACACTGACCACCAGGGGGTGTGCACAAAACATGGTGGGTGTTGACTGTGGAGGGATGGTGGAGCAGGTGAGCGGGGGCGCCAGACCAAGGGGGGTGCCAGTTGCTGTCTTTGGGGCAAGCCTTTGGTGGTTACTGAAAATTCTTTGCTCCTGCGCGCCATGGTCCCACCGTGCTCACACCCACTGCTGGCACCCACTGCTGGTGCCTGGCGCTGGCTCCAATCACTCGGCGCCGTCAGTGGGTTTGAGTGGGGGCTGCTGGCCCTAGTCGCCCCTCAGGGCTTCTCCACCTCCCCCTGCTCCTGAGGGGTGATTGGGGCAGCAGCTGCCTCTCACACCACTGCTGGTGACAGCCCCGCTTGCACCCGCTGTCGGCACTGGAGCTGCTGCTCACACCCACTGCCAGTGCCAGCCCTGCTTGCACCCGCAGTTGGTACCAGAGCTGCTGCTTGCACCCACTGCCGGCGCCCAGCACCTGTTCTAATCGCTTGGTGCTGTCAGCAGGTGCGAGTGGCTGCTGCCAGCCCCGACTGCCCCTGAGGGCTTCTCTACCTCCCCCTGCTCCTGAGGAGTGATTGGGGCAGCAACCCACTAATGGTGCTGGTCCCACTTGCACCTGCTGCTGGCACCAGCCCCAATTGCTCCGCGCCATCAGCGGGTGCAAGCAGGGATGGCACAGTCAGCATGAGGGAGCGGTGGTGGCAGGAGCAGGGCTGTTGGCAGATAGGGGACTGGGGGCTGTGGTGGGAAGGGCCAGGTGGGGGTGTGGAGATGGGCAGAGACCTGCCCCTGTGCCCACCACTGCCTCGTGGCCCACAGTTCCTTTCAAGGTGCACGAATTTGTGCACTGGGCCCCTTAGTACATTATAGTACAACTATAATGCTAATATCAAGATCAGGAAATTTAACATGGATATAATACTATACTCACTCCATGGTCCATGTTCAAATTTCATCAATTTTTATACATACTTATTCTTAACACAAGCATTACTCTTAATCATTTTGATTGTCTTAGGATTTTTACAGTTAATTCTAAATCTTCCCGGAGTTTAAAAAGAATACATTCCTGCCCTAGCCAGTTTGGCTCAGTGGATAGAGCGTTAGCCTTCGGACTGAAGGGTCCCGGGTTGTGGGTTCAATCCCCAGTAGGAGGCATGCATCATTGATATTTATATCTCTCTCTGAAATCAATAAAAATAATATAAAAAATTAATAAAAATAATACATGCCCACAAAGGAAGCCAAGTTACTATCACAGGCACCTGGGGTTATTTGCCACCAGACTTTGGATGGATGAACTGGAGGAAGTCCTTTCACCTCTGTGAATGTCATCCCAAACCTCTTTCTATAGAAACGTTGTCAGGACTATACAGCTTAGAAAAGGGGTTGATTTCCTAGCTCATTTATTCTCTATTTACCGATGTCAGAAGCTCCTACTCAGGCTAATCAATCTGTTTGAATTTTTAAAATCGTTGGCTTTGGTAGATTTTGACTTTTAAAACTCTTATTTTTGTATTTAGCAGTTACCTTCTCACACAAGCCTAATAGATTAATCTCCAGCTCTGATCATGCTTACTTTCTAATATAAATATTTGATGGCCCTGGCCAGATAGCTTAGTTGGTTAGAGCATCGTCTCAATATGCCAAAGTTGTGGGTTCGATACACGGTCAGGGCACACACAAGAATCAGCCAATGAATGCATAAATAAGTGGGACAACAAATTGAGATTTCTCTCCCTTACCTCCTCTCTAAAACCAACAATAATACTAATAATAATACTAATAATAATCCTATATAATAAAAGGCCAATATGCACATTGTCCCCTCAATTGGGAGTTCAACCATGGGGCAGGGCCATCTGGCCAACCTCCCTGGGCCCCTACCCCCATGGGCCCTGATGGGGGCGGGCTGGCCAGACCAGACCCATGTAGGAATTCATGCACCGGGTCTCTAGTAATAATAATACTAGACTTGATGGTTCTCTTCTGGCTATGAACAATGCTCCCTCCCCCACATCTAATCTAGTTACAAATGCATTCACAAGCCTGGTCTCTCTGCATAACCAGAGACCATCAGCTCCATGCTTCCTTGCCTCTATGCTGAGATTTTCCTTCCCATTATCCTTTCTTTATCTCCCTATCTTTCCTCCTCCTCTACTTCCTTCAAGGTCCAATCTAATGTTTCTTTATCTTTTTTTAAATGTATTTTTATTGATTTTTTACAGAGAGGAAGGGAGAGGGATAGAGAATTAGAAACATCAATGAGAGAGAAACATCGATCAGCTGCCTCCTGCACACCTACTACTGGGGATGTGCCCGCAACCAAGGTATATGCCCTTGACCGGAATCGAACCTGGGACCTTTCAGTCCACAGGCCGACGCTCTATCCACCGAGCCAAACCGGTTTTGGCTGTTTCTTTATCTTAACAAGGGAATCCTTCTTGGCTTTTCCCACTCTTCCTCGGATATCTCTCAAAGTTTTATTTATTCGCTTTTACTGGTATCAAATGATTTGCCTATAGGACATGGTTTCTTCTAAGTTGAAAATTACTTTAAGATGCCCTAGCCAGTTTGGCTCAATGGATAGACCGTGGACTGAAGAGTCCCAGGTTCGATTCTGGTCAAGGGCACATACTGCGGTTGCAGGCTCCTTGCCCTGGTTGAGGGTGTTCAGGAGGCAACCAATCGATGTGTCTCTCTCATATGGATGTTTCTCTCTGTCTCTCCCTCTCCCTTCCACTCTCTCTGAAAAAAAAAATCAATGGAAAATTACTTTAAGAAAGGGATTGTTTCTAATGGGGGAAAAAGGAAGACCTATGTAATACTTTCAACAATAAAGATAAGAAAAAAGAGAAAGGGATTGTTTAATTATTCCTTGTTGTATCTTACATAATATAATTGATTAAGAAATATTTGACTAATGAATTAAATTAATAAATGATTGTTTTATTTTTTTTCCAACTGTAGGCCTTAACTGAAAGCAGTGGTTATCATCTATCTCTCTGATTTTCCCAGAGCCTGATGGGAGACAAAGTTTAATTCATAGGAAATATTTACAATTCTTAATGAGAATTTTCATGGTGTTATAATGACAGATAGGACTTTCAGTTTGATTCCCAGCTCTGCCACTTACTAACTATATAAACTTAAGTAAACTGCTGAACTTCAAAGTACTTTGGTTTCTCCAAGTATTTCAATGAAATGAAATAAAAATGATACCCCAGGTGAAGAATAAATTAATTAATACATGTCGAGAACTGTCAGTGTTAGTATCATCATCATTTTAAACAACACAAGAAGGGATTAGGGCATACCTTTGTATTATTTTTCCACCCACAGTGAAAAGATAAAACTGTATTTTATTTCCAGTTAATGATTATATTCCACCTCAAAGTCTTATGGTAAATTTTGAGTTCGAGTACAACTAATTTAAATAGAAAACCATGAGTTTGAACATATTTCCACAATTAAGACCAGAACAACATTCTCCATGGAGAGGTGGTTCTGCCTCCTTCCTCCTGGCTTTGGTTTCTCTTTCGTCTCTGTTTGACTTAGAAGAAAGCCACTAACATGTACTTGAAACATGGGGATCTGTGATAGTGTGAGTCCCAATTTCCAAAGGGCAAAAGTAGTTAAGAACAAATGTATAGCGTTGACTGGTTTGGCTCAGTGGATACAGCGTCGGCCTGTGGACTGAAGGGTCCCAGGTTCGATTCTGGTCAGGGGCATGTACCTTGATTGCGGGCACATCCCCACTAGGGGGTGTGCAGGAGGCAGCTGATTGATATTTCTCTCTCATTGATGTTTCTGACTCTCTGTCCCTCTCCCTTCCTCTCTGTAAAAAATCAATAAAATATATTAAAAAAAAAAAAAAGAAGAACAAACGTACAGTGCCCCTTACAGCGCCTCATGTGTGTGGTGGGGCTGGGCCTTCCCTCTTGGCTGAGTTTACCACTCCATCACCAGCATTACCATGTATTTCTTTTTTTTTTTAACATTTAAAAAAATATTTTATTGGTTTTTTTACAGAGAGGAAGTGAGAGGGATAGAGTTAGAAACATCTAAGAGAGAAACATCGATCAGCTGCCTCCTGCACACTCCCAACTGGGGATGTGCCCGCAACCAAAGTACATGCCCTTGACTGGAATCGAACCTGGGACCCTTACAGTCCGCAGGCCGACACTCTATCCACTGAGCCAAACCGGTTAGGGCTACTATGTATTTCTTAGACAACATGCACCATAGCCATTTCCTCCACATCTTTACGTTCCTGAAAATTTGAGTTGGAATCCGTACAACTAGTTTGAGAAAGATGGGCATTGATCCTTCAGCTATGATTGTGGTTATTCTTTCTGCTGAATTTGCCGGGAAGTCTGGTCCAGAGGTCAGACCTACTCTGTCATCTTTTTAAAAAATATATATATTTTATTGTTTTTTTACAGAGAGGAAGGGAGAGGGATAGAGTTAGAAACATCGATGAGAGAGAAACTCATCGATCAGCTGCCTCCTGCCCGTCCCCAACTGGGGATGTGCCTGCAACCAAGGTACATGCCCTTGACCAGAATTGAACCTGGGACCCTTCGGTCCACAGGCCAATGCTCTATCCCCTGAGCCAAACCGGTCAGGGCACTACTCTGTCATCTTGATCGAGATGGTGTTTATTATTTTATGCTTACAGGTACTGTTTTATTTTTCTCCTCTAGATTGAAACCAAGATTTTAGCTCCTGCCCTGCATGCTATTGCAACTCCAAGAATTATAGACCTTGCCTGTCCAAAGATCAAGATAGAGGGTCTGTGCTATCCAAGAGAAAAAACTGATGTGCCCATCCGTCCCGTAAGCCATCACTGCCTTGCCATCCCTCAGCTCACTTTCCGGTTGTTCCTATGGTGCTATTTACCCCTAGAGGGCATTGGCCAAAGTCATTGCTAAAGGGAATCTTGAAAGAAAAGTCTGTGGCAGGAAGACCTACCTGCCAGATATGGAGAGGGCCTGGGGGGTAAAGGGTGAGGGGGGTGAACTTTGGAGCCAGTAAGAGAGCTGGGTTCAAATTACAGCCTTGCCACTCCAGCTCTTGTGACAACCTCCCTGAGCCTTGTTCATTCAACAAGTATTTGAATGCCTACTGTGTGCCAGACACTGCTCCCAGTGAACACGATGGAGAGAAACAAACACCGAAAAAATAGGTAAACAAGTAAGATAAGGTTGGGTAGTGAAAAGTGCAATGAAAAAAATAAAGTAGGAAATGAGTGATTATAGGGACAAGCTACTTTGCAGATGGTAGTCAGAGAAAGCCCCTCTGAGGAAGGTATATTTGAGCTGAAACCTGAATGATGAGATGGAGTTATTCATCCGAAAAGAGAGTATTTTAGTAAAGGGAAGAGTACTAAAGCTGGGTCCCAAAGCTGGGATGACCTTGAAGTTGGGCACAGCAAGGGGAACCAGGGGAATGTAAAGATAACAGTTCCCATTTGCAGGACTGTTAATTACCGGCAAAAGTAGAGAAGGCCCTCGCTCAGCTCAGAGCCCGCCCGGCACGGCCAGGAGCTTCCCTTGCTCTTCCTCCTGGACACCCTTCTCCATTCACTGCAGTGGCAACTTGGTGCCCAATCCCAGTCGAGTTTTCAATAAATATCTAATGATTATGCTATCCAAGGATGTGGGGCCAATTTCACCCTCTTCCTCAGAATCTGAGGATTTGATATGGAATTCTATTTGGGAAATAAAAACGAATCTGGATATTAAAAACCCTTGGGAGAACGTCTTAAGTTTTCTAAAGTGACCTTCTGACCCTCGGGCAAATCACTTTATTCTCAGTTTGGGGGGGATGTAAAGTGAGACTTATAGGCATCTTTCTTTAATTGCTAGAACTGTTTGAAGGAGTGTTAAGAAAATCTTTTTAACAAGTGATACCACTGCAGACAATCATACAAGGAGAACCCAAAACAAATCTGTCCCACTGCAACACAGAACACTTTCAGGGGTACTACGTGGTGTTTGTTGTCCACCCCAATTCTTTTCAATGAGCACTTAAGAAAGAGATTATATGACATCCTTCCTATTTTACCAATAAAGCAACATAATAAAAAGGCCACCTGGCAAATGGGACTTTCAAAGTAAGACCAGAGGGAATTGATTCAGCACCAATTAGGCACCAGAGCCTATTCCAGCTTTCGACAAACAAGTATAGTAAGGTCTCACTTACCATTTTGATAGTTTCTGTGACCTTAAGCAACATGGCATATAACCAAACCAATTTCACCATAGGCTAATGGGCACACACAAGAGTTAACTTCCTAGGCATGTCATCAGTGCCATAATGAAACACTATCTGAGGACCTGCTGCACTTCTCTCAAGCAGCTTATATTCTAAGGGGACGAAGCACACAATAAACATATCGACGAGATCAGTGAACTAAGCCAGGTGTTGGTAAGTGCTACAGGAAAATGAGTACTGTGGAAGAGGGTAATTAGTAAGACTGATTTGTTTGTATGGCTAGGGAAAAAGTCCTAACCATACATGGTTGAGTCAGAGACTTGAATGATGAAGAGCAGCCATAGCAAGATTGAGGAACGGGGAATTCAAGCAGAACTAGCAAGTGCAAAGGCCCTGAGGTGGAAAGGGCTAGGCCAGAGGGGAGTTGTGTGATCATGGGAGGGGCCTCATAATAATCAAAGTAGGGAGTGGGGTTGCAGCCCATCTGGTAAGGCCTTAGGGCCACAGGAAGGAGCCCAAGTATTATTTTTAGTAAAATGGGGATCCACTAGAGCAGCGGTTCTCAACCTGTGGGTCGAGACCCCTTTGGGGGTCAAATGACCCCTTCACAGGGGTCACCTAAGACCATCGGAAAACACACATATAATTACATATTGTTTTTGTGATTAATCACTATGCTTTAATTATGTTCAATTTGTAACAATGAAATTGGGGGTCACCACAACATGAGGAGCTGTAGTAAAGGGTCGCGGCATTAGGAAGGTTGAGAACCACTGCACTAGAGGTTTTAAACCCTGGGAGTGGCATGATCTGACTTGAGCTTCAGAAAGTACTTACCTCATGGAGTTGTTATGATGATTAAGTAGCAATGACATAGGTCAATGACTGAGAACACTGTCTGGCTCCTGGAATGCCCTCATTAAAGCATTCATTCTTTCCTCAGTAACTGCTATGTGAATGCTGGCTTGTCCAGGGGTAAGAATGAAAGCAGGGAAACCGGTTAGGAGTCTATTGTAGGAATCCAGGAAAGAGAGGGTGGTGACTGAATCAGGGATATAGTTGTAAAGAGAGGGATGTGTGGTAAATTTGGGGATATATTTTTGTGTCTTTTTGTTTCCACGGTAGATAACCCAAGCTGCCTTGCTAACTACACCTAGCCCTCGAACAGTATTTCTAGCTAAGGCCAAAACTCTTCATCAAGATTATATACCTCACCGTGACCCCTACTGGCCAGTCTCTTATGCTGCTACACATTCCAAAATATCTCCCAGAATTGAAGAACTAGCTAATCCAAGTGCAAGGTATGTCAACTTAAAGGAAGAAAGAATGGCAGAAATGTGAGATTTTTTTTTTTAAATTTCAGAGAGAAAGAGGCTGGGAGAGAGATAGAAACACCAGTGATGAGAGAGAATCATCGACCGGCTGCCTCCTGCACACCCCACACGGAAGATTGAGCCTGCCACCCAGACATGTGTCCTGACTGGAAATCGAACTGTGGACTCCTGGTTCAGAGGTTGACACTCAACCACTGAGCCAGCCCAGCCAGGCTGAGAAATTTTTAAAAACATCTCACTTATTTGTTACATTTATCATGGCAAACCTATGGTCGTCTTACCATAAATATAAGGCTATCATTAAAAGGTTAGTGGCTGGTATTGCAACATAGATCTAAGAATCAACTCTGTAACTATGGATATGGGGTTATTTATCTAACACATGTTGTCTAAGTGAAACAAATTACAAAAAACAGAGTACATAATATGTTACAGTTTTGTGCAAGGAAATATACATGTGTGCCATATTTTTGCTTGCATATTCCTACAATATCTCAGAAGGGTATATAAGAAGGTAGTAACAATGGTAATTTGGGGGGATCTGGGGACCTGGGATGGGAGGAAGAATTATTTTTCATTAAATAGACTTTTGTATTTTTCAATGCTTTTGTACCACGTACATATATAACCTATTTCAAATAAATAAGAAAATAGTTCAACAAAGAAGAAATTGTCTCTAATTCCAGTTTATTTATTTTTATTTTTAAATGTATTTTTATTGATTTAGAGTGGAAGGGAGAGGGAGAGAGAGAGAAACATCAATGATGAAAGAGAGTCATTGATCAGCTGCCTCCTGCACACCCCACATTGGGGATCGAGAACCCAATCCCGGGCATGGGCCCTGACTGGGAATCAAACCATGATCTCCTGGTTCATAGATCGACACTCAACCACTGAGGTATGCTGGCTGAGCTCTGTTTATTTTTCAGAAGACCTCTAACTCGCCTGAACCTCAATTCATTTTGTTGCATTCACATGATAATACTTGATCTCCTTTTTAAGCATCATCAGGAAAATCTGGAGGCACTGAAGAAAGTTGTAGAACTCCTGAGCCCAGGGAACAGGAAATATGTTAGTTCTTATATAACATAATAGTTAAAAATTTTTATAAGGTGTTTTGCCTTAAAAAATAAAGTTCAGCACCAAATGAAATGAAGCTTATTCCCTCCCCCTTGACAAAGGGAAGGGAAGAGTTAGACCAAGTGCTCTAGGTCCCTTCTCTAAAGTTATTACTCGTTGGGAAGGTGAAAAGGGTGAAAACTTCAAAAATTTTGATTTAAGTCCACCAGAGGACTGTCTGGCTTGTTTTAACATTGCCGAATTATTAAGAAATTTCCAGAACTTACTTTTTGTGGAAAGAGCAAAGGCTTTGGAATCTGACCGGTACACTAATCTGGATTTGACCACAGTTCATTCTCACAACTTTCCCAAGCCTTCATTTCCTTATCTGTGTAGTGGGGGTCATGATGCCTGTTTCATGGGAGGCTTATGAAAATTAAAACAGGATCGTATCACCGTGCCTAGCACAGGGGGGATGCTTGAGAAATGTTAGCTCCACTTTCTGTTCGTCTTGCCTCAGGTTGGGTTCTTTTCCCCCCATTCCAGGACTCCTATGCGCATTGTGTACTACGATCCAGAGGTCTTCAAAGTCAAGCCAGCTGCTCTGAAAGCACAATGTTCTCCGAGGGTCCTGGAGTTGGCAGAACCTCATACACGTTAAACATGGAAACCTACATCTCTTACTCTCTAGTTGTGTATCTAGAAGACATTAGATGACTTAATTCCCTACTCTGGTACTGTCCGTCCGTATTCACCCCACAACCTCAAAAACATGAGATCTCCAGGGAACACCGCATAGACCTTTAGTAGCAATTGCTGCTGGGGGCTGGAATCACGTGCCACACAGGTTTGGGGACTCTAGCAATAAAAGAGATAGCCCGCCTTATCCTTACTACCTTCTCACAAGCATCTTGGCTGTCTGACCTGAAGAAACACTGCCTTCTATTGGCCGGCTTTGCTTCCTCGTCCCAGTGAGATCCACATTCCCCAGTAGCTGATCTTGCCTGGGTCCCTTCTCTCATGAGTCCTAAGAATTGAAGACAGTCTTTGTGTTACTTGTCCAACCTCCTGCATTTCCGAGAAATAACACTGAAATAGTGGAACTTGTTTGAAGATGTCTCAATGCTTTGTATAATCAGTAGGTGAAATTTAGGGAACAGGTTACCTTAAATCAGAGATGGGAAACCTTTTTTTCTGCTGCGGGTCCTTTGGATATTTATAATATCATTTGTGGGCCATACAGACTTATCAACTTAAAAATTAGCCTGCTATATTCAAACATTTCATTAACTCACCCCTAATGTCTTGGCAGGGTCACACCAAATGATTTCTTGGCCTTTCATGGCCTGAGGGCTGGCCCTTCCCCTCCCTTGCTAAATGATCACACCTCCACCAATTACCACTCCTTTGCTCATGTTTAGTGTCATTTATCATTTATC
>NW_006286303.1:366121-367443 GCF_000327345.1 Myotis davidii | reverse complement strand
CTTAACTGCCCTCCCCTGCAGGCCTGGTCACCCCTAACTGCCCTCCCCTGCAGGCCTGGTCACCCCCAACTGCCTTCCCCTGCAGGTCTGGTTGTCCCCAACTGCCCACCCCTGCAGGCCATCTTGTGGTGTGGAGTGATGGTCAATTTGCATATTACCTCTTTATTAGGTAGGATGACAGGAAAAGAGTTATAATTCTCTGTCAAATTGCATTTGCCCAGTTTTTTATTTATTTTATTTTATTCTCTCCAGGGATCAGTATTTTACAAATTAACCTAACTTTTATGAAATATCTGGATTTACATGGAAATGGGTCCTGGTGCTGGCAGAACCTCTTACATGTTAAACATGGAAACCTCTTATTTAAAAACAAATTTTACAGATGAATGAACTCTGTCTCTAAGGCTTTTGTGTTAGAAGATAACTAGTGTTATGGAGATGCAATGCTATATCGTTTCAAACTTGGCTTTTGGAATCAGACAGACCTGGGTTTGTATTCCCCATGGATCATTTACCAGAGATGTGATTTGAACAAATTCCCTAACTCCTTGTGCCTCCCTTTCTTTATGTATAAAGTGGGTTCCTACTGCATTATTATAGATTAAATCTATACATTGTTGTATAGATTAAATTATATTTAAGAACATTATCTACTAAACTATAAATAGAAAAAATTGTTAAAAATTTAGCTACATTTGCCTTCTAAGGAGAGAATGGCATACTTTATCTCACTGGGAAAACAAATCTCTTTATGGCTTGATTCATACATTAAATAAATGCTTGTTGAGTATCTTCGCTTTGCCAGGTACTGTGCTAGGCACTGAAGACACCACAGTAAGCCAAACAAACATGGGCTCAGCTCTCATGGACTGTTTAGACAATTGGGAGTGATGTATGTAATTCAAACACTAACAAATAAATGTAAAATTGCTGCAGTGGCCATTTTAAAGTGCTATCAAGGAGAGGTTATAGTACTAGGAAAGGACAGAATAGAGACCTTTGACCCCCATGGGAAGATGAGAGAAAGCATCTTAAATGAAGAGACAATTGGGCTGGAATCTGAGAATGGAGTAGGGTTAACTAACCAAAGAGGGGGCAGGGAGTCAGTCCAGGTAGTGGGAGCATATGTTTAGTGGGCACTTTGCTGATCTGGGGGGCCCACCCCCACTCATTCCTCTTCTTTCTGCTAAGAACTCCCATTTTCATTTTGGGAAGTTACTTTCTCTGCATTGTTTAATGCTTTATTGAGACTTTTGTTTAAGGTGTTCTGGCTAAGGGATGGGCATATGACCCAAGCCAGCCAAGCCCTTTGAACTGCCCCC
>NW_006286303.1:340632-365882 GCF_000327345.1 Myotis davidii | reverse complement strand
CATTTTTCTCCTCCATGTGATTATAGGGATGATGTGGTCAGGGTTGCCTTTTGAAAAAACTACTTTGACAAATAATTGGGAAGAAGGCAGTGGAGGTAGGCAGACCAAGTTAGGAGGCTATTTAGCAGATCAGATGAAAGGTGAAGGCAGTTAGGTGGCACCCTGGTGCCGATGGAAAGTGACAGACTTGAGAAATATGTGGGAGGGAAACGTTTACAGGGTTTGGTGATGGATTGGGTGGAAGGTGGAGAGGTAATTCCTGACTTCTAGCTTATGAAACAAGATTGGTTTTGAGCGCTTGAATATATAAATGGACAGTGGCCAGGCCACACGTGACAGTAGACTCACATCCTCTGTAGCAGTCAGCCCAGAATGCCCGGGATTTGGTCAATGGTCTTTCTTGGTGACTGTTTTTTGCCCCCAGTGCCAACAAAAAGCCATATAGACTCCTTTAGCCAGTCACATAAGATTCCCTGCTTCTATTTAGCCCACTTCTAACTTCCCCATCAACAGCCTCTCACCAGAGCATCCCAGATCCTGCTGCCCTGGCCGCACTGTGGAGCTTTCCCGCTCCTCGGTCTGCCTTTGAGGCCCGTCAAATTCAAGTGATGGCAGTGAACTCCCAATCTTGTTTCATAAGCAAGCTCTGAGTACACAGCCTGGTGTGTGCTCATTTGGGTGACCTTTACTTACACACCAGTGAGCCCTTCGCGGATGTAGAGAACCCTGGGAGAGGAGAATGGAGACTTGTGTGTGCAGTTCTGGAACTTAAATTAGAGGACGCCTTTGGAGCACCTAAAAGGAGAAGTCAGGTACAGGGCTGCCTCAGGGTGCTCACAGGCCCTGGGCACTTTTGCCTTTCTGGGTCTTTTCTTTTTTTAAATAATAGTTAAAATTATATTTTGTGATTGCATTGGTATAAAGATGGACATATTCACATTATATATGAAAGCATTTTTAACTAAATGTCCATTGTTTTCTCATTTAAAAAGAACTGAATCATCTTTTTGTGAGCTCCTAAAAATATTCTGGGGTATAGGCACTGTGCCTACTGTGCCCAATGGGGCAGTTGTTATATGGGTCTCTATCATTGCCACAAGAAGAAGAAGCCCAAAGGGTGGAAGTGGGGGGTTGGGAGGGTGCGATGTGAGAAAGGAAGGGGTGGGGGGCAGAGGGTGAGATGCGAGAGAAGAAGGACCATGAGAGTGTGAAAACTGGCTTGATATTTACTGATATTAAGGGATTACTGTTAATTATATTTAAAAGGGTACTGGTATGGTGATTAGGCCTTTAAAGGACATTCTTTTTTGTTTTATTTATTTATTTAATATAGTTTTATAGATTTCAGAGAGGAAGGGAGAGGGAGAGAGATAGAAACATCAATGATGATAGAGAATCATTGATTGGCTGCTGCCCTCTACTGGAGATCGAGCCCGCAACTGGGGCATGTGCCCTTAACCAGAACCAAACCTGGGACCCTTCAGTCTGCAGGCCGACACTCTATCCACTGAGCCAAACCAGCTAGGGCTAAAAGACCTTCTTTTAGAAATGCATGATGAACATTTGTGGATTAAGTGAAATCTGGAGTTTGCTTTGCAGCACATAATCTTGACAGGAGGAGTGGATGAGGGTACAGCTGAAAGGACTCATTGTGAGTGTTGAAACTAAGGGGTGTGAATGTTCAGTTCAGTATAATACAGTGGAGCCTTGACTTAAGAGTGTCCTGACTAATGAGTTTTTTGAGATACCAGCTGTCTCTCGGCCGATTTTTTGCATTGAGTTGATAGAGTAATTTGAGTTGCGAGCTCCTTAACGAGCTCGGTCTCAGAACGAATTAAACTCGTAAGTCAAGGCCCCACTGTATTCTCTCTTCTGTTAGATAGGTGGGTGTTGTACATAATAGAGTGCAAAGTGGGGATGGAGTGAGGAAGGACAGCTGCAGGTCTCAGCACAGGCTGCAGAGGCCTGAACAATGCACCCTCCTCCCTCCCTTGCATATTTGGTCAGGGCTGCTTCACTCCCAATGTTTGGTGTAAGGATTGTTTAAGGGAGGAAATCAAGGCAACATGTCTATAATCCATGTTTGTGGACAGCGTGGAGAGAAGTAGCACATACAAGATGCCGAGATAATTTATAATTTGGTGGAAGGAGGATCGTGGAGTTACAACCCACTAGGAATAGGTAAAATAAGATAGGGGGTGCTCCCACCCCAAATCCAGGGGAATGGGAGGGATTCAGAACTCACCACATCATGGACTTTTCAAAGGCCAGCATGTCCCTATTGATTTCTGGGTTGCAAGTGCTTGACACAATATATGAAGATTAAATGGTAACAGAGAAGGTGCTGAAGGTTTGTTTGTTAACCTGGATTTGGTTGACAGAAGGAAAATGGTAACATAATCTTTTAATGGCGTAACACTGCTCCCATGGGGAGGAGGACACAGGGGTGGCTGAGGGAGGAAGGCAGGAAGTTCTTCCCTGGGAACTTCTTCCTCACCGCGTGAAGCAGGAGCCCGGAAATAAACGTTTGCCTCTAACATCTGCCTCACTGGGTTCTTGCCCTGCACTCAGCACCCCATCCAGTGCACAGTGAGCGGGTTTGTCTTTTGCTTCCTGTTAGTGATATCGAGAAGCTTCCAGCCCTGTCTGGATAATGGAGTTTGCTTCCTCTGGTGACTCCAGTTCCAGTCCCAGTGAAAGCACAATCCTCCTGCCAGGAGCTGGAGTCTGGGTCCCACTCCTAGAGTCTGGGCTGGCCTGCGACGTGCTTAGACCCAGGGGAGGAGGCAGAAGAGACATGGTCTGACCGCCAAGACCCGGCCTCAGGAAGCCTTGCGCTTCTGCTCTTGCCTGCTTGGAACCTGCTTGGAACCTGCAGGGGAAGAAGCCCACCCTCTTTGAGAGACCCTGGGGACAGGGGCCCAGGCCTCCACACCTCACCTCTGAGCCCAGCGCCAGCTCCCCGCCTGCCGAATGACAGTTCTGTGGGTTAGGTGGGCCCGCCTGCCTGGCCCCAGCCACACTTGCTGACCTTTGAAAAATCCATTAGAATTTGTTTGAAACCCCTCCCCCGCCATATGTGGTGAGTTCCGAGGCCCTCCCATTCCCCTGGCAAGTGTGGCTGGGGCCAGGCAGGTGGACACCAATGGTGGGTTTGCTGGTCTTGCTCTCTGTCACGTGGCTGCAGAGAGAGATGGTATTGTGTCAGCTACTAGGTTGGGGTTGGTTTGTTATCTAGCCAGAGTTAACAGAGACAGTGCTCAGCTGGTGGAACAACAGACTGAGGGGCAGGGAGGGGAGCAAGGGTCAGGGTTCTGAAGTCAGCTGGCTGATTTCTGTAGGCCAGTGAGCATGTCTCTGGTTTGGTTTGCTAAACGAGCAGGTCAATCTTCTCCCTCCATAAGGTATTTTAAGCACTTTCATCCACTTGTGTGAACCAACCCACAGCAGACCTAAACTTAAGTGCCCCACGGTTGGCCAATAAGAGCCCACGTGAACTGAGGCACAGGCATATGTTGTCAGAGGGTTTTGCTTCCCAGGGACCTGCCTGAAGAGGTCCTGGCCCATGGCCATGCGTGGCAGCAGTGGCATAGCACAAGCAGTGAGAGAGGGAGCCTGAAGACACACGTTCTTTCATACTTGGTATTGATTTTTCGTTTCCAACTGGAAGGGCTGCCAGGTGGCAAAACTTCCCCACCCCTAGCAGCATGCCTCTGCCTGCCTGCCCCCCCTTTGCTGCCAGGGTGTGGTCTGCTAGATCTTCCAGGATGTTGGGCATCTTGGGTTGAATTGCACAATAGAGCAGGCAGGCATAAGGCTGGGGGTGGAGAAAGGTGACTGTGGATATAGGGGGAGCAGGGAGAAGCAGCTAATCTGTGTGTAAAGTGAGGAGTGAGGTCCCCCTGGGAAATGTACAGGGAGGTACTGTAGATATTTGCACTTTCTGGAATCAGAATGGCAGGATTTGAACCCTGGACCCACCACTTACTAGCTCTGTGTCTTTGGATAAATTAACTAACCTCTCTGGCCCTCTCTTATATATATTCCTTTGATATTAATGAGGTCTCTGAGTTCTCCTTGCCCTTGACTCTGGAGCAAAGTGAGCAAGCGAAAGAGGTACACAGAGGTCGGAGAAGTCTGAGGTCAGAGAAATTGCCAGCAGCCAGGGCTCTGTAGCTTGCAGCGAGGTCCTAAATCCTGCAGGGGGCGTGGTAGACCACGCCAAATGAGTTCTCTGGGGAAACGAAAGTCACGGCCCAAGAATCAGAACGATTCTTGCACAGCTAGGATAAAAACTCCTTAAACTAGTTGCTGTTGTCCAGCTCCTTGGAAGGTTTCATGTTGAAATAATAAAACCCCCGCCCAGCTGGCGTGTCTCAGTGGTTGAGCGTCATGAAGCAGGAGGTTGACAGATAAACCAGGAGGTCAGGGTTTGATTCCCGGTCAAGGCACATGCCAGCGTGGGTGTGCAGGAGGCAGCCGAGCAATGATTCTCTCTCATCGCTATTTCTATCTTTCTCTTCCTCTCCCTTTCTCTCTGAAATCAATAAAAATATTTTTTTAAAAAGAACCCTCCCCCCACAAGCTTACATTCATTCCAAAAGAATAAATAATTGATGATAAGATAAATGAGTTGTAGCTTTAATGGGAGAGAAAAAAACACCTAACACTAGTGCTTCTATGGTACATGAAATTCAAAGGGACAGGCACAGAGGGCTGCCTCCAGCTGTGAAAACGCATTATAAGCAAATTCAATTTTTGAGAATTTCAAGTGTGAGGGAGGAAAAACTTTTCCTCTTTACCCTCTTAGTGTCTGGGTACTTCGAGTTAAACTGGCAAAGGCCGAATTGACTGGGAAAAAGGTTTATTCGTAGGCCTATGGAAGCCAACAAAATAAGTAGCTGCCTTTTTAAATGGTTAATATAGAGGATAACAGACCTAACTTTATAGGGACATGAGAGGGAGGAAAAAGATTACGGGAAGAACAAATTCTTTAGGAAAGACGAATGGGATTTCACAAGAACTAATGGGAGATAAGAGTTTGTGATGATGTTTGTTGATGCAGGTGCGGTGGTCTTGCTGGCTTCTTGGGGGCCATAAAACTCCCCTGCAGAGGTTTACTCTGTGAGTCCTTGCTGGGAGTAAAAGCCACCCAGAAGAGGGGATTTATGGCAGTCTCGGGTCCCAGAAGTTGCTGCTTCTAATCAGATAAGGGAAGCTCTGAGCAGGCTTCCTTCTGCATCTGTTCAATTTCAAGTGTCTTCAGCTTAAAACCATCTTCCAACGCTGGGTTCCCCAGGGTAGTATGACCTAGAAATGTGAAGTCTTGCTGTATAAGGACGTGACTTGTAAATTGTTATCTTCAGTGGCAGTGCTTCTTTCGCTGGCAAACTGTAATGTCTTCATTCTCGGTGTCAGCAGCATAATCAGTATTTAAAAAGAATCTGAAGTTCCATGAGTGACTTCAGCATCTATTACATTGCTATTCTAATGTTTAGTATTACTAGCATTTAAAACGTTTTCATAGACACTGTAAAAATATTATTCAAGGGATATTGCTAAAACTAGGCTTGAAAAATGCAGACATAAATCACAAAGTTCAGAACCAAGGTCACATTGTAGGCGGTGGGAACAGCACCAGGTGCCTAACTGGTGGAGTCAGACCGGACCGGGTTCAGCAATCTCAGTACTTGGGTTCTGGCTAGGAAGGAATTTGGAGCCAAGACCCAAACTGTAAGAGAACATCTATTGGGTAAATCATAGAGGTAGAAAAAGTAATTCCTAGAAGAAATGGGCTTAGGAAACAAGTTAGAGAAGTGAAAGAACGGCCCGTGGAGCTTGGGAGTGAGGAAGCTGATGGTGTTGCCGAAGACCGGAGAAAAACCAAGCCACGCTTAGAAAAAGGGAGTTGCATTTTATTATTAAATTCTGCACAGGCCCAGAGAAAAATGTGTCTTTCAAATTCTGGGTCCCCCAACATGGAGGAAACTCTTTTTATTTATACTTTTTCCAGTCCTTTGTCTCCCAAATTTGGAATGAGACTTCCGGGCCTTCTGAGAAAGAAGGCCTTCGTGCTGGGAAGCGGCCACGAGACCATATCTCACGGCCTGACCTGGTGCCAGCACTGACAACTCTGCCTGGAGCATAGTTTACGGCCTCTCTGGAATGGGAGTAGTCTTATTTTCCTTATTATTTAAGCAGGCAAGCATTTACAGAAGCCAAAATGGCAGGGTTAAAATTTCAAACAGCAGTTTTTATATAAGATGAATGCTTCAATGGTACGGTTATGGGGGTTGGGGAGGGGAGGGAAAGGCAGGGGCGTGCTCCCTGTAGGAAGAGCACAGGGGGCCCTCCATCCTAAGGGTTTTAAGGGTGGAGATTTTGGGGGAGGTCCCAGGGGAAGATCTCAATAGAATATTCAGCAGTTTCCCAGGTGTGTCCTTTTAGGGTGGTGGTCTCCACTGATTGATTGGCTGGCAGCAGGGCAGGGGGTCATTATTCAATGCAGCTCGTCCCGAGGTCAGCCATGGCTGGTTTTATTGCTCTTCTGGGCCTGGAGCTGAAATGCAACCGAGGCCTAGATGTTATCTCTCGGGAGGAAAGGTCTAGGGGTCCAAACCACAGGACCAGCAGTATGCTAGGGGAGGAAAGGTCACCCTGGGGGCAAGGTCCCACCCGACATTTTGTCCTTTGCTGGGCACCCAGGGCTTTCCACCCTGATGAACTGTTTCTGGCCCATCATCCTCCCTCTGCTCGTCTGTCTAACTGCTCATCATGGTCAGATATAATAAAAATGGTATAAATAACGGCCAATCAACCAACATTAAGACTGCTATTAATCTAGGAGACAGCCCTAAGGGAAAAATTTTAAATAATGCTTAAAAAATCAATAGCAACTTTAAAGTAAAATTGTGCTCTGCAGTAGTTATGGATTTTTGTACTCTAGGAATGCGGCCCTTATACTCTTTATTTGTTCCTATGGGAAAATGAATCTTGAATTATACAAGATCTCTAAAAACTAGTTCTTAAGTAAAATATAGCCCTCTGTATAATGGAGTGGATGAAAGCTAGACACCATTTAGTTCACAACAATCAAATTGCAATTCAATGGCAATTGTTTGTGTAGAAGAGCTAGAATGTGAACAAATAGCTTAAATAGCAGCAATTCATCTTGAAATATTATGGTAACTATAAGTAATCTAGCCTTAAAAACTAAGGCAAGATTATAGATGAGAAGTCTATGGACTCTGCTTGTACATGGAAATAGCTCTATGAAATAGTGCTGATTGAAAGCAATTAGAATTCAAAATTGTACACAGTTATTATAGCTATGGAAAAAAATCTAAACTTGTCTACTGATATAAGATGGAGACTT
Organism: Myotis davidii; assembly: GCF_000327345.1. Taxonomy (NCBI): domain Eukaryota; kingdom Metazoa; phylum Chordata; class Mammalia; order Chiroptera; family Vespertilionidae; genus Myotis; species Myotis davidii. Next base: position 358,507 of record NW_006286303.1, on the reverse strand, counting down.
AATTTAAACTGATGTAAATCATGCTTATATTCATTGGATCCCTCATTTTCTTCAGAGTTGTTTGTGTGAAGAATAAAAGCAAATTGGAATGGCTAGCAGGTTTGGGAGGAGAAAGAAGAGGAGGATGAATTGGTGGAACACAGGGGATTTTTAGGGCAGTGAAACTGTTCTGCATGATATTGTAATGGTGGATATGTGTCATTATACATTTGTCAAAACCTATGGGCATCACAACACAAAGAATGATCCTTAATGTAAACTGTGGACTTTAGTTGATAATAATGTCTCATATTGGCTCATCAATGAAAACAAATGCACCACACTAATGCATGACATTAGTAATAAAGGGAATGGGGTGAGGGTGGGAGTACGAAGGTATATGGGAACTCTACTTTGCAGTAAATTTTTGTGGAAACCTTAAACTGCTAGAAAAATAAAATTCTATTAATTAAAGAAAAGAAGTACATTGGTGGAAGAGGAGATTGCTGCACAATATATTCTTGGGGAAACCTCGAATCATCCAACACAAATCAGGGTAAAACAGGCTTTTAACTCCTTGTTTATTTAGCATAAAGGTGCATTATTATTATTATACTAGAGGCCCAGTGCACAAAATTCCGGTGACCCCTCAGCCTGGCCTGTGCCCTCTCACAGTCCAGGAGCCCAGCGATTGATTGGCCCAAAGAGGTAGGCCCTGCCCACCCAGCCGGAGCTCTGAGATGGATCAAACCCCCCTTCCCCCTCCCCCCTCCTCCCCGAAGAGGGAGCCCTGCCCACCTGCTGCAGCCCATCCGTTGGTGGCCTGCGCCTCCCTCTGCAGGATAATCATGGGGCAATGGCCAGGCCCAATTGCATCACACTCGCCTTGGCTGGCCTGGCACCAGTGGGTGTCTTAGTGTGGTCGCCCCGACAGTCATTCTGCTGTTTGGTTGTTTGGTCAATTTGCATATTACACTTTTATTATTATAGATTTTAGTCCTCACCTGAGGATATTTTTTCCATTGATTTCTAGAGAGAGTGGGGGAGGGGAGGGAAGGTAGGGGGGAAGAGAGAAACATCGATGTCAGAGAGACACATTGATCGGTTGCCTCCAGCACGTGTCCGTACAAGGGCTGGGGAACCTGCAACCAAGGTATGTGCCCTTGACCGGGAATCAAACCTACGACCCTTTGGTCCTGGGGCTGGCACTTTAACCACTGAGCAAACTGGCCAGAGCTAAAGGTTTATTATTTATTTTGCAAGGGCAAAAAGATTAAGAACCAAATGAGAGCAATAAAATGTCTCACACCCGTTGCCAAAATAAACTTTCTTATTTGGTTGACTTTCATGAACTTTAAACCAATCTACTCAGAGGAATACATTTTACCCTTTATAGGAAAAGTTCCAAATTTCCCTCAGTTTATTTAGTCAGTAAACACTGTATCTTAGCAGTTCTCACTACAGGATTCATCACAACAACAAACATATATGAAGGTGTTTAACCAAGTGCCATATTGTTAGTATCTCGTTCATCCGCAATCACCCCTTGAACTTCTTCAGAACACACAACTTTTGCTCAGACAGAGTGCCAGGTCTTTAACTCCCCCTGCGGTGGAAATGTGATGACCCAGGAGAATTCCAGCTCACTCTCCACAGCCACACCCCACTCTCTTCCACCCCTGGGGCCACTTACCTTCTTCTTCATGCCACTCACCAGCCTCTCTGCCTTGAATCCTGGGCAGAAATTCAGGTCTATTAAAAACATGTCTTTATTCTCTATAACCCAGCTAGCTTTCTGACCTTGAGCCAGTGGAAAAACAGCCTCACACCTTTCCGGGGTTCCAGGAGCCACTCAAGTGCCAAGATGTTGAGTGGTGGGGCTTGAGGGTGGGGTGGGGAAGAGGTTACTGCTAAGACATGTTATCTCTCTCGACCTGTTCCCGGCAGTTCCTTTAGATTTCTGCTGCTCTTCTGCTGTGACTGGGACGTGGGAGTCTTTGGCAGGGCTGCCTTTGATCTTATCTACTTAGACAGGGCTGTTTTCTCTCTGGGATTTTCTGTCCTTAATAGTGATCATGTTTCTGTCTTTAGTAGTGATCTGTCCTTAGCACACATCTCTTCTGCTCCTGGAATCCATGATCTCTCATTTCCCCCTCCTTTTACTCCCATCCATGGAAAATTCTTTCCAGTCTGGAATGATACAAGTTTTCTTTCTTTAATGTCCTTCACAATGGCCCACCCCTAGATTTCCCTAAGAGCGTAAGCTTTTGGAACAAAGAACAAAATTGCTTGAAACTGTATCTGTCTTCTCCTTTGCTCCCTCCCTCCCTCAAAGCAATGAGGACAGACCCTGCTGGAATGAAAAAGAGAAAAGGATCCTACAGAGAGAAAAGGCAGGATGTCACATATCTAATATTATTTGGCAAGATATTTAATTTGTATGGAGGTCTGAGCTGCCATGTATTTACAGCTACCTGATACCTGTGAAGGAAGCAGTGTGTCCCTGACAATTTCTAGTTGTTCTCCCTTAAGCCTTGGCCAGCTTTGAGGAAAGCTTTGGAGCTATCCCTTGGGTTCATGATGGTCACATCCCTGCTGCTAAGTCATAAGACTTCTTTTCCTAGTCACTGCCAACTACTTCACTTTTGGTCACCTAAGGAACATTGGATATCTTTGAACACTGTTCACCAGAATGGATGGAATTTTAAGTTTTTTGTCAAATGGACAGATTTTGATCCAAATCATTCAAGAGGGTGGTGAATATAAATGATCATATTATTATGATGGGGGAAGGGGAAGGGGTACAAATCTTAATACATTGTGTCTCCTACCCCCAAATGCCACAGTGCTCATCCAAAATTCTGACATCCAATACTCCTTTAAGCGGAGGCACTGAAGGCCTACCTCAAAATGTAAACATGCTATTTAGTGATGTTCTTAGGTGGCCCCAGCAGTTACGCAGCAGGATGCAAACCCCGAAGGAAGGAGACACAGGACAGGTAGGTTTTGATGGAAGAAAGTTGAGACTGGGAAAGGAAAAGGCCATGGTTTCCCATGGGAGCTTGGAATCAGGAGTGGAATATGAAGGGTCTCTGAAACCAACCCCAAGTCTGTAATGTTGTCTAGCATAGGTAGGCCTTGCTTTTGTAGGAAGGGGTGGTGTGAGTCTGTCCGCTTGCTTTTTGAGAGTTGTCTATGATAGCTTTACACATTCTCCACTCAGTAATGTAAGGAGCCTGCAGCTGCAGTATTTAGCTCCCCAGGATTTCTGCTGTGTGGACTGGAGTTCCAGAGCCCCAGGGCAGAGGCTCACCAATAGGAGGCGACATGCTGGTAAAGGAGGGCGAATAAGCTCTCTGTACCAACTGCCCCGTCTTCCTCTAATGTTTCAACCAACCAGAGCTGGAGGTGTTCTTCACAGATGCCCACCCCACCCCATCCCACCCCACCTCACCTCATCTCACCCCACCCCCGCAGCCCTAAACCTTGTCAAGGCCATTAACTCTTTTTTTCTAAACCTGTCTTCGAGGCCTGTGTGCTGGGAAGGGGCCACGAGACCATATCTCAAGGCCTGGCCTGATGCCAGCACTGACAACTCTGTCTGGGGCATAGTTTACGGCCTCTCTGGAATGGGAGTAGTCTTATTTTCCTTATTATTTAAGCAGGCAAGCATTTACAGAAGCCAAAATGGCACAGAACCCTGCTGTGTGGACTGGAGTTCCAGAGCCCCAGGGGAGCTAGGGCTCTACAGAAAGGTCCATACCTCACAGCTGGACCAAGACAAGCTATTTTAGTGCGCAGCCTTCTGTTGCCCACTGGGAATGGAGAATCGGGTAGAGTTATCAGCTTTTCCTCTTTAATTCCCACTTAAATAGGTCTAGGTGTGCTCTGATCCCCAAATGGGGTGCAAACCACCTAAGGAGGCCCCGCTGGGACATCTCACAAAGGGTGAGCTTATGCTCTTCTGTCTTTGCACCTTTTTAAAGCATGGAAGGCAAATACCCTCATTCAAACCCCACGTACCGTAACCCGAGTTAACCTGAGTTCGGTTCTGAAGATGCACACGGAGTTGGGGGGCAACTGTCCTGTGTGAAGCGGCAGTACGTGGAGCTCAGCTGAGGCGCCGAGGCTGGAGGCTGAGCAATCTAGTGAGAGCGTCCAGGCCTGTGCCCAGCACTGTCTGCCACCTGGAGCCACCCAGCCAGTATTTATCATAGCGAAATGAAATTGCATTTAGTGCAATTTGTGTCTACATTACCAAGCTTTTCAATATCCCTAAATAACTCTCAGGCTCCAAAACAGTAAATTAATTGTGTTAATTGACTCACAAGACTCTAATTCTTTGTCGTTGCTTTTCTGTGTTGCTCTCCACGCCCCAACCCCCAAGCATTAAGGCGTGCGTAGTGCAAAGGAGAAAAAAGTGAAGGGAACGGCCCCTTCTTATTGTCATTCCAGACACTCATGTGCTTTTATGGAATAAGTATTTTGTACCAGGACTGGACAACATAGCAGATTCCTTATGAGAGAAGATGAAAGGAATGACAGCGCTGGCCAGGGCAGGAATACCAAAGGTTCTCTCTTCCCCTCCGGTCAGCTGCTCAGCTCCTTGGAGCAAAACACCCCCCTGTCTGGGGCTTGTGCTAGACTTGACCCTGCTGTGGCTTTTCCTGCAGACAGTGTCAGGCAAGTGCTTTGATTATTATCCTCGTTTAGACTCAGCAAAATCCAACAGGACCCCCGAGGTCGCTGCCATTGTTTTGGGCCTTTCTTGGCTTCAGAGACAGTTTATGACTTGTTTATGAATTGCAGAATACTAAGCTATTTTTAAAAATATATTTTTATTGATTTCAGAGGAAGGGAGAGGGAGAGAGAGATAGAAACATCAATGATGAAAGAGAATCATTGATTGGCTGCTTCCTGCACACCCCCTACTGGGAATTGAGCCCGAAATCCAGGCATGTGCCCTGACCAGGAATCGAACCATGACCTCCTGGCATACAGGACAATGCTCAATCCACTGAATATAAATAAAATATTTGTTCTATTTTATCTATATTCTAAATAGATGTAAGTATTAACTCAATATAAGTATACTTATATACTATATATTAAGTATAGTATTTGACTGGAAATTCCTGTAGTAAATAAAACCACTTGTGCTGTGATGGCTCAGTAAATACCATTTGGTTAGCCAGATGAATTCGAGTCATTTACTTTTAGAGGCAAGAGTGTTTTGCTGTTAAGGCTTTAGTTTAGCTTATTACATTTCCTCATTTTGCCTTTGCAAAAAGTTATTCTACAAGTTATCTATTGCTTTGTAACAAACTACCCTGAAACTCAGTTTTTGTGGGTCTGGAATCTAGGTGCAGCCCGGGCGGGTGCTGTTAGCTCTTTGCTGGCTGTTGGCCAGCGGCTTCCCTCAGTCCTTTGGCATGTGGCCCTCTCCATAGGGCAGCTCTCAGCATGGAAGCAGCCTCCCTCAGCATGAGTAAGAGAGTGAGCAAAAGAGCTAGACAGAAGGCATGGTCTTTTTGCAACCTAACCTTGGAATTGGCCTCCCATCCCTTTTGTATAGAGCAGTGGTCGGCAAACCATGGCTCGCGAGCCACATGCAGCTCTTTGGCCCCTTGAGTGTGGCTCTTCTACAAAATACCACGTGCGGGTGCGCACGTACAGTGCGATTGAAACTTCGTGGCCCATGCGCAGAAGTCGGTTTTCGGAAAGGAGATAGCCAAAACAAGTATACAAGACGAGTGTGGATGGGAGAGTTGGAAGGGGTCAACCTCAGTGAATGTACCTCAATCAGATTGAGGACGTTTTTAGCAAAGATCAGCTTAGGAGTACCCTAATTAAGTTAATAACAATGTACCTACCTATATAGTTTAAGTTAAAAAAATTTGGCTCTCAAAAGAAATTTCAATCGTCGAACTGTTGATATTTGGCTCTGTTGACTAATGAGTTTGCCGACCACTGGTATAGGGGCTAGCCACCAAAGAAAGGGTATTCCACAAGAGCATGAATGTCAGGTGGTAGGGATCATGGGGGCCATCTTAGATGCTGCCTACCACAGCTAACTAGACACAAGCAACTGTTGTATTTATTATTAAAGTTAGCATGACCCAGATGTGACACCAGGTAAACAACCAAAGAAAAATAGGTAAATTGGACTTGATCAAATTAAAATGTTTATGTATCAAGGGATACTCTCAAGAAAGTGAAAAGACAACTCATAAAATGGGAGAAAAAAATTGTAAACCATATATGTGATAGGGTCTAGTATCCAGAATACATAAAGAACTCTTACAACTCAATAATAACAAAGACAAATAACCCAATTTAAAAATAGGCAAAGGATTTAAAGAGACATTTCTCTAAAGAAATGAAAAGATGTTCAATATCATTAATCTTCAGGAAAATGCAAATGAAAATCACAATGAGTACCATTCCATACACACTATATTTTTTAAAAATAAAATAACACCATGGCCAGTGTGGCTCGGTTGGTTGGAGCATTGTTCTGTACACCAAAAGGGGGGTTCAATTCCTGGTCAGGGCACAGACCAAGGTTTTGGGTTTGATCCCTAGTCTGAGTGTGTGCAGGAGGCAACTGATTGATATTTCTCTCTCACCTCTCTCTCTCTCTCTCAAAATTGATAAAAATGTTTAACAATAAAAATAACAAGGGTTAGCAACAATATGGAAAAATTGGAATCCTCATGTACTTGCTGGTGTAAAACGGCAACACTGGGAGATAATGACAAGGAGTGGTGAGGATGTGGAGGAAATGGAATCCCTATACACTGCTTGTGGGATTGTAAATGGTGTAGCTGCTTTGGAAAAGAGTTTGGCAGTTCCTCAAAAAGTTAAATACTAGTATAGTATTACCATATGACCCAGAAATGCCATTCCTAGGTATATACTCAAGAAAAATGAAACTATACAGTCACAACAAAACTTGTACGTGAATGTTCCTAGCTGCATTATTCATAATAGACCAGAAGTGGAAATAAGGCAAATGTCTATCAATTGAATGAATGGAAGAACAGAAGATGTGGTATTTCCATACAATGGAATATTATTCAGCCATGAAAAATGAATTACTATTACATGTTACAACATGGATGGACCTTGAAAACATTATGCTAAGTGAAAAAAAAACTGACACAAAAGGCCACATATAGTATGACTTCATTTATATGAAATGTCCAGAATAGGTAAAATCCATAAAGACATGGTATAGATTAATGTTTACTAGTAGCTTAGGGGAAAAGGGGATATAGACTGACTGTTAATAGGTGTGGCGACTCTCTGTGAGGGTGATAGAAATGTTCTGGAGTTATATAGTGTGCTGGTTATAAACTCTGAATATACTAAAAACCACTGAACTGTACCCTTTAAAATGGTGAATTTCATATGTAAATTATATCCCAATGAAAAATCTTTTTCTAGCTTACTATATCCTACAGCAACAAATATTTATTGAATATTTGGTAGTCTTCCAAGTACTCTGTCAGGTTAGGTTCTAGAACAGTGAGGGCGAACCTTTTGAGCTCGGCATGTCAGCATTTTGAAAAACCTTAACTCTGGGGCGATGTCACATATATAAATTTTTTGATATTTGCAACCATAGTAAAAAAAAGACTTATATTTTTGATATTTATTTTATATATTTAAATGCCATTTAACAAAGAAAAATCAACCAAAAAAATGAGTTCGCGTGTCACCTCTGACGCGCGTGTCATAGGTTCGCCATCACTGTTCTAGAACCTTGGTCAGTGGTTTTTGTTTGCTTTTGTGTTTATTGATTTCAGAGAGGAAGGAAGAGGATGAGAGAAATAGAAACATCAATGATGAGAGAGAATCATTGATCAGCTGCCTCTTGCATGCCCCACACTGGGGATTGAGCCCACAATCCTGTCATGAATCGTGACCTCCTGGTTCATAGGTCAACACTCGACAACTGAGCCATGCCAGCCACGTCAGGCTTGAGTGGTTTTTAAAGCTCCACACATAACTCCAATATGCAGCCAACTTGAGCCACTGGCCTAGAGCCTCATGCCTGCTTAGCAAGTTGAGTTCACTCAAGAATCAACTATTCTCATGCCCTGCTGTCTTCATTAACAGTAATTAGCAAAGAAACCTGCATGCCCTCAAGGACAGAATCCTCTTCCAAGTCAAGACAGCTCCTTAATTTTCCGAAATAAGCACCGCGTTCCTTTCTGTGGGCGATTCAGAGTGTTCAGTACTTTGAAGAGGGCATGTTTTATGCTTTCCAGTTTTTCCCCCTCTTTTTGGATTAGGTTTCTGTGAGTCAACTGTGGGCAGAGGAACATTGGTTCCACTTTGGAACAAAAGTTGGATTCTGTCCAAATGGGTTGGCACTTCTGCCCTGAAAAACCTGGATTTTATAGTTTGTGAAACCAAACCAAAAATATGATACAAGAAGCTGGAAATGTGAGGATTTTTACAATGGGCTTGCACACTCTCTCTTGTATTTATTATCTCACTGTAGCACTTGGGTTTATTTCACAGTCTTTAATCTTAGCCTTCCGAGGGTTCTGATGTGAACTCTCCATTGCTAGCAGATCACCAGTTGCTTTGGCACCACATTCACTCTGTTTGGCAAACCTATCTGGGCTTGTATCCCAAACCACGTGGTCTTAATTAAATCCACCAGCCAATGTATTAACTTTTTTTCCATTCATCCCCATAAGTTGAAGACAATTTGTGGAAAAGATAGAAATGGATGAAGAAATAGAAATTAGAAGATTTTTTTTTTTTTAAATCCTCACCCAAGGATATTTTTCCAGTGATTTTTATAGAGAGTGGAAGAGAGAGGGAAAGACGGAGAGAAATATCAATTTGAGAGAAACACATTGATTGGTTGCCTCCTACACGAGCCCCAACCAGGGCCCGGGCTGGGAAGGAGCCTGCAACTGAGGTATGTGTGCTTGACCGGAATTGAACCCAGAAGCCTTAAGTCTGCAGGCTGATACTCTCTCCACTGAGCCAAACCAGCAAGGGACATACAATCATTTTTCATGGGGATATATCTATGAGGGAACTTGCTGGGTCATAAGTTAACTTTAGTAGATACTGCCAAATAGTTTTCCTGAAGTGGTTGAATTATTTTACACTTACATCAACAATGAGAATTCTAGTGGTCATTTTTGAGATAAAAAAAGAAGCCAACAACTCTCTTAACCCGGGCCAAGCTCCTGGCAGCATGAAATCTGCAAGGATCGGTAAGATAGGGAACAGCAAGGCTTTGCAGCTGAGTGATGAAAGAAAAACAATCAAATCGGAGGCCTGAGAGGACACCTGTGCCTGCTCCGCCCGAACTCAAACCAGCAGGAAGGAAACCCTGCAGCTTTATTTTGGGGTCGGTTCCTAGCATGGGCATTAGCTAGTTACAAAGGAGAGGGATTTGATGAAATGGGAGATGCTGAAATAGTTTCCGGTTAACTTATTGTAAAACAGGAATACACACACATAGAAAAAGCAGGGTAGGTAGTAGTGTTTCTCATACTTTATTGAGCAGGGAAGAACCAGTTAAAAATACAGAATTTACATTTCTAAAGAGACACTCCAGGTGATGTCACTGCTGTTTCAAAAACCACAGAGAAACATAGGGATAATAGCAAGAATATTCCTGTCTCACTTGACTTTACATCACAGTACCTTGTTGACATCAGTGTTTTGTTGAGTGTCCTTTTAAACATATAAAAATTGGGAGAAAGCTTTCACCATTCCCTTTGTCCCCTGGGGTTCTTCTTCCCAGTAAGGCAGGTTCAAAAGCGAGAGAGGCAGCCTTTTCCTTCCTTTCTGGTTGCCAAGCAGGACAATCACCACATGTAACCCCAGCCACCTTTTAAAGGGATTTACTGTTCATTTCAATGTTGAGCTAAGAGAAGGTATCAAAAGTTACCAATATAGCAGTGCCAAGTTAAAATTATTTTGGGACTTGGTAGGTACAAGTTGAGAGAATTACATTTATTTCATTAAAAAAATGTGTTAAGGGCCTAAAATGTGACACTATGCTAGGGCAAGAGATACCATGGTAAATAAGATAGAAGAGGCTTTTATTTTGAAGAGGTTTTCATTCTAATGGAGGAAGATGTTAATTGGGATGGAATAACTGCTGTAACACACACACACACACACACACACACACACACACACACATCTAATCCTCAGTGGCTTAGCCCATTAAAAAATGTACTCTTCATGCATTTCATCTGTTTAAAGTTGATAAGAGAAGAGGTATTCTGGGTCCCAGAATAGTCATTCAAACAGTCATTCTGGGTCCCAGGCTCCTTCCACATTGTTCTCTGTCCACAGTCTTCCATTCAGCCAGCAGATTGGAAAGAGAAAGCTAGGAGATTGCATGGCCAGTTTGTATGGCCAAGCCCAGAAGTGGCATACATCACTTACCCACATTGCATTGACCAGACTCAGTCATCTGGCCACACCTAACTGCAAAGGAGGTCAGGAAATGTAGCTGAGTACACGGAAGGAAAAGGAAACAGTTTGATGAACACATAAAAGCCTCTACTGCAAGGGCGAAGAACAAACGGAAGTATAATCTGGTGTGGTAAGCGTTGTACTATAGGAAGGTAAAGGGTGTTGGTAATACACAGGAAAGATACCTAATCAAGACAGGCTTTGGTCAGAGAGAGAATACCCTGAAGAAACTGATGCCCAAGCTGATGAGATACCCTCTTGCAAGAACAATTTGTTTAAATTCCAGAACATTAATTTTCAGAGTTACCATTAGAAAATAATGGTTGCTCTCATTCTCTGCTTTAAGAAGAAATACATACTGTGGCATATGCTATTGGGGACTGCCCGATAGCCATTCCTTCTTCCTTGATAAGAAAATGCCAATTTTCTTGAGCCATCAACTGACAATGTGTCCTAGGAAAATGGATTCTAGGAAATGGACTGTAATTAGTGTAAGGCAACCATGGTAATCCAGTTCACCTTTTTTCATTCAATAAATATTTAATGATCTCGTGCTATCTGTCCATCTGTTGTAAGTGCTGACCATCTTGGCCAATTCTAGGCAAGTAGTAGGGAGGCATGTGATCCAATTGCAGACAATGAGGAGTAAGGGAAAGACTGCTAGGGGATTCTGGGAAAGGTTTTTCCTCCCTGATTAATTAAAATGAGAGTTGCCTGAAGAGACAACCAGGGCTTTTCCTTCCTGCCTTTGGATGATGTTATGTGGGATGTGATGTGTGGGACTGGAGAAGTCATATTGTGGCCATGAGGAGACTGAGAAGAGAATCTTAGGGGATGACCTAGACCTCTAGCCTAGTGAGGTGGTTGAATTAGCCAAATCTGAAGTCACCTACTTTTGTTATATGAGAAAATAAAAAGCCACCTTCAGTTGGATATTCAATCCCTTGTAGCCAAAAGCATCCAAACAAATACATATAGTTTTGTTGGCATTGTTTGTTTTGAATTAGAATGGGTATTTTAATAAATGAATGAAGAATCCGATATTTTTCATTTTCTTCTCAGTTGTGTTGTTTGGTTATAAAGGAATTTCTATTCCAGATATCTCTGTGGGTAAAAATCATCTTCCATGACCTTATTGGTTCCTCTTTCGGCCACCGCAGATCCCCCAAGTTCACTCACATGGTTGTTGGCAGATCTTTGTTCTCACTGACTGTTATCAGCAGGCCTCAGTTCCTTGCATGTGGGCCTCTCCATAGGGCTACTCCACATGGCAGCTGGTCTCCCCCAGAGTAAATAATTTCAGAGAGAGAGAGAGAGACACAGAGAGAGAGAGAGACAGAGAGAGAGAGACAGAGAGAGAGAGACAGAGAGAGAGAGAGAGACAGAGAGAGAGAGACAGAGAGAGAGAGACAGAGAGAGAGAGACAGAGAGAGAGGCTAAAGTGTGTCTTTTAGAACTTACTCTCAGAAGTGACACCCCATTTCTGCCCTTTTTACTGGTCACACAGACTAACCTTACCTAGTACCTGTGAGAAGGGACTATAGAAATGTGTGATTACCAGGGGGCAGAGGTGATTGTAGGCTGGCTAAAAACCCGCCTATATGAGAGGTGAAAAAATTAGTCTTTAGCTAGGCAGCCATCTCCTCAGATAAAACTACAGAAGGAAAGACCGCCTGAGGGACAAACAGAACCTCTGCCTCAGCACCCCCCTCTGGTCATGTCAACATTCAGGTGCACTTTCCTTCTCACATGTGAACACACTTCTGTATCAAGAATGAATCTATGTGACAATAAAAATGTGTGATGACCAGGGGGCAGAGGTGATTGTAGGCTGGCTAAAAACCCGCCTATATGAGAGGTGAAAAAATTAGTCTTTAGCTAGGCAGCCATCTCCTCAGATAAAACTACAGAAGGAGAGACCGCCTGAGGGACAAACAGAACCTCTGCCTCAGCTCTCCCCTCTGGTCATGTCAACATTCAGGTGCATTTTCCTTCTCACATGTGAACACACTTCTGTATCCAGATTGAATCTTATGCTTCTGGATTATAGTTCCTATGCCTCTGAGGATTCTTATCTTTAAGATCATTATCCCCAGAAATTTGCCTTCTTTACTCCCAGATGGTGTCAAGTTCCCATAAAAAAAAAAAAAAAGGAGCAGGGAGAGGAGCTCCCATCTGGAGGAAAGAGAAAGAAACTCCTTCTGCATTGCTAATCTGGAACTCAAAGGATGAGTCATATGAACCATGAGTCAGTTTGTCACTGCCTTTAGTAGTTAGATTGAGGTTTAAATCCAATGTTTCTTATGTTTTAAGTGCAAATGGTAAATTCTTATAGAAGGTACACTGAAACTTATGCTGACAAGGGGCACATCCCCAGTGCAGCTGTGCTGAAATAGGAGGGTAACTGCTGGTGAAGGTGAGGGGAGAAGGGCTCTAGAAATCCCCATTTCTTCATGCCTGCAGTTGTTTTTACTATAAACCACACATCACAGCGCCAGGCTTCATAAAATCAGAAGATCTTATTCTCCTGTCTTGCCAACATAAGCAGTGGCTGGTGTCCCAGATCCTTGCCTGACGTATGTTCACTTCACTGCCTCTCAGTTCTCAGTATTTCCATCATGGGGAAAGAATGTGAAGTTTCAAATTATTTTTCTTATTACCATTGTTATTGCTAGTTACCTTGGCACTGAGTTTGGGCAGGGATGCATTTGAAACAGTTGGCATGAGGTTTTTAAGTGACTGTTTAGTGGACAGTGGAATAATATGGAACCAGATTTCTAAATGGAGATGACAAAGATTAAGAGAATGTAGCAAGGTGTCCCCAAGAAGGTGACAACTCCTATCTACCATACACTTGTACATAGCTCAGAAAAGTACATACTTGATATGTATTAATAATCTACTCATCATCTTTTCCTTAGGTTTGCAAAAGTAAGTTTTCTCAATCTCTGTCAACTGAGAAAAGCCTGCTTTTCTGCCCAATTATTTTCAGGGTTTATTGGCCTACATAGTCCTGTTTCTTCTGGATGCTTACTCTCGTGGCTGGCACTCCTCCTTTGATGAATTCTTCTCTACTTTTCTTCACTCTGCCGTTAGTCAGGATTCTCCTTGCAAATGACAGACGTACACTGGGAAGGGAATGCATTAGTTCACAGAGCCAGGAAGGCTGGGGTAGCCCAAGGGAAGAGTGGAAACCGGGACCTGGTCTTTCTTTCCAACTCCCATCTCTGCCTGGCTTCATGCTCTCACATTACAGAGTGGCCTTCTCTACGTGTCTGGGTAGATGGCTGCCCAAGGCTCCAGCCCTCCATCTCCACAACTGTCTGTGCAGGAGACTATTAGAGAACTAACCCTGACCCCGCTGAGGTCAAGAGCCCATGCCTTTGTTCAGTCCCTGTGTGCAAAGGGATATGAATTGTAATTGGCCAGCCTGGGTCATGTCTAGCTCAGAATGGGGTGGGGAATCTGGGGCACTGTGATGAACTGCTCTTCCAGGACACTTCAATGAAGAAGACATTCTCCAGTGGAAAGGAGTGATGTTACCCCATTTACCAGAAAAAGACAGCAGACAGAAATAAATGTTTCTGCAGTCCACTGCACACTGCAAACATGGCTCAAGCAGCTCCTTCCCTGCCACAAAGCATCACCAGCGTTAGGGCATCCTGGGTGATAGAGCTTTCCTAAAGGCTGAGGAGAACAAAGAGCAATGGCAGCGGGGCAGCAGCAGGCTCAGTGCTGCACAGACGTTAATTTGAAATAGAATATTTGAGCCCGGCCAGTGTGGCTCAGTGGTTGAGCATCAACCTATGAACCAGGAGGTCACAGTTTGATTCCCAGACAGGGCACATGCCTGGGTTGTGGGATTGATCCCCAGTGTGGGGCGTGCAGGAGGCAACTGATTAATGATTCTCTCTCATCATTGATGTTTCTATCCTTCTCCTTTCCTCTCTGCAATAAATAAAAATATATTTTAAAATAAAATAAAAGAAAATAGAATATTTGACATTTTACAGTCCCTGTGCCAACTCCACCTGCCTCTGGGGCAGCTTACCTGTTGACCCATGACCTTTGCAGATCATTCTCTTCCATCCCTTCCCTAAGTGTCCAAGGACCTCAAATATCCTCCTGCCTGAGCTTCCACGCGACACACTCCTAAATTACTGCTGCTTTCTTGTGCACAGCCACTGAATTCTTTATTTTTTTCTCCTACTAGACTTGCTTCAAAGCACATGCCCCCAAAACAAAAGCAAACGAACAAAAAAACCCACCCTACAAAACCCTCAACAAATGAAGGTGTTATTATAAACAAAAGAGCCAATTTTATTTTTAGGAAGAATCTGTCCATCTGTGACATTGTGATTTAGAATAAGAAATCCATATATTTGATCTGCATTCTGCTCCTGCCACACAGCTCCTGAAAGCCCTGTAATATTCTAAGTAATAAGAGAGCTGGAGTACCTTTTGTTTTAATATTTGGTATTTTGCCCTCATATAGCTCCAATTTCTGAAATAGTTCCAGGATGATGAAGGTAAAAAGAGGGTCTGGTTATTCATAACAACTGCTTTCAACCAGCCCTGAGTTTATGTTAATGAGGTGATTTTTGGAAAACCCCTAGACAGGATGGGAGCTGATTGCCAAGGGAGCCAACCATGCGATTAGAGCAGTGATTTTCAACCCTTTTCATCTCATGGCACACATAAGCCAATTACTAAAATTCTGCAGCACATCAAAAATTATATTTTTTGCTGATCTGACAAAAAATAGGGATGATTTTGATTCATTCACACCAGACGACTATTATTGTGTTAGCTGTTGTCATTTTTTATTTTGACAATCTAAAGAAAAGAGGTCAGTGCCCCTAATTAAATGGTCAGGTATTTCATGTTTTTAAAATTCTGGCCATACACCATGTGTGGTGCATCTAAACTGAAAATCACTGAATTAGAACGTGGGAACTTTCAACTCCACTCTCATCACCCTGGACCTCCCGGTAGGGGAGCCAGAGGCTGGAAATTGAGTTTAATCCTGAATGGCCAATGATTTAGTCAATCATGCCTAAATCATGCCTACATAATGAAGCCTCCATAAAAATCCCTAAGGTACAGGATTCAGAGAACTTCTGGGCTGGTGAACATGTGGGCGGGTGCCCAGACAGGGTGGGGAAGCTACACACCCCTTTCCCCATATCTTCCATCTGGCTGTGCCTGAGTCATGTCCTTTATAATAAGTAAACTGTTTTTCCTAAGTTCTGTGAGCTGTTCTAGCAAATTAATCAAACCCAAGGAGAGGGTCATGGACCCTCTGATTAAAAATTAAGTAAAAAACATGCCTCCTCTCAGTATAATGCTATACTAATTAAGTTTCATATTAAGGTTACTTCTGGCTGGTGGGGTCATGGGTAATTTTTATGGCTTGTATTGTATGTCATATTTTTTTACTTATCTCTAGTTCTACAATTAACAAATTACACTGGTTTAAGTCAAGAAAGGAGAAAAGGACATAGACTGAAGCCTCTGTACTTTATTTTTATATATCTTTATTGATTTCAGAGAGGAAGGGAGAGGGAGAGAGAGAGAGAGATAGAAACATCACTGATGAGAGAGAATCATCGATCAGCTGCCTCCTGCACACCCCACACTGGGGATGAGCCCTCAGACCCTTGCACTTACAGTTGAAAAAGTAAACTCAAGAAGGTTGTTAACAAATTCACATTAAAAGGCACTGATTCTTTCCCTGCCGCTGCCCAGCCGCACAGAAGCAGCAGCTCAGGGACATTCAGGATTTGGCTCCATTTGTAACTCACCTGCTACCCACCTGGAGCCCACCACCATGGCCATGGCTGAGGGAGGCACTGCAGCTGGAGAGGCAATGGATGTTAATACTACTTTACAAGAGGTGTGGAAGACTGGCCTCATCCATGATGGCCTAACATGGAATTCGAGGAGCTGCCAAAGCCTAGACAAAGGCCAAAACCATCTGAGTGAGCTTGCTTCTATCTGTGATGACCCTGTGTATGTCAAGTTGGTGGAGGCCCCAAACCAACCTCATTAATATTGATGACAACAAAAAGCTAGGGAGATGGGTAGGTCCTCTGAAAAACTGACAGAAAGGGAAAACCCCTTAAAATGGTTGGTTGCACTTGTGTGGTAGTTAGGATTCTGGTAAAAAATCTCTGGCTAAAGATATCATCAAATGCAAGAAATGAGTGAATAAAAACTTGGCTCTTGTTAGAATAAATGAATGGACATGAGTCCTCACTTCCTCCCAGCATGTGCCATTCGAGGATTCATGACTGTTGGCATGAGAAGCACAGGAAGTGATCCTTCTGTCATAAACAGTTCTTCCCAGCACCAAAATAAAGGCACACTCTCTGCCCAGTACTGGGTGTTCAGAAGAGGCTCCTGATAACAGAACTCAAAGAGCTCTGGGTTCTCCTTAAGACTTATCTCAGAAGTCAAAGTGTACCTCACCCTGTCCTCGTTAGAACTTTGTAGCAATAGTAATTATTATTTCTCTCTACAAAATGCCTTTTTACAAGTAGAGTATTGCTACCCTTGCACTTACAGTTGAAAAAGTAAACTCAAGAAGGTTGTTAACAAATTCACATTAAAAGGCACTGATTCTTTCCCTGCCGCTGCCCAGCCGCACAGAAGCAGCAGCTCAGGGACATTCAGGATTTGGCTCCATTTGTAACTCACCTGCTACCCACCTGGAGCCCACCACCATGGCCATGGCTGAGGGAGGCACTGCAGCTGGAGAGGCAATGGATGTTAATACTACTTTACAAGAGGTGTGGAAGACTGGCCTCATCCATGATGGCCTAACATGGAATTCGAGGAGCTGCCAAAGCCTAGACAAAGGCCAAAACCATCTGAGTGAGCTTGCTTCTATCTGTGATGACCCTGTGTATGTCAAGTTGGTGGAGACCCCAAACCAACCTCATTAATATTGATGACAACAAAAAGCTAGGGAGATGGGTAGGTCCTCTGAAAAATTGACAGAAAGGGAAAACCCCTTAAAGTGGTTGGTTGCACTTGTGTGGTAGTTAAGGATTCTGGTAAAAACTCTCAGGCTAAAGATATCATCAAATGCAAGAAATGAGTGAATAAAAACTTGGCTCTTGTTAGAATAAATGAATGGACATGAGTCCTCACTTCCTCCCAGCATGTGCCATTCGAGGATTCATGACTGTTGGCATGAGAAACACAGGAAGTGATCCTTCTGTCATAAACAGTTCTTCCCAGCACCAAAATAAAGGCACACTCTCTGCCCAGTTGGTCATCTCTTCTTGTCCTGGAGGGATTGTTCTTGAATGATGTCTCTGTTATTCTAGAAAGACTTCTGACAAGGGTCTTAGACCTGGTTTGTCATCTCTCTCATTGCTTGACATGGACAAATCACCCAGCTCTGTGTCCACTTTGCCCACAGTCA
>NW_006286303.1:332339-340564 GCF_000327345.1 Myotis davidii | reverse complement strand
TTGATGATTTATCATTCTTTTCTGCAGGACTATGAACAGGATCAAATTGGGCCTTAAGCCCAATATGAATTAAAGGAATTATAGATGATGATGATAATAACAGCTATAATTGAACATTCACTATGTCGTAGGCACACCATTGTATTTCATGCCTGGGTTCCATCCCCAGAGAGTCTGATTTAATTGGTCTGGGTTGAAGCCCAGGCAGGCATACCTTTTAAAAGCATCTAGATGGGCTGGGCTGGTGTGGCTCAGTGGTGCATGCACCAAGAGGTCACCAGTTTGATTCTGGTCAAGGGCACATGCCTGGGTTGCGGGCTTGATTCCCAGTGTGGGGTGTGCAGGAGGCAGACGATCAATGATTCTCTCTCTTCATTGATGTTTCTCTCTCTCTCTTTCTCTCCTTTCCTCTCTGAAATCAATAAAAATATATTTTAAAATAAATAAATAAAATACTCACCTTACCACACTCACTTGAATTAGGAATGGCCATGTGACCCAATTCTGGCCAATAATATGCAGATTGAAGTTGCTGGGTGGGGGGCTCCCAGGAAAACTTTTTAAAGGGGAGAGTCTAGTTGGCATTGGCCTTATTCTTTTTCTCTTCCTTTATTTTCCCCCTTGACATGCAGACTCAATGACCAAGCATTCATCTTGCATCCACGAACACAAGAGCCACATGCTAAAGATAGCAAAGTAGGAAGACAAGAATGACCATAGGTCCTTGACAACATTAGGGAGCCACCTACCTGCTGGTGTTTTATGTAAAAACAATAATCATTTAAAGAAATAGACAAAAAGTCTATTTGGTTAATTCACTGTAATCAAGTTTCTGTTCATACAGTCAAACACAACCTTAATTAATAGACTGTTAAAACGTTTAATGTGCTATTATAGAAAACTAGAGGCCCAGTGCATGAAATTTGTGCACTGGTAGGGTCCCTGGCTGCCGCCTGCCACCTGCCACCACCACTGGGGCCCTTCCACTGGCTGGCCCTGCTTCCTGGTCAAACTCCCAGATGAGCTCTTGGTAGAGGGGACAATTTGCATATTATGTTTTTATTATATAGGAAGGATGGGTGAAAATGGACTGCAGAGTCCTTTAGAACAGTACTGCTCAAACTTTCATGTGCATGTACACCCCGTGGGGACCTGGTGAAAGATGCAGGTTCCGATTTGATAGGTCTGCATTGGAGTCTGAAATTCTGCATTTCTCACAAGCTTGCAGCTAATGCTGCTGATGCCAGTCCCAGACCACCCTTTGAGTAGCAAGAATCTGGAAAATGACAGCTCTTTTGTCAGTCGGCTCTTATGATGGAGGCATTCTGTTTTTCTTTGATCTGCTTATTATTCAGTAAAAAAAAAATTCAGAGGACTCAGTGCATTTTCAACAAAAAGTTAATGTTTTATTTAGAATATCATTTTAGAGACAAAAAGCAGTTCACTTTGGCTAGCAAAATAAACTTAACAAAAGCATTTAAATAATGTAAATCAAGTACTTTAGTAGATTTTTTTTCTTAGTTACTTGCTTTTTTGTCTTATTACTTGTGCAGTTTCTGTCTTTTAGCCTAACTGGGTTCTTTCTAAGTTAATGCAGCTTTAATCCAAGGAACTACTTAATGAAATCGGAATGACTCAAATATTCCTCTGTATTCTCATTCAACTTCACTGTATTCAATGAAACACAAGGAAAACAACTTAGGGAAGTAGATTCAGAAGGAAAATCTTTCTCCCTCTTGGTCACGTTATCTTTTCAACAGAGACCTTGCCTGCTCTGAAATGGATGTTGAAAGTAAATTGTTATTGGGAGGTGATGATCAAAAGCAAACTTAGATGATTTTCACACCATCTATCATCATGACCTAAAGGGAAAGGCAAGCCACATCACTTGCCTAGTCAAGCCACTGCTTGACACAGAAGCTGCACATAGCTTCCTATTGTTATTATATTTTCTAGTTATGTACATTAAAAAAATACAACATTGTGTTAAATAGCAGGACAGCTCACAGCGAACATACAACACTACACTGACAAACCAAAACAGCTTGGTTAAGCCGAGGAGAGAAACAGCAGGTGGTCTTCATGGAGGGAAGCTGCCAATGCCCACCATCTCCTTAGTCCGTAACGGATCTGACTTCTGAGGGGAGGCCTTCCGACTTCCGCCACTGGGCCAGGCGCTGCTTAAACCATTTCTGGAGGAGTGAAATGTGAAAAATTACCTGTCACATACTGAAAAAAATGATGTCCATTCCCTTCTAAAAGATGGCCTCTGTGGTCCAAATAGAAAGGAGGATTGCCTGGCCAGGGTTGCTCAGTGGTTGAGCATCAACCTATGAACCAGTGGTTGAGCATCAACCTATGCACATAATTCCCAGTCAGGCCACATAACTAGGTTGTGGGTTCAATATCTAGTTGGGGCACATATGGGGGGAAATCAATCGATGTTCCTTTCTCACATAAATGTTTCTCTTTCTCCCTTTTTCTCTTCTCTAAATCATTAAAATATAACTTTGGGTGAGGATTTAAAAAACAAAACAAAACAAAACAAAAACTTGGAAGAGGGACTAGTGAGAAATAGAAGCAGCAAGCATTGATGGACCTGGGAGAGGATGAGTTAGAGGACTCTATGGGGAGTCAGACTTTATTCTCCGTGGTCCTTCCCAACCTTTCACACACCATGGTGTACATTTAGAATGCTGATATTTTCATGTCCCGCTGCTTGGGTAGATGACCACCTGGGGCCCTGCAGTCCCGCGTCCTGCCAACAGGAAGCTCTATTGTAACCAATTGGCTATGAGAACTTGAGGAAGTTTCTAAAAATAGAGCACCTGTCAGCTCAACTATAAAAGAGGTAAGCTCAAGGGGTCGAAGTTGTCCCTTCAGGGATTTCTAGAATTTACCTGTTCTAGGGGTAAGCAGATGAGGGGACAGAAGGGGAGCAGAAAGAGCACAGCTATGGGATGCTAGACCTGGACTGTGCTGATGGAAATGTTGTGAGAAATAAATCGGGGGTTCTGACTTAGCAGAGATGGACACCTGCCCAGCTGCACATGTAACCTCAGAACCAACAGTCAGGCTCTAGGGCTGTGCTGGGGAAGATGCCATCTCTGCAGAGATCGAGGGAACTGCAAGGCAGTTTGGCATAAGCTCAAGATCAGAAGAAAGGGTGAGAACCACAGGAGAAGGAGTGTTTCTAAGGATCAAGGTCTGTGGAGATAGAAGGGAGGGAGGCCGCGGGACACTTCAGGGCTCTGCACCACCAATGCTAGGTTGGCTGCCCAGCATGGGACCATACCTGCGACTCCCCCTACCTGTACAACAGAGTTTACACACTGAAATGCTGTACACAGCTGTTAAGGTCAGTTGTCTTATACACCTTGGCACTGTGGGGTGGCAACGAGAAAAGTCCTATAAAGCCAGGGACAGCAGACTACCCACCCGTAGGGAAGCCTTACTTTTGGGGGCTGCTCTCTGGGTGCTATATTTCACTCCTGGGGATAACGAACCTTAAGGAGAAGAGAGAGCTCATGTGACGTTGGTGGCTTTAACCAAAGTTCTATTGCTAAAGGTGGGCACCAATTTCTTCTATAATCTGTGTGTGTTTAGTTAACTCTGAAATCTGGTGTGAGGGCAGCATGGCTCCAGCTTCATTAATGAGGTAGCTCTATGGGGGTTTTCAAGGCTACTAGGTCTGGTTCAATAGGATTTCCAGTTGCCAGAGCTGAACAAAGGGCAGAGTTTTAAATACTAATTAAAACTTGGAGGAGGAAAGTCTCGTTTTTATCAGGATTCACTTAGGACAAAATGAGTGAGCTGGCTTCATTCAGAAGAGCCACCCACATCTTGACACTGTTCGTGAGGCAGAATATTAATGTACAGCTACCGAAAATAACCTGCAAGGACCACAGCTGTGAATTGGTGAGATGGCATCTAGATGCTTAACCAACGGAACCCTCACATCAGGGGATGGGACAAAGTTCAAGAAAAGCTCGACTATTTTCTAAAGATATATATTGTAAACCAAGTATCTCTCTATATAAAAGGCTAATATGCCCTGACCGGTTTAGCTCAGTGGATAGAGCGTCGGCCTACGGACTGAAGGGTCCCGGGTTCGATTCTGGTCAAGGGCATGTACCTTGGTTGCAGGCACATCCCCAGTAGGGGGTGTGCAGGAGGCAGCTGATCGATGTTTCTAACTCTCTATCCCTCTCCCTTCCTCTCTGTAAAAAATCAATAAAATATATATATTTTTAAAAAGGCTAATATGCAAAGTGTCTCCTCAGAAGCTCAACCGGGAGACTGGGAGTTTGATCGCTCACTATGACGTGCACTGACCACCAAGAGGCGGTGCAGAATGAAGCAAGGCCCTGGCCTGCAGCTGGCAGCCGGCAGCTGGGGAAGCAAGGCCCCAATCGGCCCTGATCACTGGCCAGGCCTAGGGACCCTACCTGTGCATAAATTGCATGCACTGGGTCTCTAGTGTATATAATAAGTTAGCAAAGCAGTTGTTGTCCAACAAAAACCACCCAACACCTTGCTTGCTTTTCCCTCCTGTAGAGCTGAATCTTTCCACATCTCACTCACATCAGTACTAATTTTCCACCTGGCTCTTCATTGTTTCAGTCATCCCCTGGGAAAGACATTCATCCCTCGCTTGCTTATAAATGAATGCCCTCATTACCCTCACCCATTGATGGAGATTTATTTACTCCAAGTGAACAGATGATAATTAGACACTGTGATAGGGAGGGGCTGAGGCAAAATAACATTGTTCCTGTCCTTTTCTCTAGTAACTAACATTTCATCCCTTTCAGGGGGAGACCTTTAGAGGTCTTTATTCCACTGGTAAAACGTCTACAACTAGAAACCACTGAGTTCTGGAAATAGTCCCAGGACACGAAGAGCAGATAAAAATACTGGAAACCTCTCTGAGAACCAGTGCCAGCTACACTGGGCTCGAGTTAGTGATAATAGAAAACGCCAGATCATGGCGACCTCCCAAGGGGCTGATGAAAGAGCTTTCCCAGAGGCTCCTAACACTGACTTCAAAACAATGGAAGACACAGGGGTCGGCATTCTGTCAGGTTTATCTCATTTAAATGTAGGAGATATCAAATTACTGCCATGAGAAAAACCTATTCTATTCAGAAAACGCAACTTAAAAAGTTATTTCCATTAGGTCACCCTTCACGTCATTCTGGGTTCCCATAGGCGCCCCCTCCCACAGCAGAGGACATTGTCCTGCAGTGGGACAGCTAGTAAGAGGTCATCAAAGCCCCCAGTCAGAGAATGTGGCACCTTTTAGCCCCTCGTGCCCCTGCCGGATCATCAGCAATGGTTATTGTCTCACAGGAGCATCTCCTGTTTATTTTTTCTACTGACGCATAACTTGTTCTATGAAAATAAATAATATGGTTCAAATTCTGGAGGTGGGGGTGTCAGGGATGAGGCAATCAGAATATGAAGTAAAAATTATTTTGGTGCCCTTTATTAGTGGTGTAAAGGGGCAACACTAATAAAGAATGGAAACTGGGTGTGCTGACACCCCGCTTATGGGGAGGCCTAGCACACCTGGCCTCCAGGAGTTATTTAAAGGGCCCCTGCAAAGCCTGCTATAAATAAAAATGTTATTTATGTCTGAAAGTTCATCATTGGCATAATATCTCCAGAAGACACTTTAAAAATAAAAGATACTTTAAAAATGTAAATACTGTTTGAAAGATTAAAGATGAGATCATTCTCACATGCCAGTGCTCACTGGGGTCGAAGGGGGCAGGAGGGTGGGGGTGGAAAGAATGGGGAGTTGGAAGATGAGCCCCCACCTGAGGGGGGATGACAGAGGGATATCTTGGAAGCCTCTTCCCCCAACTTGCTGTTGCCTCTCTCTGAGCTCTGGGCTCTCAGCTGCTTCCCTGCGGGTCTAAAAAGGAAGGCAGAGAGAGGCAGGCCCAGCTATGGCAGCCCGGGGAGGAAGAGGTGTTGCCCCCATGGCAGGAAAAGGAAGCCAGGGGCCCTGCTGTGAGGCTGACTCACCCCCACACCCACTCGTTTCAGGGCTGGGTCTACCATCTGTTCATTGGAGGGAGGTAGAAGAGAGGAAATGGGAGAAGGGGCAGATGCACCTGCTGTGCAGGGGTCTCCATTGGCTGACCTCAACCACAAAGAAGCAGGTGCCCTTTCTTCCTGGCCCGCGCTTGATTTCATGTCAGTTCTGTAATATAAGGTGAATCTTGAGGAAAGATTGAATATAGCTGGGATGGCTGTCATTTAATGCATGGATTTTACTCAGGAAGAAATATAAATTGAATTTCAGTCTTTTCCTCCCAGCCCCCTTAGGTGTCTGCGTTCCTCCTCTGTGGAGACAACATAGCATCCTGGTTAGGAATCTGGATGGTGCCCCAGACTGCCAGGGTTCCAATCCTAGCTCTGCTGCTTAGTTGTGTTCTTGAGCAAATTATTTAACCGTTCTGGCCTTGGGTCCCTTCCCTGAACAACAGGGCGAATAGTTGTGACAAATACGCGCTGTAATAGTTGGAGGGTGCATGGAACAACACCTGGCAAGTTTCAGCCATTACAAAGGTCAACGTAATTATTCTGCCTTACAGGTAAGGGGATGATGGTAATTCACTATGGGAGTATCAGAGGCTGAGAAGAACTTAGACCCCCAGCTGGTGCGGTGCCCACAATAAATCCACAACATTCTCTTTAAACGATGAGTAATCACTGTCTCTGTGATGACTCTTCTTTTCTAAATATAGCATGGGATTTTAAATAATAAAACTTCAGCAGGCCACCTCCTCACGGGTTCCAAGAAACAGGAGCTGTGAGACTTGGGTTACAGCAAATCACCTTCTCCTAAGTCCTGCTGTTCCCTTTGCTAAAACAGGTATGCTTGGCTTTCTATTTGACTTAGGAGTGAAAGGATTTTCTAGAAGCAAGTTGTCCAAAGTGTGCCTGGCTCAATTCATAAAAATCATTTTGGAGTTGGGGTGGAGGGTCTTAGTCCATCACAAGCTTTGAAGCCTCATGTGAGTATGGTTCGTGGAGAGGAGAGGCCGTCCGATGCTCTGGTGTGTGCAATGGGAGGAACAAGAACATCTCTGCTTTAGAGCTGAGGCTAGAGGTGCGAAGTGCTTTGGGCTTCCGTGGGAGAGGTGCTAGATTAGAGCAGCTCCAAGCAGTACGCATCATGCATCACCCATCGTCTTTCCATGACCAAAGGGAAAATAAAGTCAGAGTTACCAAATAACACTGCACCTGGAGGTTAACAATCACGGATAGTGTTTCATTCTCTATCCTAAACAATTTTCGGGATAATGTAGGAGGCTTTAAAAATAGATTTAAAAATCCACGCATTGAAGGGACATCTGCTCCCACCCCCTAAAAGATTACACCTGAGAGCCCGGGAGTTTTCAGATCTGCGAACCAAAGCTCCCCGGCTGTGAGCAACCTCAGCTCTGCGGCTCCGGGGAAGCTGGAAGGCGACCGCGTGGAGCTAAGGACCCTGCCGTCCTGGCAAGCCCCGCTCTCTGGGCCTCAGTTTCCTCCTTTGTCAACCCTGAGGACTGAGTTTATTGCTGATCTCCAAGGTCCCCTCCAGCTCTGACACGGCCGCGGAGAGATTTGGGGGCGCCGGGCTCAGAGCGCAGGCGGCACCTCAGGAAGGGCGCCCAGGGGAGAAACTGAGCCCGGGCAAGCGAGGCCGGAGCGGACGGGGCTCCTCCCAACCCGGAGAAAGGAGAGAGCTCATCCCGGGCAACAGAGGAGAGTGAAAGAAGGACGAACGTGAGATTTCTAAGCAGCTCCTGGGGAGCCCCCGCGGGCTAGGGATAGAGGGGTACACGGGTGGGGAGAGGGGGCGCCAGGGAGCCGGGAAGGCGGGGTGCGGCGGCAGGAGCGATGCAGAATCGGGGCTCCCGGGAACCGGCCCCGGAGCGCGTGCAAGAGCGATGAGGGATCGGGGAGGGCGGCGAGGCGAGGGCGAGGGGCACCGTGATATTCGCGTGGGTGGCGCGCGGTCCGGGGACGGGGTCCCCCGGGCGGGGGTCCGGGAGCGCGGGGCGCGGGGCCTCACCTGCGTCTCCTCCTCGGAAAGGCCGGCCTCGGCCGCGATGAGCAGCAGCGTGGTGGGGTCCGGGTGCTTGTTGACCTTGTTGAAGTTGTACTCCAGGATCTCCACCTGGTCCTGCGTGGGGCCGCTCGCGGTCTCCGCCGACATGGTCCCG
>NW_006286303.1:312392-313014 GCF_000327345.1 Myotis davidii | reverse complement strand
ATAGATTTAAAAATCCACGCATTGAAGGGGACACCTGCTCCCACCCCCTAAAAGATTAAACCTGAGAGCCCCGGAGTTTTCAGGTGAGAGCCCCGGAGCTTTGCGAACCAAAGCTCCCCGGCTGTGAGCAACCTCAGCTCTGCGGCTCCGGGGAAGCTGGAAGGCGACCGCGTGGAGCTAAGGACCCTGCCGTCCTGGCAAGCCCCGCTCTCTGGGCCTCAGTTTCCTCCTTTGTCAACCCTGAGGACTGAGTTTATTGCTGATCTCCAAGGTCCCCTCCAGCTCTGACACGGCCGCGGAGAGATTTGGGGGCGCCGGGCTCAGAGCGCAGGCGGCACCTCAGGAAGGGCGCCCAGGGGAGAAACTGAGCCCGGGCAAGCGAGGCCGGAGCGGACGGGGCTCCTCCCAACCCGGAGAAAGGAGAGAGCTCATCCCGGGCAACAGAGGAGAGTGAAAGAAGGACGAACGTGAGATTTCTAAGCAGCTCCTGGGGAGCCCCCGCGGGCTAGGGATAGAGGGGTACACGGGTGGGGAGAGGGGGCGCCAGGGAGCCGGGAAGGCGGGGTGCGGCGGCAGGAGCGATGCAGAATCGGGGCTCCCGGGAACCGGCCCCGGAGCGCGT
>NW_006286303.1:311655-312244 GCF_000327345.1 Myotis davidii | reverse complement strand
TGCCCCCGGGGGGCCTCGGCAGGGAGGGCTGTGCACCCCACGCCTCCTCCTCCAGACGAAGGGCGCGTGGGACAGAGGTGACTGCTCCGACTTGGGCGGCGCTTTCATCTCTCCCTTTTGCAGAGGTGGACATGGGTCCACGGAGATGAGCATCAGGAGAAATTTCCCCCTGAGGGCTGGTGTGAGTCCCTGCAGCTGCACCCTCCTCCTCCCCGCCCCCCTCCACCCCGATTTTTAGGCCTGAGTCTGAGGCCGCTGGGGGGCCAGCTGCTGCTCACTGCCCCGCGTGGCCTGGCCACTGTTCCACAGGACACGGGAGAGAGCCCACCTCACTGTGTCCCCTCTAGGTAAGGACTCCAAGACAGAGCCAAAACCCGACTGAGGAGCATCTACAGCAGCTGTCCTTTAAAAGCGAAGACTCCCCCTGTGCTTGTATTAAAATACATTGTTGCCCTAGCCGGTGGGTTCTAGGTTCAAATCTGCTCAAGGGCACATGCCCAGGTTGAGGGCTTGATCCCAAGTAGGGGGCATGCAGGAGGCAGCCAGTCCATGATTCTCTCTCATCATTAATGTTTCTCTCTCTCTCTCT
>NW_006286303.1:297065-311636 GCF_000327345.1 Myotis davidii | reverse complement strand
CTCTCTCTCTCTCTCTCTCTCTCTCTCTCTCTCTCTCTCTCTCTCTCTCTCTCTCCCTTCTTCCCTCCCTCCCTCTATTTCAGAGAACCTGAAATATGGAATAGAACCTGAAATATGAAATATTCTGCATCACTCCTACCGCCGCACCCCGCCTTCCCGGCTCCCTGGCGCCCCCTTCCCCCTCCACCATATTTCAGGTTCTCTGAAATCAATAAAAATATGTTAACATACAATAAAGTACACTATAAAGTCAAGAGATCAGGTCCATTACAAGCTTCAAGCTCTCTTGTATTTCCTTACTTTAGAATCAGACATTGCTCTAGCAGATTTGGGGCAACATGACTTCCTACATTCCTAACTAGCCGCTGACTAAGGCCCCACTTTCCCCCACCCCCCGACCCCCAAAAAAGCCAGCTGTGCACCCTTGCACTCCCTCTTCCAATTTAAAATATATAGAGGTGTAAATTTAGAGTCTTCAAGACCTTGGCTGTGGATTTGGTGCTAACAGGCCAGGACTTCACCTTGCTGACAGTAAAAAACAAGTGCAAGTGTGGAAATCGCATTGGTTTGTTGTTGGAACAAACGATTGCAAAATCCTCAGCTACGATCCTGAGCACATTTCGATGTGGTTTGTGCCTGGGAAGGTCCACCCTCCACAGTTCCGCCTGCATAATGTTACCTGAACCTTTCTATGGTGACCTGCATCCCAGGCTCCCTAAATGAATATCTTTCCCTCTCCTCTACGTCATTTGAAGAGGCTTTCCTGTAACAGAGAATCTTGGGCTCAAGCCCTGGTCAGGTCACTGTAAAATCTCCCTGTGTTAGGGCTTTAGGCGAATAGCCCCTGCTATAAATACACTAAATCTCCCTGTGTTTTAGGGAGCTCTGTGCTCCCCCTCCTAACAACTCCTAGCAGGGATTCCTGTCACAGTGCTGAGTCAGGCAGGGTCCATCCAGGTCAGCAATGCCTCCTCTCCCGTGGGCGCCTATCTCCCTGTTTCTTTGACACAGAACTTCCATTTTCTTCTGTAACCAGGAGAATGAGGCCCAGGAAGACTTACCTTCCCAATGTCACCCAGTGAGCGACCAGCACCCTGGAATGGAAAGCCTTAGCTTCAGTTTCAGTCCCATGTTCTACTACACCTCTTCCAACAGGCCATTCCATCTCCAGTTTGGCCAAAAAGCTCATGAGGGCAACAGTTTAACGCAGGAAGGGCTTGTTGCCATTTTGAATGGGCATAGACTGCCCGCTTAGGATACCCCTTCAAGCCATAGCCGCCCACTGGAAACACCCACCACTGCTCATTTTGCCTAAAAGAACACAGGAGATGGGAAACTGCTGCCCACAAAGGTTCCGACCTATTCCATTGACACAGTTATGCTGGCTCTTCCTTGAAAACGTGCTACTTCTTTCTGGAGCGCTCAGTCCTTCACAGAAAGATTAATCAAATGAACAGATGTCTAAACTGGACTCAGATTCAAGGACTGTTATGCATGTACTTTCCCGCTTTTTAAAATTTAACTGCTGTTATGTAATTCCAGGGCGGGCGAGTGCTCCTCGACTTAATCAGGTGCATTTTCTCTTATTACGTTTTCGTGGCTTCCTGTTACAGGCCTTTGTAAGAGGTTTCATGGGTAGGCCCAGGTCAACTTTGAAATATTCCCTGGATTAGCTGGCTGAGGACCATTGGACTGGCTGGCTGCTAAGGAGATTTGAAAAGCACCTACTTCTCCCAGGTACATCTAACAGAACTGATTTCTAGACGTGAAGTTGGAAGATCTAACCTCTACTGTGAGCTCTACTTCGCTTCTCCACAAAACTCTGTCATTTCAGCCCTCTTTGGATGACAAGTGCTTGTTGCTGCTTCTTTGTCTCTTCTTGCTTTCTTTTAAAGGAAACTTATAAACCAAATCATTCTAGTGACCTTGGCCTTGCAAAGCTTCTCAACGCTTGCCAGTAAGGAAACTGTTGAAAAGTTTCTCTGAAGGTAGTCTAAACAATTTTAGATGAAAAGTACTAAAAATATTTTAAAGCTTCTTAAACTTTAATTTTAGCACAAGTTCTATTGTTGCTGTGGTTATTAATGTCTTGTGAAATTTTCAAAGAGCAATTTGTCTTGTGGCTGCGTTTTCTTTTGTGGATGGGGGGAGATAATGCATAAACATTTCCAAAGTGGTTAAATGAAAGTTGCTGGCTTTTTCCTAAATCAATTCCAATGCCTGGTTGACAGCTCCACCTTTGTTCCCTACTCCTGTTTATTTATTTTAAAGGTATGTTCCTATACGAACTGGTTTACAGGAAGTGCGACAACTGGTAACTTGTAGAGATTGCCATGGACTCACACTTATCTTCTCCCTCACACAGCCGTTCTGACCTCTTTGTAAAGCCACTAATATCAAACCAAGAGAAAAAGATGATCAGTGGCAGATACTCCTCATAAACAGATTCCCATGGTGCGCGGCCAAAAGCAAAAAAAGCAGATGAATCATTCTCCAGGCCCGTCTCCCAATTTTCTTTAGCTTGGAATTTCCTTTATGTTCACTGTGCACTTCCTGGAAGCAATGGACTCTTGAAGCATTTTGTATTTTCTTAAGGGGGGGAGGGAAGGGGAGATGTGCTGCCATTGTCCCCCAAAAAGTGGTGGTCTTTGGAAGGGGGTAGGGTTTTGCCACTCACCAGGTACTACTCTGGATGAGGTGGGAGAGAAATCACCCCAGCTGTGTCTCTCAGAAACTGACAAATAGGAGTGGAATACTGATCTGCCCCCCCACACTAACACAGGTCTGGTTGAAGGAGAGAGAGTTTTATTTTGGTTTTTGATTGGTTTAGGTCTTTCAGCTTAGGGCAGTAGTTCCCATGCTTGCCTGGGCCTCTGAATCACCTGTAGAAAGGTCCAGGCCCACCCCAGATCTCCTGAATCAGAACCACACTTTAAGAATCCAGCATGGGGGAGACATAAGAAGTTTTGCAGCTCCTATAAGATTTTGCAGTTTAATCCTTAAAGTCTACTATAAATGTTTAGAGCTTCTTATATCTTATAGCTATAAAGATGCATTGAAATATCTTCTAACTCTAACACTGTATATCCTCTCAGCAGTTGATGAGAAGGTAAGTTGAGGTAGTCTTAAAGGAATAAGGTTTTAAAAATACACATGGGGGAAATGTAAACAGCCTGCTATTACTCTTTTGTAAATATGGTCAGGAATAGGAAAATTGCCTTTAAAATTATGAATTAGCAAAAGACTATTTTCCGTGGTTTCAAAAATTAGAAATAATGTAACACCCTTTTTAAAATCCTTCAGAAAAAATGTATTCTTGTGTTGAGATCAGAGTTTAAGAAAGCAGGTCATCAAAAGAAAAATTCCTTCCACCCTAGCATACTAATTTCCATAATTGATTTAGAAGCTAAAAATTACAGTGAAAAACATTTGGCAAACCTTGAGTTTGATTGTCCTTCTCTAATTCCTTAAATGTTCCAGTGAGGGAAATGCTGAAAGTTAAGTTGTCATTTATACAGACAACTTACATAATAGAACTTAAGACTGAATATTAGACTATGAATATACTATGTACACATAATGTCATTGCTGTCTACAGGGAAACAAGATTCCAAACCTTTGTGAGAAAACAAATTTTTAAATGCTATATTGTTTCAAATTTTACATATGGAAAAAAATAAAATGGAGGAAAATATAACAAAAAGTTATCAGTGGTTATATCTAGATTGTGGAACTTCAGATGACCTAAACATTTTTCTTCTTTATATTTTTTTCTGGATTTTCACGTTTATTACTTGGAAATTAGAAATTTTTTATTTTTATTTTTTGAGGAAAAGGCACCCTTGATCATATCAATTGTCTTCTGTTTCATCTGAGTTTTGTACCAAATTACATGTTCAGAATAAGCATGAGAGTCTATCTAGATGATTAGGGAAGTAAGAATTTTCATTTCCCACTCAAATATTATTAGGTATCTAAGGATATATATAATGTACATATAAGTTATGAAGCATAAATTAAATTATTACCAGGCCAATGGAAGTTACTTGTATTTCCTTCTCAATCCCACCCTCTGGCTTATCTGCCTCCAGAAGAAACCAAGGCTCTGACTTTTGTATTAATCATTCTCTTGCTTTTAAAATTAGTACTATCACATATGTATGGTTCCCTAAAAGAACACTTTTTTAATATTTGTATGTTTTTGAGATGTATAAAAATGGTATCACTACATATAATTTGTTTTGTAAATTGCTTTTTTTGTCAACATGCTTGCAAGACTCATCCATATGTCTACATTTAGAGAAGTTCATTTATATTCAGAGCTCTTTTCTTTTTGTGAATATTTGGGGTTTTCCAGTTTTTTACGTCATTCCTTTTTGTTATGATGAACATTTCCTTTCTGGACATTTTCATATATGCCTTCTGAGGCACATTTAGGAGGGTTTGTCTAGGTCAGTGATGGCGAACTATGACACGTGTATCAGAGGTGACACACGAACTCATTGTTTTGGTTGATTTTTCTTTGTTAAATGGCATTTAAATATATAAAACAAATATCAAAAATATAAATCTTTGTTTTACTGTGGTTGCAAATATCAAAAAATTTCTACATGTGACACGGCACCAGAGTTAAGTTAGGGTGTTCAAAATGCTGACACGCCCAGCTCAAAAGGTTTGCCATCACTGGTCTAGGATATATACAGGGAATGGAACTGGTCATAAGGTGTGTGTCTATACACTTTACAACATAATTTTAACTTGTCTTCCAAAGTTGTTGAACAAAACTACGTTTCCACCAGTGGTGCATAGAATTTCCTTTGTTCCACATCCTGATTAACATTTGTATTGCTAAATTTTAAATTTTTTGCTGTTATTATTTTTTTTATTTGTTAATCCTCACCGGAGGATATTTTTTCATTATTTGTAGATAAGAATGAATGGGAGGGATGGAGGGAAGAAGGAGAGAGAAAGAGAGAGAGAGAGAGAGAGAGAGAGAGAGAGAGAGAGAAACATTTATGTGAGAGACATATCAATTGGTTACCTTCTGCATGCCCTGACCGAGTCAGGAACAAGCCTGCAATCCAGGTGTGTGCCCTTACCGATCACCCTTTGGTGTGTAGGTCAATGCTCTAACCACTTACCAGCACTGGACAGGGTACTGTTATTTTTATGTATTCTTTTTATCCATGAATAATATCTAAACCTTCCTGAAGCTATTTATATTTTCACCCTGTTTAACTCCATGGAGCTAAAAGGTTCCAAATGTTTACTGTTTGCTTATAAGAGTATTTCCTGTTCCAGCCTAAGAGATTTGAGGTATTTTTAAAGAATTTAGATTTTGTCTCCAGGCTAGCTCATTATTTCCATTGGTGACCAAGAACAATACAAAAGATGTATGGAAAACTAATTACAGCAGAGCTTGTCTGTATTATGTTAAAAATGTTACTATTTCCTCATCTACAGAAGTCAGAACTTGATTCTGCACTTTAAAACTGTGTTAATTATATCAATTATTGCCCTCTCCAAAAAAGTGAATATCGAAGTCTCCAAATAAAAACTACAGAGATAAATTTAAAATGATTGAATGAAGAAGGAGAAAAGCTGACAGGAAGTATAAAAGAGATGGACTATTAGGCTGTGAGTTTAAAATAGGATATAATCATGTAAAATTGAATAATGTACTTAAGTGTGGGAATTGCAATACCACGATCATGGGGTACTAAGCTACAGTTCAACAGCAGATAGATATTAGTTCTTTTCATTTCTCTCGCAATCCTTTCTTAGGAATTAGAATGGAATTAGTCCTGTTTTGCAATCAGGAAAGGTTAGCTAACTTGTCTACAGTGTCAGAAGAAGGCTCAGAAGTCTACCTTTTGACTTGTATGCATGCATATAAGCATAACCAATGGACATAAGACACTGGGGGGTAGGGGAGGCCAGGGGATTGTCAAGGGCGGGGGCGGGGGGAAGGAGACATATGTAATACTCTTTGTAATACTTTAAGCAATAAAAAATAAATAAATAATTTTTAAAAAAGAAGTCTACCTTTTCTTTTGGCTACAGCAATAAAGGCAGTTTGTGATGTCATTAGCATCAAGAGCGATTTAGAGTCCAGTGGTTCTCAACCTGTGGGTCGCGGCCCCTTTGGCGGTCGAACGACCCTTTCACAGGGGTCGCCTAAGATCATCCTGCATATCAGGTATTTACATTACGATTCATAACAGTAGCAACATTACAGTTATGAAGTAGCAACGAAAATAATTTTATGGTTGGGTCACAACATGAGGAATTGTACTTAAAGGGCCAGAAGGTTGAGAACCACTGATTTAGACCTACAGAATACTGTATATTCTCCTCATGCTCTACTGATGTCAGAAATTCTAAGATATCTCTGAATCCCTGATTTGAACCTTTGAGCTCTAATTTTAGTCATTGCCACTTTTAGTGAAGAATTGGGCCGGGGGTGGGGGTGGTCTTTCTTGTGTGGGCCAGTCCTACTGTGGTCTCTCCAGCCTCATTCCCTTTGCTGCGGCTGCAGCCTTTTCACAGACCTCCACACGTTCCCTAGAAAGCCCTAGTGTGTACTTCCCACCAAGGCAACAGAGATGATGGAATCACCCCTTTCAAGCTTTGTTCTGACTCCATTTATGGAGGTGCAGATACACTGGGGAGATTGGTTCAAGTCTGTCCAGTAGGAGCTGAGCTCTTAACTGCTGACCCAGCGTAAAAGGTTAAGAGCTCAGGGTAAAAAGCTAAGAGCCACCTGCCAGCTCCCTGACAAGCACAGTGTTCTCCCAGGACATGCTGCGCTTGACTCTGTGAGTCAGGAAGACTGAGATGCCAACTCATACTTGAATTCATGCCATTCCAACTTGTCGCCAGGGACCATCTCATCCCATGTACTCTTATTCCCCCAAGTTTTGTCAGGCAAAGAGATCATGAGGTTTGGTTTTCCACGTCTCCTCCCTGCTCTGGGATTGCATTGCTTCGTAGTTGATCCATGGCTTAAATATAGGAAGTGCTGCTTTCTTTTCTTTGAAGTTCTGCATATCTGATGTGCACATCTGTATGTGCTCTGTGTTGTGCTAATTCAGCTACTGCTTTCGAAGCCCTCCTCTTTAAATTCGCTTTCCTTGTGCCTAGAAGCCCCACCCCGTTTCAGGAAACCCAGCAAAATTAAAACCAAAATGAAATTTAAGTTAATGGAGCAAAAGTTCATATATAGTAATAGGGACAGTGCTTCCAAACTGTGAGGTGCCTGCTTACAGAAGATATTGTTTTTTAAAAGAGTGTGAGCTAGGCATTCAGTAGAGCATCTCTTGGGTGGCAAACTGGGCAGAACAGCTTATAAGTCTCGCTCTTTCTGTGTAACTGTCCCCTTTTTAAGTTTTCTGGGCTGGCAAAGCAGAATATTTGAAACCAGAACCTTTAAAAAATAAAATGTTGTATATATTGCTTCATGAGAATGTTTTCCTGGGTGGAATTTCTGAAGATTAACGAAGTGGGGGTGGGATCATATCGTGAGCATGTTTTCTCATTAGCACTTCAACATTGTGTATTGATTTCAACTTAATTATTGGTATTTTCACTAATTTAATGGTTTATTTGCTCATTCCTCTACTTCACTCCCCAATTTACCCTTTTATCTATTAATGAGGAAACATTAATAAGAAAGAAGTTGAGTAGTGAGAAAGTTAAAAATAAGCAGGAACAAATACACTATGAATTGGTGAGTAGATTTTTCTAGGCTCTCTTGTCCTATGAGAATAATGACCAAATGGAAATTGTTTTGAAATAACTTGTTCATGGGCTTGTCTTCCCCACTAAATTATATTCTATGGTGGATATGTCATCTCTTATACATTTAAATCTCTCCAGCTTTCATTAGAAGTATCTGGCACTTAATAGGTACTCATTAAATGTCTGTTAAACTGAACTTAAATGATGCCATCTGGCATGACTTGATTCAGAACATAAGTTAGGAACACACTGCTTCATGTTTTCAACAACTAGGACTGGCCATGTTCAAAACCAAAACATAACATTGGAGAAAATAACTTTCCAACCTTCTAATATCTCTTGGTCCTCACTGCCCCAAACAATACAGAGTTGATTCATATTTTTGAACTGCATACAGAAACCTCACCCCTATGATAACAATAACAACAAAATATTTATTGAGTGATTACTATGCACCAGGCACAGTCCTAAATGTCTTAAATACATTAACTCATTTAATCATCAGAGAAACAGGCCCTCTTAATATCTCCATTTTACATATATGGAAACTGATATAGATGAAAATTTATATAACTTTCCCAAGGGGATGTATATAACTTTCCCCCAATACAAATCCAATGAGCAGCAGAGCAGGGTCTTAAACCCAGCAAGCCTAGCTCCTGCATCCATGCTATTAACCACTACCAGATATTTCTTCCTTGTATTGAGCAGTTACGCAGACAAAGGAGCCTTGCTGGGCGATTGTGGAAAGAGGGGGAGTAAAGCAATGTGGAGCCACCCGGGAAGGAGTAATGTGGTGTCCTGTGTCTGCCTGGCTCCCCTGTGGGGTGGGGCTAGTCTGGGAGCAGCGTCTCCTTCCCGGTGGCATGTTTCTCATGGCTGCTGACCAGACACAGCTCTGACCCAGCTAAATGGTCAAGCCAGTGATTTCAGTGAATGTCACCAGCACCACTAGCCTGACTGGCTTTCTTTCCCCACATGCTCGTCTGTAATTGGCACAGACATAATTGAAAGATGACATTATGTTAATAATATAGTATACAAATGAGAAAAAGTTACTGCATCCAACAGAAGGGAATAGAAAGCTAGGCTTCAGCCAGACCAGATGGACCTTAATGACTATTTCTTCTACTTAATCCCTAAGTGTACAGAGTCTGGTTGAGTTGATTAAGGAACTTCCTAATACTGTTGCCAAAAGTCTCTCGGTGGCCCAGACTTTCTATGGCCACTTACAGAAAATAGGAAGATATTATGGCAGATACTGGAAGTGACAGTGTCTGTGAATGACTACCAGCAGTGAATCAATAATTAATCCCGGACATAAAATTATTGGTATACACATTGAATCCTTTTTATTGATAACTCATGTTCTAATCCAAAGTTTTGTATATGGAAACAAAAGGAAGTGGGGAAAGATAATAATCAAACTTTAGGCTTCTTTTTTGAATGTGCCATGATAACGTGGAGTATTAATCCACCTCCTTAGAAATAAATAGGCTAATGAAAGAGGGCAATCTCATTTCCACTATCTCCTTATAAAAGATATCCATATTTTAAACAGGTTGCTTTTCCAAAGGTCTACCTCTATGATGATGGTGTGGAATTCAGAAAAAGTTTTATCTGGAAAGAACATTATAAACTGTAGTTAGACTCTGAGGCTAACCCACAAAAAGGAAAGTAACTAAAATGGTACATATTTGTTACTGGGGTTGGGGGCGGCGGTGTTGAAAATAATCCTGTTCAAATATCCTAGTGAAACTTAATAAGAAATCATTTCATTTTGAAAGTAAATGCTGAAGAAAAAGCAGTTTTAGTTAAAGTTTGGCTTAGAGAAAGGAGGTTTTGGTGCAGATATTGAAGAGGCTTTCAGGGAACTTTCGATGATCTTAGAGGATTATAGCACAACTCATGTATTTCAAGTGTCCAGAATAGTCTCTGACACATTGTTGGGTGTCCAGTGAATGCTTATTGAGTGCATGTCAATTGAACTTTATTTTCACTGCAAAAAGTATGACTTTCCTTTATCGTATGAAGACAATAATTAGAGCTGTATTTGTGTCACAGATGAAGTAAAGAGGGGGAAAGAGGAAGAAGGGGAATGTTGAAAAGCATGGATGTGAGCAGCAGGTTGTTTGAGACAGAATCAATGAACAATCAAGAGGAAGCCAGAGATTACTTCGCATGGCCCTCTCCTCCTCATCCTTCTGCCCAAGGGACAAGGAGGAAGAGATTTTATGTGTCGCATTCCCCGAGTCAGCCACCAAGCAGCACTGCCAGACAAGAACAGTTTAGTTGCTGGCCAGAGCTCTTTGTAGGTGGGAAGAGTAAGAGAGAAGCAGAAATAAAAGGTTTTTGAATATACAGTATTAGTTACAGAGGGAATGTTTGTATATCTTCAATGGGCAAATTGTATGTAGAAGATACATTTTATTTTATTCTTAAATATGTTTTTATTGATTTTAGAGCGAGAGGGAGAGAGAGATAGAAATATTAATGATGAGAGAGAATCTCGTTGAGAGAGAAATATCATTGATTGGATGCCGTCTACATGCCCACTTCTGGGGATCGAGCCTGCAACTCAGGCATGTGCCCTGACCTGGAATCAAACCCAGATGTCTTGATTCTTGGGTTGATGCTTAACCACTAAGCTATGCTGGTAGGGCTATAGAGGATACATTTTAAATTCCCATACTAAATGAAAATATTACACTGGTATGGAGTAGTAGGAAAGCACTAGGCAAGGAGTCAGACCTGGATTTCAATTTTAACTCCCCTGCTTAATAGTCACAGGACCATGGGTGAGGTTTATAAGCTTATGTGAAATGTAGCTCTCTTCTCTGTAAAATGCGGCCGAGAACTTCCTTCTTTATCTGTTTACTGCAGTTGTGGTCCAGTGAGATTGTGCTCATGAAACAGCTTAGGAAACTAAAGTGACATAGCCATTTCCAGAATGTTACATTATTTCTTCATTCAGAAAAGTGAAGATGGGGGGATAAGGACACATATGCAATACCTTAATCAATAAAGAAAAAAAAAGAAATAAAGAAAAGTGAAGATATGGGGCCAGATGACTTCTGAGATCATTTCTCCTCTAAAATGCTAATGATCAGAATGGCCTGTGTTTTAACTTATCATGTTATTCCTCATCAACAGTTTGCTGATGTCATTGGCCTGAGAAATGGGAGGACATGGGTCCAATCTAAGCCATGTCCCTGATTTGCCAAACACTCTGTGCCGACTTTCTACTTCAAAGGACAACTAAAGAGCCCATGAAACATTTTCAACCAACATGCTTTTTAATGTTCAGTCTATCTGTTAAATTAACATGAACATACAACTTGCCATCCAACGTGAAACATTTAAATTTAAAAGAGGTGCTATGAATAATTACACCAAGATACCAGCCACACATCACAAGTGTCCTAGGCAAACCTGGACATCTGGTCCCCTTATCATAGGTAAAATGTTAAATTTGTCACTCAGGTGTAGAAAGATAAAAATGTTTCCGTTGCATTTAGGCATCTGTAATGCTGTTACAGATTAGTGAGATGCAGGTCTGTTAGGATCTTAGAGAATAAAACCACAGGAACAGGTTCTTTTTTACTCTTAAGAAAGCCTGTTGTTGCAACTCTGTGCGGTTAAAAGTAAGGAGGATACAGGATGGCTTCCAATTTCCTGACCTTTCGTTTTTATTGCAGTTTGAATACGCAGGGTAGAAATTTGTCTGGTAGGATGAATAATGCTTGGGCCTCTGCCTGCTTGGGTATTGTTAGTATGGTTGTGCTGATGCTTAATAAGTGCGAATATCCATTACATCTCAAACACAGTCCCATCCTATGATCAAATGGAAACAAAGCAACAAAAACGGCTTGTACTAGAGATTTCCACGGAGCACACCCGTGTGCGCAGGGCTTTTCAAACCAGATAATACAGGAGAGGTGAGACTTGTGAAGTAAACTGAATGATTAGATCTCCTCTTTGAAAATGTCTGATGCCCTAACACAACAACAAATTTGACAGAAAGATTTTTTTTCCCTATGGAGGCGGCAGAGATCTCAGTATTTTCTAAAGAAAACCATTAAACAGAAAGAGAAATGTGCACTACTAAGCTTTGAAGCAAATAACAAAAAGATCAACTTTTAAAGCAGTTTGTGAAGAGAAAAAAATGGCACAAATAAGTCAAAAGGACAAGTAATAAATATTCCCTCTATGTTTTAAAGTGTGTTATTAATTTTTGGTCACCCATTCAGCTTCCTAATTATACTTTATTTAGGAGGGCATTAATTAGATGAACTAGGTTCATAGACTATAGGCTAGGAAGGTATATGTGTTTGTGGCATAGAAGAGAAGGGGTGCTCAAAAACTTAAATTCTGATGATAGAAATCATCCTGGTATTTTAAAAATCTAATACAGAATTGTCATAATGCTCTGCAGCCATTCAGTCACTTTAGAATGTTAAAACATAGAGTTTCTTTGTGAAAATGTACTCATTCCCAGTGCCTGTGAAAGGGCTGTTCGTTTGTAAGTTCATTTGCTTTTCCCATGTATGCTGGGCTCTACAATACGTTTGCCCAGTCCCTAATTGCTTAGTCAGGAACAGCAGTTAGAGACCTTCGTAATATTGCATGTGCACGACCAGTAGATGTTTAGGCTGCCCTTTCATAGGTCATTGTGACCTGCCTGATGCAGGCAGGCATCATTTCCTCAGGTTGTTTGTACACATTGTGAAACGTACAAAACAGACTCTGAGAAAAATGGAATTATCTCTTTGCACAAATATACTTGAATCAATTATTATTTTTTATGGTCCAATGACCATGCTTATTTTATTACTATAATTAGGCAACGGATAAAATGATACACACCTGGTACTTTGTAGAACCCCAGATTATGCCAAAGTCCAACCATACATGCTGTTTGTTACCATGTGGCTCAGGGACATGGGCCTTACTGAGTTGTTATTATGACTAATGAGACAAACAGAGGCGGGGCAGCTCTAGCCTACTCATTAATATCACAAAATCATTGAAAAGGACGGATATACCAGGAAGCCCAGCTCAGGGGATAGCTCTGAACCTACAGTAGACTGTTTCCCTGAGGATCAAACATAATGTTGCCAAAGGAGGCTGGATGGAGCCTTAGAAAACCTTCATTCTCCTTCCAGCAACATCACTTTGACCTCAAAGTGACTTTGGACAACTCACTTAATTACTTTGAACCTTCATTTCTTCATCTTCAACTGAAGTTATAATCCTTCCCCCACGTATCTCACAGGGCTGCTGTAGAGTTCAGTGAGATGGATTATGTTATGAATAGCACGTTAAATTACAAACACTATATAAGTACAAAGTACCCTTATTAATGTTCTAATCCAGCTTTCCCAGTGACTCAGGACATACTATTGGGCAACCGAATGACATCAGGTTTTGTAATCATTAAATTAGGGAAACATTTTAGAACCTTCACTCAACCTTATAACTAGTAAGATTTCTTAGAACATTTTATTTGCTTTGCCAGGGTATTCAAAGACCAATATGGAGCACCCGGCTGGTGTGGCTCAGTGGTTGAGCATCGACCGTGCACCGAGAGGTCACTGGTTTGATTCCCGGTCAGGGCACATGCCTGGGTTGTGGGCTCGATCCCCAACAGGAGGCATGCAGGGGAGCATTGATGTTTCTCTCTCATCAATACTTCTCTCTCTCCCTCTCCTTTCCTCTCTCTCTAAAATCAATAAAAACACATTTAAAAGAAAATAAAGATCAATATGGAGAAATAAAATGCTTCTAAAACTGACTAGCTCAAGTTTAAGAAAATAACACTGATCTCAGAAAATTATTTCAGTCACTATTAAAGTCCTAGTAAAGCCCTAAAGAACCCAGAGAAACTTCTAAATGTTTGAAATACTAGACTAGGACTTGTGATGTCATGTGTCTCCATTTCTCAAGGATAACTCAATATTTCATATTGTTTAAAGAAAATACAGGCCATCTAGCCCACTCCTTCCCTTCCCCTGTCTCCCACCAACCAGATCTAAAGGGTGCTTGAGTATACGTATGAGGCTGTTCATTATGAAATTATTTATGGGAATTGGAGGCAGCAGAAATGTCCAACACTAGAGGATTACATAAGCAAAGAGTGTATATAAATAGCAGATTATTAAAAAGAAGTTAGACATAATTCTTTAGAAATATTAGAAATATAATCAACCATGTAGATAGATCTTTAAAATATGGTGTTGAGGGGAGGGGGTGTCGGGGGAGAGGTCAATGGGGGAAAAGGAGACTCGTGTAATACTTTAAACAATAAAGAATTAAAAAGAAATATGGTGTTGAATTTAAAGAGAGAGCAAAAGGAATAGAAGAGTGCCAAAGAAATAGATTGAGATGTAAAACTTAAAAGTGGTCTTGTGCCTAAAGACAGAAAAAGAAAAAAACTTCATAAATTAAAAAATTGTTCGTCTGCCTCATCTTTTGGAACTTGACTATATAATTCTTCCCAATGTATTTTTTGCACGATGTGGGATACTTCATGGCTCACTCAATACCCTTCATGCTGCAGCTTACACCATTGCTGGTCTTTTTTTTTCCCCTTCAAAGGTCAAGGTGAATAGCTTGCCATTGACCTCCATGACTACCCTACATACTTTCCCACACCATCATCAAATAGCTTTCTAGCTTTATCTTCTCCAAGTGAAATGACATCAGGTCCTCTTGCTGTTCCTTACAGATTTGATTTTATTATTATTTAGTCGTCTAGGAGTCTTGTTGCGCCAGTTCCAAGGAGTCTCCACCCTTTCAAGTTGTGGAATGTGAATCAGGTACAGTGCTCTT
>NW_006286303.1:276989-297034 GCF_000327345.1 Myotis davidii | reverse complement strand
TAAACCCCAGTTCTAGCCATCTCCAAACAGTGCTATGCCACTCCCCAGGCAGTGTGTGAAGAATACATAATAAAGTGTAAACACTCCCAGGCCTAGGTTACTGAATTAAAGTTTATTTCTAAAACATTAAAAACAACAAACAGATTTCACTCCTAGGTATTGGTAGACCAGAAATTTGGAAAGGAATGAGGAAATATAAGAGCTGAAGAAGATTGTTTATGTAAATTTCCTTATGGAGAAACCACACAGGAAGGAAATGAAAATATATCAACAAAGACTAACTATCTAAGCATATCTGTCACGTCCTTAAGAATTCCAGGAAACTTCAATCATAATCTGTCTAGATAGAATGACTGGCATTAGTTCCTGCCCAGTATGCACTAAGAGATTAGAAGTGGTAGATGTCTGCCTTAGGTTGTTTTTATTTTTAAAATTTTATTGCCTGGCTGGCATGGCTCAGTGGTTGAGGTTCGACCTATGAACCCGGAGGTCACTGTTTGATTCTGGGTCAGGGCACATGCCTGGATTGCGGGCTCGATCCCCAGTGTGGGGAGTGCAAGAGGTAGCTGATCAATGATTCTCTCTCATCATTGATGTTTCTCTCTCTCTCTCCCTCTCCCTTTCTCTCTGAAATCAATAAAAAATATATATATTAAAAAATTATTATTTTAATTGATTTTGAGAGAGAGAGAAACATAGATGTGAGAGAGATACAGCAATCGCTTGCCTTCACAGGTGCCTGAACTGGGGATCAAGCCCACCACCTTCCAATGCATGGGACAACACTAACCAACTAGCCACACTGGCGAGGGCAGCTTTGTTTTTATCATAAAAGAACAAGGCAGTTCCAAAAGATCTGGCAGGGTTTTAATGTTTGGTCAATATTTTATCAAAATTACTGGAAGCAAATTACAAGAAATGATTTGAGGATGGGTAAAAATTAACTTCTCTAGTTCTAAAAGAGCTTTTATTGCTATCCAAACATGGCCACAAGCTAACCAATCACTAGGCTTTTTAGAACGTGAAACAAATAAAGTAACTTGGCCTTGTGATGAACAAGTCCCCCAGCATGTATACTGAACTTATTTTTGGCAAGACAATATAAATACACCAGCTTTCTGTCTGGACCGTCCAGATACAAAGCTTTCAATAAGGAAACTGAGTCATGGTGGGAGTGAGTGACTTGGCAGAGGCCAGAATGAGGCATGGGCAGGCCTGGGTCCAGACTCAGCTCAGCCACCAACAAATCCCAACATTTAGAGCAACTCACGTTACTGTCTTATGCATTGCCTTCCTAGGAGACCACAGAGCTCACTGCTCAGGCCATGCATTTTTGAGAATAAAAGGAGGTGCTATTAATAATCCACTGGACAACTCATCTTTTGGGTTCCCTCCTGCTTTATCTGTTTATGGGTTTTTTTCCCCCATTGATGCCCTCACCCCATACACGACCCTCCCAGGCCTTTACCACTCTATCGTCTGTATCCATGGGTTATGCATCCATTACAGCTGCAAATAAAACCCAGGTTCCTGATCACCAGCCCCACACTCTGCTCCCCAAGACAGGCTATCTTCTGCCAGGACTTATCTACACCGGAGTTCTGTGGAAGGGTGTGTTCAACGTAAGGATCCACGAAGGCACTTTCCCAGCAAATAAAAAGGACAGGCTGACCTGTACCTGCTTGCTCGTGTACTCACACGCCCCAAACCCACGTGTGTTCAGAATCAATAGCGCTGGAATAACAAATCCACACCAGGGTCATCGAAGGCAGAGGCGGCCAAGGCAGCAAGCGCCAGGAAGAGAACAGTCCTCCCCACCCCCACCCCCCACCTCGGTGTATCAGGAGAATCCCTTTTACTTGCAGCCTCAGGGCTATTCTGCACCAGCCCACCCAAGGCCAGCAGGCAGGATGGGTGTGATCCAGGGGCTGCCTCAGGATCCGCAGGTGCTGGTTTTTAAATGGGCAGGTTAGTATTTTATAAATCACTCTGGGCCACGGCCCACGCATCTGCTAACAATTTCATCTTTGCACAGCCCCATCCACCAACCCCATTCACTTGGTGCTTTAAAAGTTTGAGGAAGCCATCAACATTTTCTAAAAATGTATCCAGGTTAGGTTATGACGCGGCCTTAAAAAAAAAAGTCTATGTAAATTAAGCCATTCCACACTAAGAGAATTTGGCAGAAATTCTGTCACAGTTATACAAACCTGTTTTATCACCTGTGCAAACCCATCACTCACTTTTTAAATAAAAACATTTTTAAGTGAAACTTTGAATGGCAAAAGGAGGAAACATTTGGCTTCCAAACAGCAGCATGAAACAGATTTGGCCACCACCCCGACGCCAGCAGCCTAATCCTTCCCCCCAGAGCTGGAGTCCCCCCATCTCCTGGTGTCCCTGTCTCCTGGGGCTCAGGGTGGTGCTTACCTTCCCCGCCCCTCCTCGCTGCTGCTCTCACCAGTAAAGACGGTGCCCTCTGGCTGCCCAGCTGCCCTGGGCTCCCGGACGCCTGAGACTCTGCTTCAGCTCCAGGGAGGTTATTACACACCTGGCCACGCCCCTCCCAGAGGCGGGAGGTGCCACGGGCAGCCACCACTTGCCAACAGGAGCTGCAGCAGTCTCAGCTCTTCAATGAAGGAAAGGGCTGTCAAGGGCCCACAGTCGCAGGAACTTAGGGGGCCCCTTGCCCCAGACTGTAAGAAGGGGGTTCCTTGTCACTAAGGCAGGAAAACTGCTCTGCCAGGGGCAGCCTTCTGTTCCAAAGGAGAAACCAGGTAATATTTATAAAGCCCGTGAGAAGAATTTGTTGACATTTTAGTAACCTTAAGGTGGCTCTCCATTCCCCCCCCCCACCCCCAGAAAGATAAATTAAATGCAGCCACTTCCGATGAGGATGAATGCATTCAACAAAAAATAAACCAATTCAGAAAAAGAAA
The DNA here is from genome assembly GCF_000327345.1 of Myotis davidii. Classification (NCBI taxonomy): domain Eukaryota; kingdom Metazoa; phylum Chordata; class Mammalia; order Chiroptera; family Vespertilionidae; genus Myotis; species Myotis davidii. Next base: position 294,095 of record NW_006286303.1, on the reverse strand, counting down.
TCTCTCAGGGCCCACAGTCTGTAGGGAATTCCTTATGGGATGTGATTTGAAGAATTCTACTGAAAACCCCCAATCTTGGTATATTTTCCCCCAGCAAGTTGCTTGGAATTCTGACTAGTAGAGATTATGAGTTTTGCCTGAAACTTTGATTTTCCTGATTGTCCCAAATGGTAATTACATTTATGTAACATTTTGGAAAACTCTCAGATGTGCTATCTTGCTGGAACCTACTTAATATGCCAGGGAGAGACATAACTCATTAAGCAATCTTATCTATTAACATTATAACTTTAATTAGTTTTCCAAAATGAGTAAGTAAAGTTTTGAGGATATTACACCCCGGAAATCGGGCACATTTGGGTTGGCGGAGGGATGAGAAACCATGAACAACATGGCCAGATGTCCTAGGCCGTGGGCACCCCTGCCCCCACACAGGTGCTGAGGTGAGGGACAGACAAGAAGAACAGAAGCCACAAGAACAAACTTCACCCACTCACGCTTCTGCCCGGTGTTGAGATTGGAAATCACTTTGAAAAGACCCTGTAGTGCCAAAAGGACTCACCCAATGCTGAGAACTCAGGCCAGTTCCTGAGAGAGCAAGGGTGGCTGTCCGCCAGAGCCGAGCGCCTGGTGCGTCAGCCATGATTCTTTACAGTAATTACAATCCTCTGGCTTACACTAGGTATTATGTAGGGAACAATAGGAAGCTTTAGTTTTGAAACATCCCTCCTCACCGTCCCTTCTCATGCGCTAGCACAATCCTTAAATAATGCACCTCTGAGGCTCTGAGTAATTCCTCCGGCTGACCGCCCCAGAGCATGTCTGGGTTCCAAGAATGTGCTTGAACATTCTGAACACCCCATCCTAGCTAGTTCTGGTAGTGTAGTTTTGAGGACCCAGAAGCAATGGCCTTAGGGGTCCTTCTTCCTCTGAGGTCCTGTTGCTGTCCTCCCTGGGCCCTGGTGTGTGTGGTCCAGTGAGTAGTGACCCCTCCTCTCTCTGGGCCTCACTATCCTGACCTGTGAAGTGAGGGGTTTGGGTTTTACATCAGAATCACTTGGAGAGTTTCAAAACAAAAAAATGTCAGGCTACACACCCTGGGGTTCTGATTTGATTGGTTGGAGTGGGACCCAGTCCCAGGTTCAAAACTGAATTAAATGATCCCTGGGACCTTCCAAGTTGTACAAAAATCCACAGTTCTGCCCCTGTGGATTTATTTATTGAATTAATATTTTCCAGGCATACTCATTTTTTATTTTCAGTATGTTGCATAGGATGATTTTTAGATCTGCTTTTAATGATTAAAAAAAGACCTATTGCCTGGCTGGCATTGCTCAGTGGTTGAGCGGCAACCTATGAATCAGGAGGTCATGGTTAGATTCCAGTCAAGGGCACATGCCCAGGTTTCGGGACTCGATCCCCAGTGGGGGGCTTGCCAGAGGCAGCCAGCCAATGATTCTCTCTCATCATTGATGTTTCTAGCTCGCTCTCCCTCTCCCTTCCGCTGAAGTCAATAAAAATATATTTTAAAAAAAATAAAAATTGTTTATTTTAAAAAAGATCTATTGCTCAAGTATTGTTTGTTGGGTTGTAATTGGCATATAACGCTGCAGTGTCTACAGTGTACAATCTGATACATTTTCACTTATAAGAAATGGTTATCACAATCACAATATGAACACATCCACCATCCCATTTCCCTGTGCCCTTGGTAGCCCTCCCAGCCCTCTTCCTCCTGTCCTCCTCCCCCAAGTAACCACTGATCTGTTTTCTGTTACTATCAATTAGTTTGCATTTTCTATCAATAAAGTCACACAGTGTGTACTGTTTTTTGCCTGGCCTCTTATCATTTTGTTTTTGCTGTTTAGATATCAAGCTCTTTGAGAACAGAAGCTACCTTTCATTTGTTTCCTCTTCTTCCTGGCCCCCAACTTATCTTTGCTCAGAGAAGCCCCCTAATCATAATTTGCTTGATTGAAATCAGACCTTTATGACCTTCTAACTGAGCTTCAGTTTGGTGGCTAAGAAGTGCCTGCCAGTGGGTTCAGGGTCTTAAATCAGCAGCTTCAGTTCAGTTAAAAAAAAAAAAGCAAAAATAAATAAATAAAATAAAAGCCTTGGTTTCAACTATTGAATTTAGGGCTTGGACTTCCAGCGGTCCAGAAAATGAACATCATGGTGTGTATTGGGGACACGGGGGTGGGGGGACTACCTTCAAAAGGCTCTTGGCTTTCACCAGATTCTTAATCTTAGTCACAGGTTCTTGATCCAAGCGAGGAACTATGGAATTAATGTCTTCCTTATTGTATTCCTATATGCATTTTGTGACTATGATGTCTAATTATAAATCCTCTACCATCCGCTCCCCCTCCCTCCCTTCTCTCCTCCCCCGTACCTTTATTTTGTTCTCTGTCTGCTCTGGTTATCCTACCCCTTCTTAACTAAATACACTACAGACCTTGTCGAGGGAAGTGCTACTTCATGGAAACTTTTTGCATTCCTCTTCTCTTTAAGACCGTCTCACCTAAGTTCTGTGGTATGCTGTGCCCTTTTTCCCACAATAATTCTTGTTCCACTTTACTTAACAGTTTACCTGGGTACCATTGTGCTCAAATATCACAAACCTACATTTTCTCAAAACCCCTGATCATGGGGTTCCTTTTCATCTTAAACAAGATCAATATTTTCATTTTCATAACTGATAAGTATTATGAGAACCAGCAGTAACAAGAAATAGCACTGCAAATTTACAGTCGAGCCACCTCTACTCAAACCAGAGATACCTCCCCTCCCCCCCTGCATTGAACACAAAAATATTTTAAAATGATATTATGTCTAATTTTAAACTGAGATGTAGCACAGCAATATTGGCTTTAAATGATAAACTCATGTGTAACTGAGCACAGTCATACAAGCACTGGTTTCAAAGTGTTCTTTCAGAGATAGGAGAGAGTGAGAAAAACACCTCACCTACTAGCCAGAAGGCCAACATAGACAGCCCCTCGCTCCAAATCCACCTCAACTCCATGCACGTTTTGTAATTCTTTGATATCGTACATCCCTCAGCATTCTCTGGCTCCCTGCTTGGGACCAGCTCTTAGCTTTCATTCTCCCTTACACCTCCACCTTTCCCAGCAGAATAGCAAATATGGTAAGTGGAGCATTTCCGTCGCTTCTACACAAAGTTCATTCCTCCTACATTAAAGGCAGATCTTTGAAAGTTACTTACGTGGAAGTGGCGAAGGCTGGGTTTGGAAGTTGAGTTCTCTGATGCTGGCCTGCTTAAATAGCTGAGCTGCCTGACACAGGCGGTTGACAGCACGTTATTTACGCCTGTGAGTTCACTCTCAAGCAAGGACCTGAAAAGCCTGCAGCGTGGGCAGGAAGAAAACAACTACGAGTGTGCCGAGGTTACATCGCTCTGGTTATTCAGGTTTGATACTCAGGCGGTGACTTCTGAGAGTCTCACGGGACGTTCTCAGCACTACTGATTTCTTGTTCCTGATCTACTTCTTAGCCAAGCGAGATTCTGCACCGAGATTGGATGAGAGAGATGCAGCCAAAAGAAGGAAGACACACAGGACCCTGGAGCCTTGAGCCAAGTTTCTTATTTTGAATGGGCTTCCAGTTAGATGTTTTCTCATTTCAAAGCATAGGCTTGGTGAGGCTAATTTCACAGTTCTGGGGGCTGGGTGCCAAGCTGAGAGCCTGGATAATTGCCCAATCAATGAAAAGTTATTTTGTTTTCAGGCACAGAATGTACAAATAAAGAACAGTTATAAGGAAGGGTCAGCCTAGGATGACACAATATTAGGTCCCTTTGAAAACGATTGTCACTGCTTTCCCCCAGCGTCTATACTTTCCTCCTCATTTCCCCTCCCCTTCCTTTGTTAATGAAATTCCTATCTGAGAGTTGAGAGCTCAAATAAAAAGCCAGTGTGTAAGCAAGCCTGTGGGAAGATGCTCTCCAGGGGTGAGAGGGTGCTCAGTGGTTCGTGTGACCATCAGTGGAAATGTTTCTAAGGGTGAGGGTATGTGTGTGGGTGTGGGGACCCGATTAGTCAATGTTTATCTGTAGTTTCTAGCTGAATATGGCAGTTAGTAGTCAATTGCAGAATACTAAACGCATTAAGCCGGTATGATTTCAAGAGGATGAAGGAAGGGAGATGGGGCTTGGTGAGGTCATTTACCGGAGTATCTGTGTGTGTTTGCACAGACACAGGCTGGTAAGTGCCACCCAGATATGCACGTCCTGTATTTTTCACTTCACTGGAGAAAGAAAAAGCCCGCTTGATTCTCTTGGGAACAGCAGCTGTCTGTAAACGAAGAGCAGCAATCATTCAGAATATTTCTTTCCTGCTTGGAAAAAGGGATAATGGTTATAAAACATGTGTGGGAGAAAAGTAGAGACAGGAGGCCTAGCCTACCCCATCCCTGGTTACCAGAGGAATTCTTTTGTTTCCTGCCTAATTCATTGCCTAACTTTTGACTGTTCTATGGCCAAATTTGAATTCTTGCCTCCCAGATTTCTTGAATGCAGGGTCTTGTTCATCCTTTGACACCCACAGTGCCTGGCACAAATTACTATGACAATGAAAATGAGGATGAGGATGAGGGTGACCATTATCACCCTGATCATCATCTAGAATCTTGAGAAACTGACCATATGCCAGGTTCCATGTAAAACACTTTACAGTGGGTTTCTTGTGTATTTAATCCTCACAACTCTAGGAGTTAGTTTTTTATTATCATCATTTTAGGGCTGTGGAAACGGATTCTCAGAATTTTTCTTTTTTGATTCTCAGAAATTTTAAATCACTTCCTCAAGATCACAGCAAGTGGTAGAGGTAGAATTTGAATCCATACCTATCTGCTTCTACAGTCTGAGTTTTCACTCAGGACTGATTTGAACAAACACCAAGAAAGTTGCCTATGAATATTTTCACCTATCCTTATTTCTTTGCTTGTTATCACCTATCTTCCAGAATGTGACATCCATGGTCTCAATGACCTTGCCTGACTTGTCCACACTGGTGAACCCCGCACTCTGCACAGTGTATGACACATCGTAGGTGCTCAATAAACATGTGCTATTTGGTCATTTTCTAAATCCTTTGAAGGCTATGTAACCCCAGACAGAGGGCCTGGCATTATCAAAGTCTCACCTTGGTTCAGACACATTTCTTTCCCTCTTGTATGGTGTGTTTGCTTCAAGCTGTTTCTCTTTATCCAGCGTATTATGGAGATGAAACTAAAGGTGGCAAAAACCATAGAGCAGCTTTACATCACTTAAGAATTCTAGGATTTCTAGGTAAGATGGCAGTGTAGGTAAACATGGTACTCACTTCCTCCCACAACCACATCAAAATTACAATTAAACTACAAAACAGCCATCATTCAGAACCACCTGAAATCTGGCTGAAGGAAAGTCCTACCACTAGAGAATTAAGGAAGAAGCCACCTCTAGATTGGTAGGAAAGTAACATCAGAGGAATGGCAGCATAAAGGTGCATCTTTTCCTCTCCCCCTGACATTTCAACAAGTTAACCATCTATGATTCAACAAAGAAATTCCTGCTCAACACAGATACATGCCTGAGAGACCCACACACGGAAACATCTAAAAATGGGCATAGGGGCATAAACGGGGAGATGAGAAGGGAAGATGGCCCACAGACACAGCCCTGCAGCTGGCAGCTTGCGACTCGTAGAGAACATTTTATGAATGTAACCTCAAAGGCAAGGGAAGTAAAGGCAAAAATAAGTGAACGGGACTATGTCAAACTAAAAAGCTTCTGCACAGCAAAAGAAAATGACAACAAAATAAAGAGGCAGCCAACCAGATGGGAGATTATATTTCAAACAGTAGCTCCAACAAGGGTTTAATTTCCCAAATTTATAAAGAACTCATAAAACTCAACAACAAAAAAACAACCCAATCAAAAAGTGGGCAGAGGACCTGAAAATACACCTCTCCAAAGAAGACATATGAACTGCCAATAGATATATGAAAACATATTTAACCTCACTGGCAATTAAGGAAATATAAATAAAAACTACAATGAGATACCACCTCACACCTGTTAGAGTGGCCATTATCAATAAGACAATCAATAACAAGTGTTGGAGAGGTTGCAGGGAAAAGGGAACCCTCATTCACTGCTGGTGGGAATGCAGACTGGTATAACCATTATGAAAAGCGGTCTGGCGATTCCTCAAAAAATTAATAATAGTCCAGCCAACATGCTCAGTAGTTGAGTATCAACTATGAACCAGAAGGTCACAGTTTGATTTCCAGTCAGGGCACATGCCTGGATTGTGGGCTCAATCCCCAGTGTGGGGCATGCAGGAGGCAGACAATCAATGATTCTCTCATAACACAGATGTCTCTATCTCTCTCTCCATCTCCCTTTCTCTCTGAAGTCAATAAAAATATATATATTTTAAAAATTAAGAATAAAGCTACTATATGACCTAGAAACCCCTCTCCTGAGTTTATACCCAAAAATACTCAGTCATGTATTCACAAAAATATGTACACCCCTATGTTCATTGCAGCACTATTCACAGTGGCCAAGACATGGAAACAACCAAAGTGTCCCACAGTAGAGGACTGGGTAAAGAAGTTGTGTACATGTACACAATGGAACACTACTCAGCCATAAGAAAGGATGAAATAGCACCATTTGCAACAACATGGATGGACTTTGAGAACATTATGCTAAGTGAAATAAGTCAGTTAGAAAAAGCTAAGAACCATATGATTTCACTCATATGTTGGGATATAAACTGATACTCAGGAACACCAACAGCAGTGTGGTGATTAGAGGAAAGGTGGTGGGGGGAAAAAGAGGGTCTTAATATAAGGTGACTTTGGGTGGTGGGCACACAATGCAATATACATATCTTGTAATGTAGAAACCCACACCTGAAACTTATATGTTCATGTTGACTAATGTCACCCCAATCAATTTAATAAAATAATAAATAACATAAGACTGGTAGGAGGGGTGAAGATGCAGAACAGGCTGGTCCCACACCCACGTGTGGCAGATAAAAATGAGGAGGGATATCTTGGCTGCAGAGGTATCCCCTGAGGAGTGAGGGTTTCCAGCCCCACACCAGGGTTCCAGTGCAAGAAGAGAAGTCCCCATAAGGTCTGGCTCTAAAAACCAGCAGGGATTGAAGCTGAGGGAGACAGAGGCTACTAGAGTCCTAAGCAGTTCCTCTTAAAGGGCCTGTACATAGACTTACTCAGACTCACACTCTCTGAGCTTCAGAGACAGATAGGAAGGGACATGGGCTTTCTCCTTAGTATCTCTTTTTGTTTGTTAGAGGGAATAATCTTTCTAGAAGCTACTAAAAAAATTCCAGTTTTTTCTCCTTGCTGAAAACTGGGCCAAATGACCACCACATTGGTTAGACCCATCATTTGCAAAAAGGAAGTGAATCAGGTTGATCATGGTTCATTCCATGGGTCCAAGAGAAGGATCCACCTTCTCCAGACAAGTTTTGTGGTATGTGAAACAACACAGGATTCAGTTAAGAGAGAAGAAGTAGAAAAGTGCTACCAACAGCCAATCCAAGAAGTCCTTTAAAGTCTGATAACCTAACTGCTTTATTGCCTGGCCACCAATCTTAGCCATTGCTACTGGGTTTCACTATATCAGTTCTCTGTTTCTGTGCATTTTGTTTTTAATAAAAAACGTTTGCCTTGGCTCTGAGCAAAATTAAAACTATTTCAACAACCCACAATTAAGAGAAGTAGCTGGTCACAGTGATCTTTTTCTCCAGGTGTAAATGCTAGGTCTTTTCTCTTTTAAAATATATTTTTACTAGAGGCCTGGTGCACAAAAGTTTGTGCACTCAGGGAGGTCCCTCAGCCCAACCTGTGCCCTCTCACAGTCTGGGGCCCCTCGGGGGATGACCACCTGCTGGCTTAGGCCCACTCCCCAGGGGATTGGGCCTAAGCTGGCAGTCAGACATCCCTCTGGCAGCCCGGAGCCCTCGGGGGATGTCCACTTGCCAGTGGGGAGCAGGCCTAAGCTGCAGTTGGACATCCTTAGTGCTGCTGAGGAGGTGGGAGAGGTTTCCACCACCACCGCTGTACTGGCAGCTGTCAGCCTGTCTTGTGGCTGAGCAGAGCTCCCCCTGTGGGAGCGCACTGACCTCCAGGGGGCAGCTCCTGCATTGAGCGTCTGCCCCTGGTGGTCAGTGTGTGTCATAGTGACCAGTCATTCCCAGTCATTCTGCTGTTAGGGTCAATTTGCATATTACCCTTTTATTATATAGGATAGAGGCCTGGTGCATGGGTGGGGGCCAGCTGTTTTGCCCTGAAGGATGTCCCGGATCAGGGTGGGGGTCCCGCTGGAGTGCCTGGCCAGCCTGAGTGAGGGGCTGATGGCTGTTTTCAGGCTGGCCACAGCCCTTTTAGGGTAGGGGTCCGTGCTGGGGTGCCTGGGCAGCCTGGGTGAGTGACTGATGGCTGTTTGCAGGCTGGCCAAGCCCCCCAGCGGGGACCCTCACCCCATGAGGGTGTGGCTATCCTGTGTAAGGGGCTGATGGATGTTTGCAGACTGGCCATGGCCCCCAGCCACCCAAGCTCCCAGTGGAGGCTGGCTGGAAGCAGGTATCTGGGATTTATTGTTCTTCTATAATTGAAACTTTGTTGCCTTAAGCGGAGGCCACAGCTGGCCAGGGCAGGTGGGAAGCTTTGCTTCCTCCATCGCCAGGGCAACCAAGCCTCCTGCTTGCTCCAGCTCCATGGCTGCCAGCTGCCATCTTGGTTGGGTTAATTTGCATATACTCACTCTGATTGGCTGGTGGGCGTGGCTTGGGGCATAGTGGATATGCGGTCAATTTGCATGTTTCTCTTTTATTAGATTAGATTGATTTCGGAGAAGAAGGGAGAGGGAGAGACAGAAACATCAATGGTGAGAGAGAGAATCATCCATCACTTCCCCTCCCCAATCCCCATATCCCACTGGGGATTGAGCCCGCAGCTCGGGCATGCGCCTGACTGAGAATTGAACCATGACCTCCTGGCTCATAGTTCGATGCTCAACCACTGAGCCACACTGGCCAGACTAGATACTATATCATTACTGGTTTTCTGTATGTCCAGGGAATAACACACAATCATTAGCCTCTTGTCTTCTCTTATGTCAAATGGGATTGATGATGCTGTTGATTTCTTAGAAACATGAACTCCAATACTGCAATTAATTATAAAAAGATTGCAAAACCATCTGTAAGCTTGAAAGCTCACTTTCCTGCTCCTCCTCTTGTCTATTATATTTCAGTGAACTTCCATAATCCCACATGTTTACATCTATCTCTGCCTGGGAGCTCCAGCTACTGCCTGGGATGCGTAAACTAGAAACATATGGCTGATACAGTAATATTCACATACTTCTTTTCCTCTGGGTGGTTAACAAGTTTCAAATCAACACCTGCAGTTAGATAATTATTTTCCTTCTCTCTGCTGTTCTTGCAATGCACTTCAGGAACTTTCTCCTCCATTGCCACCGATCCAGAGAATTAGGATGAAGGATGAGGTGAGCTAGATGTTATACTCCACAAAGAAAGAACACTATCTGGGAGATGGTATGGGCTCAAAAAGCATCTGCTGAGTGACCAGAAGAATGGTGGAAAGGAAAGGAGTGCAGGCTTCTGAATCACGTAGACTTGGGTTCAAGTCCCACCTCTGCCACTTACCATCTCTGTGATCCAGGGCAAGTTATGTACCTCCTCTCAGATCCAGTATCCTCATCTATAAAATGGGAACCATGATGCTTATCTTACAGGTTTGCTGTCAGGTCTAGAGATAATATATGCTAGTCACTTAGCATAATGACTAGGACATAGTATATGCTCACTAAATGGTATTTTCAAGAAGCCAGATTTCCCCAAGTCATCTTTGTGCAACGCACACATGGTAGGTAGGCATGAAATAGTTAAACCTAAAACCCAAAGTACTACAGCAAATAGGGCTGTTTGGTAGAGCCACAGAGAAGGCAGTGATATGTGGACAGTGGAAGAAGCTATTTCTGTCCTGCCAAGAGCTGGAGATCACTGAAGTGCCGAGAGCCACTTCATGAATGGGGAACACATGGAACCAAGCAATGGTGCAGAGATAGAAAAGTCATTCCCTGGTGAACAGAAAACCACCAAAGGCATTTAAGAAAGCTCACTGTGAAGGATATAACCCCACCAAGGGGGCTTGACTTGTAAAGAAGCAAATTAGGAAGTGGGGTAGCCAGAATATAGAAGCATACTTGATGAAAATTCTGTCCTAAGATATGAACTTATAGAAAGACTGGGAATTCTCGGCAGATGGCATGGAAATTCTGACTCCCTGAGCGCCCTTCCTCGCCCAGCGTCCTGGGATGAGGAGCCGTGTGGGAAATAGAAGAGGATCAGAAATGACAGAGAACTGGGACACAGAAGTGGATGCCAAATGGCCTAGGTTGGAGAGGTTTCCCTGGCTGTTCCTGAAGGAGGGTTTCACAAGTTCCCTGGTGGAGGGGGACTGGAAGTTTTAACATCACCTCTCTGTGTTCTTTGTAGTTTTTGTATATCTAATAATGATTAGGTCATCCTTTCGGTAAGCTATAGGTATTTCATTCTAATCACGGATTCCATCGTTACCTAACCCATTTGTCCTTGTGGCGTCTGAGTCAGCTGGAGACTGGGAGCTAGGATACGTTCACCCATAGCAACGCTGTTACGGAAGGTGCCTGGGGAAGGCTGTTCCATCTGGTGTGACCCATGTTGCCTTTGCTCTTCGGTTTAAGAACCACAGTTCCTTCTTGTTCCATTTAGTTTCATCTGGAGTCTAATGAACAGGGAGGTCACAAGCCTTGTTTTCCTGCCAAAACCCACTCGTGCTATTGGTGGGAAGAGGGGAAGGCCTTTGCTCACAGCAAGTATCACCCTGTCTGTGGAAGGAGGAAGGAGGGAGGCATCTCTCTTCACCGTGAACACCTCACTTCTCACTCTCAGCATTAGGACTTGCTGCTGCTGACAGAGCTGCACCCGAAGCAGCATGGTGACATTCTCCAGAGGGGTGGGGATGGAGTCTCACCTGAGAGGCTGCGTCTTCTGTGAATGATGGGAAGATATTGTAATTGAGGCCACTGCAGCCTGACTGTAATCCCTTAACACACAGGGTGAGGACAGAGTGTCCCCATACCCACTCCTGCACTTTCAGGGATGGGCCCTGCGCTTTAGAAGGCAGTGGGTGGGGAGCTCTCTGGTAGAAAGCGTGCTTGATGGGCTTCAAACCCAGGCACACTGTGTGCTCCTAACTATTGTGGAGCTCGACCTTTGCAACCAAGACTCACCATGCAGGAGAGGAAGAGCTGGATCCATTCTGCCTATGGAGTACCCACAACCCGGAACTCTGAGCATCTTCATTTAAGACACTCGATTTCTGTAAATGGTTTTACTTGGGAACAGAGAGGAATAAGAAAGAACAGAGCTAACAGAAATATAAAGTTTGAAGACAAAACAATATATATATATTGCTTGTTTGACATAGTGGAGAAAGTTTTGAAAATAATCTGGGGTAAAATTGTGGATCAGCTGACGGGAACGAAGGAGTTTTAATTAGAAACTAAAGACCTTTTTCTTCCTCTCTCCTGCTCTCCACCTCAGAGGCCTCTGAGTGGTCTGTGTGGGACTTTGGAAGCTCACATCTCCTCTCCATGCCGTAGCTCTCTCTGCATAAGGAAGGAGTCAAACTAGATGATCTCTCTGCGGTCCTTTCTGTCTTAATGTTCTGTCCTCCAAGGGGAAATTCAGGAGCAGGTTGATGGAGAAGAAGGACCCCCAGACAGCCATGGGGGGAGGTTGGCGACCCCCACTTAGGACTGAGAGAAAGTTTCAGGGCACAGGTGCAACCTCAGCAACTGTTAGAACATGAAACACTCCACTCCCCTACCATTGGTGAGGAGCCACTCCCCAAGGGTCCTGAGTCCTTCTCCTCAACAACGTGGTCTCTTTAGACCTCCTAGGTTCCAGCAACAAGAAGGTAACATGTGGCTGTGTGTGTGTGGGGAGGGGTGGGGGTGGAAGCAACCAGGATTCTGCTGCAGCTGCAAGGATTTCACCAGGTGTTGGGTCAGTTCCTGGCCCTCCACTGCAATCCAGGGAGACAACTTGAAAGAGAAAACCCTTGGTGGGAGGGGTGGGTGGAGGGAAGGGAAGGAGAAAGGAAGGAAAAGAGCCAAGGAGAAGGGATGGAGGGAGGAAGGAACTGCAGATCATCCTTGGGGGGAAAAAAAAAGGTCTGAATGTCTTGGTTTCTTCTTTTGGCAAAAATATGCCACAGGCTGATTTTGTTGATGTATTCAGTGCAATTCTGCTCTGTGTATTTCAGCAAAACCCTGCCTCCTTCAGGGCCTTCTCTGAGACTTCTGTAGTGAGGTCCTGAAGTGCGGTGGGTAATGATTTGGGGTCTCTTGTAAAATGTCCTCTGATGTGGTGAATTACATACATGGTGGTACGCACCCTTGCATCTGGCTGTTACATCTCTGGGGCATAAGCACCCAGACTGTTCCTGGCAAGATGAAAGAAAGCTTTCAATCAGGAGACAAAGTGTAGCAAAGTAAGTAAGAATGTATTGGTTGCAACAAAAATATACTTAGGACAGTGACACAAGGAAGGGCATAGAAGAAATAACAGGAGAGCCTAGGCCGGGCTGCTTTGGCTCACTGAGAAGTCAGAGAAAAGGGGGAGACAGGTTCAGGGGGTTAGCCCAGGACGAGCTTCCACTGCCCATTGCTCCCCTGGCTGCAAATCTCGTGGGGTCCTTTAGGGGGAAGCAGGAGAAATGGAATAGCTCGCAGGTGTGCCCTGGGGGAGAGTGTGAGCTGGGTCCTTCATCCTGAGTGTATTGATGTCTCTTGCAGATAGAAATCTTAGGGGAGGTCTCAGGAGAGGGTCTCAAAAGACTACTCATCAGCTTTCCAGATGTGCTTTCTCAGGTTTCCACTGATTGGTCGATGCCATTGCAGGGAGTCATTAGTCAATGCAGCTGGTCCTGAGGCAGCCACAGCATCACTTGTCTGGTTTTGCTGCTTTTCTGGGCCTGGAGCTGAAATATAATTGAGGCCTAGACGATATCTTTAGGGAGGAAAAGGTCAGGGGTCTAAATCGCATGACCAGTGATGTGAAAGATGAGGGGTCCAAACTGCATGACCAGTGATATGCTAGGGTAGGATAGGTTACCGTGGGGGCGAGGTTCTTGTTTTCCCAGTTTTTCCCCTTGCTAGGCTTCTGCCCTGGTGAGTTTTTGTACCTGGCTCATCCATCATCCTTGCTCTGCTCATGTCTGACTAACTGCCTAGACTAGTATTAATAAGACTAGTATTTCCAGTGGATTCTGAGTAACCTACAAGCGGCCCTGGTGTCCTGGTTAATCTCCCAGGGTTGATGCCCCTGACTTTGTTCTCTGACTCAGAGGGAAATGAACTCTTCATGGTGCTGCCAGTAGCTGCCCAACCTGTCCCAGGGCCAGAGCTCAGGCTAAGGACAAGTCAGGATGGTGTCAGGGATCAGATGAAAGGCTTTGGAGACAGTGTAGACCTGGTTCAAACCTAAGGTGACCAACCTTCCTGGCTTCCCCAGAACTGTCCTGGTTTTAGCACTAAAAGTCCTGCATCCCCCCAACTCCTCAGTCCCAGGTGGTTGGTCACCCTGTCCTAGGTATGTCACTTCATAGCTGGCAATTTAACCTCTCTGAACCTTAATTTCCTCACCTGCCAAACAAGGGTAATAATAACCTCATAGGGTATTTGAGGACTAAGGTTGATATCTATTCAAAGATTGTTCATAAAGAAAGGAGAGGATCAGGTGATGAAAATAATGTCCTTCTGCCTCTGCTCCAAAAGGAGTAATTGTCTCCTCTCCCCAATGAGTTTTCAGAACCCCAATGTGTTTCCTGAGACCTCCCCTAAGATTTTCCAAGTGAAGGTGTGAGGACAGCACGTGAGGATTCTGGAACAGTCTTCAGAAAGCCTGGCAGGCCCTGGCTCATGCAGAAGGTGCATTAAGGACTCTCCAGGCCCTGTGATTATCTGATTAAGGGTACATGGCAGAAGCAGCTGCCCGCTTGCCAAAGTCACTTTTAGCAGCTACTTCTTGGGAGTCACAAATAAGGGATTATGGGGCCTTTTCTTTTCAGGGTCTTTGTTGCCCCTCCGCTATTGTCTGCAGAGATGCTTAACTAATAGCTGTGTTCTGAATGACTATTTGCCACTAACTACTGTTTCAGGGCTGAAAAGGAAAAATAAGTCAATTTTCCAAAGGACTCCCTTGCAAGGCATTTGCAGCACAAGCAAGTGTGGATTTCACAGGCATCTGAATCCCCGGCAGTACAGGCTGAGGGCTGTCTTGGAGACCAGAAGCGGCAAGCAAGAACTCCAATAACAGAAAGGGAGGGGAATTACTTATTCAAATGCCCTGATAGAAGGCCTTAATCAAAGACACCACAGAAAACAAGCTGCAGGCTGATAAGGAGTATTTGGAACATGGATGTCTCAAAAGGATCCAGGCCTTTTTCTGAGTGGAATGAAATGACTGGGGGAAAGGGTCCTTCATAACTGAGCAGAGCTGTGTCAGCACTAACAACAGGAGGGGACTCTTAGTAGGAAGATGCCAAGGGCTGGGGATTATTCAAAGTGCACATATCTTCACCATTCCAGTCTTCCCGCCCCCATCACCCATAAAGTAAGAATCATTAGAACTAGTGCCAGATTCTGATTGAAAATAGAAGTCTTCAAAAGTTGGAAATTCAACATGCAAGACTCTGGTACCAGTGATCACTAACTAGTTCATGTCCAAGGCAATTGATGCACAATTTTGCATAATCAGGGCACCTTTCGGAATAGAGCAAAAAGGACTCTCCAATCAGGAATTCACTGATTTACATAAACATCAGTGTGATCAGTGGATTCCAGTCCTATGGTGCCTCCTTCACATTTACATTCTAAATTAACCATGCGGCAGAATGCCAAGGAGAGCAACACTGCTGGGTTTGGGTGGCACATAAAACTTCCTGCCGGACTCTGGGGACATTTGCAAAGTAGATGTTTCTAGGTTACCAAATCATCTTTTCTCCCGTGTTTCCCACCCTTTAAAAAAGAAAATTAAATTCTGGAACAGTTCATTTAAAAGTCAAGAAATTTGATTATCAGAGTAATGCATTAAGGCATGCCCATTAGACATTGCTGCATAATAAATCACCCCAAAGCTTCGTGACTTAAATCAACCACAGTCACTTTATTGTCTCTCCTCATTTCTGTGGACTGGAATTTAGGAAGCCTCAGTGGGAAGATTCTGGTCTGGAGTCTGTTTTGTGGGACTAGAACAGCAGAGGGGCTGAGCAGTTGCAGTCTTGCTGGGTGTCTCTCTCCAGGTGGTCTCCCCATAAGCACTGATTTGCGCTTCCTCACAACATGGCAGCCACGGATAGTTAGGTGCTTCAGGGCAAGCATTTCAGACCCCAAGGCAATAGCTGCATCAATTCTTATGACGTGGCCTCAGAAGTCATGTAGCATCACTGCTACTGCATTGTGTTGGTTACAGGTAAGTCACAAACCCACCTAAATCCAAGGTGAATTGATCTTATTACTTAATGGAGAAATGGTGAGGTTCTGGAAGAGAAGTGTAGGATGGGAGACCTTGTGGCCACCTTTCGAAAGTACAACTAGCCAGAAGGTATAAATAACTGAGGATCATAGCCTTTAATGGAAATTTTTGTATTTTAAGAAATTAATATATTAAGCTAAATAAATCTCTAAAAGTACTGAAGAATATTATGTTAGCTACCTTTAATCTCTTCCATATTACCTCTGATTCTCTAGGATACAATGTGCTAGATTTGTTTGCTAGGGCTGCCATAAAAAGGACCACAAACTGAACGGTCTAAACCAGTGGTCAGCAAACCGTGGCTCACGAGCCACATGGGGCTCTTGGCCCCTTGAGTGTGGCTCTTCCACAAAATATCACGTGCGGGCGCGCACGTACAGTGCGATTGAAACTTCGTGGCCCATGCGCAGAAGTCAGTTTTCGGAAAGGAGATGGACGAAACAAGTATACAAGATGAGTGTGGATGGGAGAGTTGGAAGGGGTCGACCTCAGCAAACGTACCTCAATCAGATTGCGGACGTTTTTAGCAAAGGCCTGCTTAGGAGTACCCTAATTAAGTTAATAACAATGTACCTACCTATATAGTTTAAGTTTAAAAATTTGGCTCTCAAAAGATATTTCAATCGTTATTCGTTGATATATGGCTCTGTTGACTAATGAGTTTGCCGACCACTGGTCTAAACAACAGAAATGTATTGTCTCCCAGTTCTGGATGCTAGAATTCTGAGATTTAGGTGTCAGCAGGGTTGATTCTCTCTGCGGCTATGAGAGAAAACTGTTCCATGCCCCTACCTGGCTTCTGGCGCTTTGCTTGCCATCTTTGCTGTTCCTCGTCCTGTAGAAGCATCACCCCACTCTGCCTTCACCTCACATGTTGTTTCGCCTGAGTGCCTGTGTCTGTGTCAGATTTCCTTTATAATATGAATACTGGTCACATTGGATTGGGCATGCTCCCTATTTCAGAATGACCTCATTTTAACGAATTACATCCGAAATGACGCTGTTTGCAAGTGAAGTCACAGTTTGAGGTACTGAGGATTAGGACTTCAACACAGGAATCTTGAGGGGACACAAGTCAACCCATAACATGCTTCTTCTTTCCTGAATGAAGGAGCTTCTTATATACATACTAGTGGCCCGGTGGTGCTGTTGCAAATGGTAAGAATTCCTTCTTTTTTACAGCAGCATAGTATTCCATTGTGTAGACCCTCAGCCTAGCCTGCACCCTCTCCAATTGGAAACCCCTTGGGGGATGGCTGACTGTCAGATCGGGCCTAAACTGGCAGTTGGACATCCCTCTCACAATCTGGGACTGCTAGCTCTTAACCGCTCACCTGCCGCCTCCCTGATTGCCCCTAACTGCCTCTGACTGCCTTATTGCCCCTAACTCTTCTATCTGCCTGCCTAAGCACCCCTAACTGCCCTCCCCTGCTGGCCTGATCTTGCCCCCAAC
>NW_006286303.1:235853-276768 GCF_000327345.1 Myotis davidii | reverse complement strand
GTGCACCCAGAGTTGGGTCTGATTGGTCGGTTTCTATGTTAGTCAGTGTCAAAATCTCCGCCTCCTAGGCAGCCATTGGCTCCTCACAGTTCACCCAGATTTGGTTCTGATTGGTCCGTTTCTATGCCATTCAGTATCTCCAGGCCTATATCTGGGCCTGATCAGAGAGGCAGGGCTTTTCAGCAGCACCTGTGGAGGCCCGGAGCGAAACAGAGGCGTGGCTGCTGGCGAAGCCCGGAGAGAAAGAGAGAGGCAACGGCTGATCAACAGCTGCCATGGAGGCTGTAGATCAGACCCTGCCTCTCTCTTCAGGACTCTCTCCAGGCCTGATCCACAGCCCCCTCAGCATTGTGCTGGGTTGCTGCGCCTGCAGCAGCGGCAGTCAGTGCTGTGGCAACCTAGCACTGACTGCAGGACTGACTTCTGGTGGGTTGAGCCTTCAGTCATTACGGACCCTGGGTTTTTATATATTAGAAATACATATATATACTTTTTATTGATTTCAGAGAAGAAGGGAGAGGGAGAGAGAGAAATGGAAACATCAATGATGAGAGAGAATCATTGATTGGCTGCCTCCTGCATGTCCCCTACTGAGGATAGAGCCCGCAAACTGGGCATGTGCCCTTGATTGGAATCAAACCTGAGACCCTTCAGTCCACAGGCCAACGCTCTATCCACTGAGCCAAACCAGCTAGGGTGGAAGGAGCTTCTTTTGATATAGTTTCTGAGAGAATTAATGGGGGAACAGGGCCCAATTTCAGCTAAAATTTTCAAAATTTATGTCTGTCTTTTCCTTTCCATGATCCTTTCATTCTCTCTTACCCTTCAGTCCACAGGCCAACGCTCTAAGTACAGCTGAAACCGGTTTGGCTCAGTGGATAGAGCGTCAGCCTGCGGACTGAAGGGTCCCAGGTTCGATTCCAGTCAAGGGCGTGTGCCTGGGTTGCGGGCACATCCCCAGTGGGGGATGTGCAGGAGGCAGCTGATCGATGTTTCTCTCTCATCAATGTTTCTAACTCTCTCTATCTCTCTCCCTTCCTTTCTGTAAAAAAATCAATAAAATATATTTTTAAAAAATTAAGTACAGATTTTTGTAAAGGCTATTAATGCCACCAGAGCAGTTTAGGATTAAATACCCTTCTTATTAAAATGTAATTATCAAATGTTGGTTACGAAGTTGCATTCCCTCCCAAATTTTCTATAGTCTTAATGCCCCTGGTTAACTTCAAGTTGCTAGGATTTTCCAAGACTTTATCCTCCTTGTAACCCAGGGCTCACCTATCCAGCAAACTAGTTCATTAAGGAAGCTCAAAGAGCAATTTATTGACTCTGAGCACTCAAGATTGTCCTCTCTCAATATTATATAGACATTAAAATTTTTACTTTCTTTGGAGGTTTAAAGTGAACAGAAAAAAGGACAGGCACATCCTGCTGCCTCATTAAGGAAGCCACACGTCTTTGGCTTTCTTGTCCTAGCACTTACCTTGCATTTGATATTTTCAAAATGCTGTTCAATCATTAAAGCACCAAAGTGACCTGTGCAAGGTGATATAATAAATCAGGAGCAGGCCCAGGTGTCAGCTGTCTCATGAACAAGCACTTTGTCCTGTGCAAGCCATATCCCTTTCTCTTCTTTCCAGAAGCCAAACATCTACTTTTTCCTTTGTTTTGCAAAGGGAACAGCAGGAAAGGCAGGTGATAGCAGGTGCCCAGATGATGCTTGTTAGATACCCACTGGGAGCAGGCTTGTTATTATTGTTTGTAAAACACTCTCTAGAGGGTCCCAGAAATCTTAAGGGGAACCTTTAAAATCTGAAGCCCTGAGTCAGCAGCTGGACATCCCAGCAGAATCTCTCTTGTACCCACTGGGCTCTGTCCCAGGGCCAGATCTCACGGTAAGGACAAGATGAGATCTGAGACATTCCGGTCACATGAACAATAGTGGAAAAGGTACACAAGGTGTTCCTTCTAGTCCTGGAAAACTCATTGTCTTGGTCATAGGATCTACTAGAAAGAAGCCCCCTGAAATTTGGTAGTGTTTAGTGGAGTCTTAAGCCACTAAACAATAATTACAACCTTTAAGGACTTTGCTTTATTCTATGGAGGTGCTACTGGAAAGAATCCCAGATATCTTATATGGCTGCCTCCCAGGAAGAATGGGAGACACCATGATGCCCTCTATTATTTACAAAGTTCTCATTTTTTTTCTATGGTGAGAGAAAATTGCATGTAATTAGTTGGTTCAATACTTGATGGAGGGAAATCAAGGGCATGCAAATTATTTGATTTACTCTACTCTAAGATGCCATCCTGAGTAGCAGTTACCCTTAGGCAGGCCAATGAAGCAAAAAGCAAACCCAAATAATGTTCTCTGCTCCTGAGATACCAAGCATATCCTTTCCCCTGCTTTTTTTCTTTAGTTATTCGCTTTAAAGTTGGGTTTCTACTCAGTGTAAGTATAGCTAGAAAGGTATGCTTCATTTTGATTATTTAATAGTCATGTGGAGCAACATGTAACCAAGAATACAAGTTGAGGATTCTCTTTTCTTACCAAAATGCTATTTTGATCCTACATGTCTAAATTCTAAGCACAAGGATCTAAATGTTTAAGTCTATTTTCATCATCATTTCCAAGAAACATTCTATTTCTCATTTTATGTTGGCTTCTAGGAACCTCAGAGCCAAATTTAGTGCTCAGTTTTACTTTGCATTCTTATTTTAGTTTTTCAGGTATAATATGTTTACATTCACAATGTTTATTATTTACCCATAGCTTAATGATTTTATTTTTTAAAGAGTTGTTTTAGCCTGGCTGGTGTGGTTCAGTGATTGAGTGTTGGCCTATGAACCACTAGGAAAATGTTCCATTCCCAGCCAGGGATGATGCCCTGGTTGCGGGCTTGATCCCCAGTGTGAGGCGTGCAGTAAGCAGCCAATCAATGATTCTCTTTCATCATTGATGTTTCTGTCTCTCTCTCCCTCCCCTTTCTCTCTGAAATCAATAAAAATATTTTTTTAAAGAAAGTTGTTTTACTACAGAGAATACTTAGCAGCAAATAAAAGAGAGTGTAGGGAGCAGCTATATGGTTAAGCCTCGGATTGACCTGTGGCAAAGCCACGAACAAGTCCCAGCATAGAGGGCAGAGTTCTCCTCGCATAATTAAGCCTGACTTTGTAGCGCTCCCTAGATCCTTCCTAGGTAGCTAATGGGCTGTGGGAGATGCAGCAAGTGCTGCCAAAACAAGGTGAAACTCACAAGAACATTGTAACTATGTTGACGACTTCCTTGTTTTTCTCTGACTATAAAATAAAGCTTCAGCTTGCCGGCTGGATCTTTCTCTGTGGCCTCATCCAGGCACAGGATATCCACTGAGCCCCAGATATATTCTTTTGTCTGTCTTTTCTTTAATCCTTCCCCACCCCTCCTCAGGCTCACTGAACCCTTGGCTGTGCTGGCACGGCACAGAGAGAAGATGGTCAGCTGGTCCAGAACCTTTGGTGTATGGTGAGCACGTGAAGATAATCAGTGGCTACAGAGACCAGCTGAGGATGAAGAGTCAGAGATTGTTTATAACAATATTCTCCAGTCACCAAGCTTTGGCAGTCATCCACGACCCCTCCAGTTCCCTAGGTTCTGCTCTAGTGATGTCACTCACATCCCTTCCATTCCGTTCGTGCCTTATGCTAACACTTCAAGTTCTCATTACCTCATGTCTAGGTCATTTCAAAAGCCTCTTAACTTGTCTCTCAGCCTCCATGTCGCTAAGTCACCCCTCCTATAACCACCACATTACTCCTAAAAAAAAAAAAAAAAAAGACTTTCACCACATAATTTCACTGTTCAAAACCACCCGATGTCCACTGAATACAATTTAGCTTTTTAGAATGACATTTAGATGCCTTCTTTATCAAATTACAATCTTCATTGACACACTGCTCTTTTAGGACTCCTCTCAGAATACCAAGAGTTAGCCAGAATTGTGTCCTTGTTATTCCTTAACCATGCTATCTCCTTTCCCACTTCCAAGCCTTTACCTACGCCATTCCCCATGCCTGGCACACCCTCCTCCAGTCTTCAATATCCTGTATGTCCATTATAACCCAACTGGGTCACCCTCTCTGCTCTAATGCCTTCCTTCCTCACTTGCAGGGAAATTGGACTTCTCCTTTATCTAAATTATACCATTCATTTGACATTACCTTATATTATAAATTCACTTTTTTTGGTATATGCTATGCTTTCCCTGTTATTGTGACTGTTCGACAGCCAAAGGAGTGAAGGAGACAGATGCTGGGAGGGCTCTGACATGGGAGGTGGTTGGACAGCCTGGTGGTTATATTTTTTGGCTCAGGAATCAGACAGGCTGGATCTGAATCACAGCCCTGAACTAAATTACTGACTAGGCAATGTTGACCAAGACACCTTATTTCTCAGCGTCTCCATCTGTAAAACAGGGGCGGGGGAAGGTTGTTGTGAAGATTCAATGAATTAATATGTAGAGAGCCCTTTCCCAGGGCCTGGACTATAAATAAATCTCAATTAATTTTAGTTATTATTTTCTTCATTATCAAATAAGAAGAGAGAGTTTATGATGTCTAGGCTCCGCAAAAATTACCTTATTTAGCCCTAGCCAGTTTGGCTCAGTGGGTAGAGAATCAGCCTTTGGACTGAAGGGTCCCAGGTTCCTTTCCAGTTAGGGGCACATACCTCAATCCCTGGCCCCAGTTGCGGCATGTGCAGGAGGCACCCAATTGATGTGATATGTTTCTCTCACATCGATGCTTCTCTCTGTCTCTCTGCATCCCTTCCACTCTCTCTGAAAATCAATGGAAAAATATCCTCGGGTAGAGATGAACAAAACAAACAAACAAACAAAAAATTACCTTATTTAATATATGACAACCCTGTTAGGTAATAAGATGTCAGAGCTATGGAGCCATGACCAGCCCTGAACTTCTAAATTAGGACTTTTACATGTGAGAGAAATACACCCCAAGTCACATTTAGGCCATGTTTAATGTCCCTGTTGCAGCTGAACTTAATTCTAACAGGCATGATTACTGTTATTCTGGTGCTGGAAATAGTAGAACTTCTCTCTAGTGGCCATTAGGAACTTCATTTCTAGCAGTTTACACAAATTCTCTTAACAGGGAATGACCCATTTCCAATCTCACTCTTTAGAGTGAGAAGGAGGATATGAGATTGAAGAATGTGTGTGTGTGTGTGTGTGTGTGAGAGAGAGAGAGAGAGAGAGAGAGACAGGTGATAAATCAGTGGCACAACACCCCTCATCCCACCCACTTCTTGATGGTGGAGCTTGTCCTTTCAATATAGCTATGAATTCTAGCTATTCATAACCTCAGATTCCCTTGCAGCTAAGGCATAGATATGAGACCCAATTTAATCCAGCTGACCTATAAAGTCTGCTGAGGGTCTTATGGGAAATTCCTTTTTCACTGGGTTTAATCTGGTTGACATGTGTGCCTGGAACTGCTGTCGCCATCTTGTTAGTAGGAGGGAAATGTAGCTGATACACTGAGGAAGGCAGAGCCAGGAGAGGGACAAAATCTGGGTCCTGATGACAAAATTGATCAAACTCAATTGAACTGAATCCAGCTTATTGCTCTGTGCAATAATGTCCTTATTTGTTTAATTAATTTTGGTTAGATATTCTGTTACTTGTAGCAAAAGCATCCCTACTGATGCAGTGGCCAAATGCATTTTAACATTCTAGGCTGTAATGTTATATCTTTTTTAAAAAATATTTTATTTATTGATTTCAGAGAGGAAGGGAGAGGGAGAGGTAGATAGAAACATCAATGATGAGAATCATTGATCCATTGCCTCCTGCATGCCCCTCTACTGGGGATCGAGCCCAAAACTTGGGCATGTGCCCTGAGCAGAAATCCAACAGTGACCTCCTAGTTCACAGGTCAACACTCAACCACTGAGCCACACCAGCCTGGCTATAATGCTATATCTTTATAGTTCATCCTAGTCAACCCAAATGATTCTTGCCCTTGCTACCATGTTATTTCCCCATTTTCTAATTGGAGACAGGTTAGGGAAATATGCTATATCCACTTAATGGAAGATTATGCAGCTAGGTAGTCTGAGTTTGAAACCTGGCTTTACCTGGGCAAATAACTTTTCTGTACCTCAATTTCCTTAACCATTAAATGGGGAAAATAGCCATCCTGCCTCACAGGATTGTACTGAGGATCAAATGAACTAATACATATAAAATAGTTAGAACAGTGCCTGGCCTATAGCAAGTCATCAATTTATATCAGCTTTATTTTCATCCTTGAGAGCAGTGCGTCCTTCTGTATGTTTCCAAGCATTTTGCCAACACACTTTCCACCCACATTCTCCTTTGCCAAGCACTCTTAGGAACAGCTGAAATGCGAGACAAACACAGCCAGCTCAGTTTTCTTCCTAGCATGTATACCACAAGATCATCAGAAAAGAAGTTTAACTAACAGAAAGTAACAAATATTTTGTCTGAAAGCACCATATAGAAACCAAAATTCCCCACACTCCTCAGGTCCCATGCTCTGGGTGTCCTTCACCCCATGTACTGAGACAGGGGTGACACGGCTCCTCAGAATTGGTTTTCCCACAGGTCTCTGGGTGTGCCCTTAGCACTGACCTCTATAACCTGAGTGAATAGAAATGGGAACATGCCACAGATCCTCTTACATCATTATCACTTTTCGGCCTGCCATTTCTCACCTTCTTTAGCATTTTGTTGGCCCAAGAATCTCTTTTTTCTTCTTCTCTTGGGAGACCCCTTTTCCCATCAATGATGATTGGATATCCCTGTCTGACTGCCATGCCCAGGGACTGCAGAAGCTGTTTCAGTTTCTTACATCTGCATTATGCTTGTCAATCTAGGTTGGGTTTCAGCCAATGCTTCTTTATATCTTATCTTTGGAGCCCTTGGCAGCTCTCAAAATTCTTTGGTCTAAGTTATTTAATCTTTACAGAAATCTTGTATGGAGTATGTTTCCATTCCAAACCAGAGCCCTTGGGGACCTTTTTCCCTTTCCTGTAGAGATCAAGGGCAGAGGCACAAAAATACTTCATTTTCTTTGCAGTATGAATCTGAGGCAATCTGGACTTTGTCTAGTTTGACCTTAGCAGTAAGTAGTTCAGGTGGAAGGAGAGCAAAGACACTGCAGAAATCATTAGAAGTTTTCCTGAAACTTGAGGATTTGGCTTTTGAAGGAAAAACAAACACTATCAGGGTACAGGATCTGGTTCTGACTTCTAACTGGTGGTCCAATGTAGAATAGAAGGACAGGAAAGAAGAAAGCTCTGGAAATTAGCTGGCTTAACAAAGTACTTCCTGGTATGAAATCTTTTGCCATTTGTATGAGTGAACCTCACGAAAGAATATATCTGCCAAGAAGGACTTCTCATGATTAACTGGGCCCACATTCATAACCAGAAGCTAGCAGCCATTGCTGACAGAGCCTCTCACACATACCGCACTTTAAGGAAAAGCCAGACCTCCTGCACTGTACTCCTGCATTCTGAGTTGGTCATTGTAATGGAGCTCCTGGTATTGTCTTTCCACCAATGGACTGAGACCTGTCCTGTCCAATTAGAACTGTGCAGCTATATCCTCATTTGCACCTATGCTGAGAAATCAGAGTAGCTCAATAACAACTAATCAGAACACAGGAAAAAACCAATCAGGACCTTGCAATTTAAATCAATCAGGTTTGTGGAGCTTTGGCTGCTGAACTCTGGAAGGTACAAGGAAATGCAGGCCTCCACGTGTGGGCTGGTACCACACAATTCTGCCACCTCAGCATCTGTCAGACTAGTGGAAAAGTTCCTTTCTTTCTTCTGTTTTTAGTCAGTGCCAGGTTGGGAGGCATAGAGAGGGGTCAGGGGCCCAACCACTGTGTAAACCAGAGCAGTACAAGTGACCAATACCGTTCTTTCCATTTTTTCTTTTTCTTTTCTGCCTTCCAGGAGGATTTTTTTAAAAACAAGTAAACAAAAGAACCACTTCACTTTCTACTTTCAAGCACACCCTGTTCCTTCACAAGGAAAAAAGCCCACAGAGCAACAGTTATTCATAAGGTCTCCTCTATTCAACTGTCCTTGCTTGGTTTTGGCAGGGTTCAGCTAACTGGTCCCACACAATGTGGGCCAATAGGGGGAGGTGGGGTTCACAGTAGAGAACAGTAAAGAATTCTGCTTTTCCAGAAAGAATGGAAAACCACAATAGTCTGGATGAGTTTGGAGCACAGTAGTGACTTTATTCTCTATTTGCCCCTTGGACTAGAACCTGCCTACGTCAGGCCTGGCCAGGTTAATCTCCCATTCCTACTTATCATGTCCAAGGGGCTTCCTTGGGAGTAAGTAACTCACTGTTACTTGAATGGGTTCTTTCGGGTGGCTTTCATCATGGAGCGATTCCTACATTAGAGGGAGATAAGTAGACTACCTTTCCAGCTGGGCAGAGTGAAAACTTTGGAGTCATTCTTGACTCCTCTCTTTCTCACATCCCACTTCTAGTCCACCCGCTTTACTGCATTCAAAATTTATTCAGTATCTATATCAGTCAGTGTCTCTAACAATCTACCACAGCCTAGCCAAGTTGACCCATAAAATATACCATCACTTTATCTAACTTCATCTCTCCTTCACAGGCCCTCTCCTGGTCCAAGTCAGCATCTTTCCTCCCCATAGCTTTAGCCTCTTACTAGTTTTTCTGTTTCTTCTCTTGTCCTCTCTACCCCTTCTTTACCCCGACCCCAACTATTTTCAACAGAGCAGCTAGAGTGACCATTGCTCCATTGCTCAAAGCCCTCATGGTGGGCAGAAAAATGGTTTCCCAAAGATGCCACATCTTAATCCCCAGAATCTGTGAACAGTTACCTTATATAACAAAGGGACTTTGCTGATATGCCTCGGGTATGGACCTTGAGATGGGGAGATGATCCTGGATTATCCAAGTGGGAGTAATCAAATCCCATGCGTCCTTAAAAGTGGAAGAGGAAGGCAGAAGAGTGGGTCAGAGAAATGTGTGGTGAGGACCTGACCCTCCACTGCTGGCTTTGAAAATGGAGGAAGGGACCACAAACCACAGCAAGGAAAAGGGGACCTCAGTCCTACAACTGCATGGACTGAACGCTATTAAGAAGCCTATGAGCAAAGAAACAGATCCCCTCCTGGTTTCCAGTAAGGAATGCAACCCTGCCAACAGGGCTAAAATACGTATGCTTCGTATTTCTAGCCTGGTGCGACTTGTGTTGGACTGCCGATCTATAGAACTGTAAGATGCAAATTTATGTTTTTTAAGCCAGTAAATTTGTGGTAATTTGTTATGGCAGCAATAAGAAAGGAATACAACCCTCCAGCAACTTTCCATCCTACTCAGAGAATAAACCAAGATACAAAAATATAAAAATTTGGAAACATAAAAATAGGATCCAACCCTGCATTTGTACAACTCACCCTCCCCCACCCCCCAATCGCTGATCCTTGGTGCTCTCAAACTTCCAGGCACACTCCACCAGCAGCACTTTTCCATTTGCTTTTGCCCCAGATGTCTGCAAGACTTCCTGCCTCACCTGCTTCAGTCTTTGCCCAAATGTCACCTCCACAATGAGCTTTCCCTGAAACTTTATTTAAAATTGTAGTGCCTCTCACCAGCACTCCCTGACCCCCTCCTCCGCCAGCTTGTTTTATATCTTCCCAAAGCACATTTAATATTCTATTTTATTTATTTATTACTGTATAGGAGGTAAAATTTCTCTTCTACCTTCTTAGGGTTTCTTCCTGAAACTGTCTTAACAAATTAAGGGGAGAAAAGTGTACACAGTTTATTTCATTAAAAATTTATATGTCATGGACGTCCTCAGAGGAAAATGAAGAATCAAAGAAATGCCTAATCCTAAGTCTTATACACTGGGTTGAACAAAGAATTGTAGAAGAGTAACTAAAATGTATGGGGGACTGAAGGAACATAGAGTTATTTTAACAGGGCCTATTTGTACAAATTTCTCTCTGTCTCAACTCCTCATCTCTGGTGATAAGAATGTTGTCTTTCTTCTGGTACAGGGAGGGCATCTTTCACATGGGAATTGCATTTCCTGTTTTCAGAAGAAAGAGGGGAGTTCAGAATGCTCTTCTTGTACCTGTTGTTTTCAAGTGACTTTAGTGCAAAATAATCAATATGCTAAAGCAGCAGAATTTGGGGTGATGTGCTCTGAACCCCTTCACTGCTTTCTGTTAACTGCTGTTTCATCAAGACCTAGAAGTTTGTAGTAGGTGTTCTGTAAATATTTATGGTGGGATTGAAGGAAGGAGAGGAAGGGTGGAAAGCAGCAGTGGGGGAAGAGGATGTGTATGTGCATTCAAAGAAATTTCCCATTGGTTAATTAAAGTCTGAAATCCCTGAAGAACTATAGTAAATTTCAGTCTGTCTGTTTAAAGAAACATGAATTTACAAGCAGGGTTATTTTTTCCTCTCCCAAAGGGAAAAGAGCCAGGAAGAGCCGGTGTGTTCTATTAATTAGCAGATTTGGATTAGCTGTGTACTTTCTTTTTTAGGGCATTAGCTAAATTCTGTTTCCACTGAAATTCTGGGAAATGTTAGAATTTCATATGGATTGCTCCAAATCCTTTGAGAGAGAGTCTCTGCAACCCTGTGTTTAATAATGCCTAGAGCCCTAACCGGTTTGGCTCAGTGGATAGAGCGTCAGCCTGCGGACTGAAAGGTCCCAGGTTTGATTCTGGCCAAGGGCATGTACCTGGGTTGCAGGCACATCCCCAGTAGGAGGTGTGCAAGAGGCAGCTGATCGATGTTTCTAACTCTCTCTTCCTCTCTGTAAAAAAAATCAATAAAATATATTTTAAAAAAATAAAAAAATAATGCCTAGAGATTTTATTCTTCTCTAGCTCCCCCTCAACAATTACAAATTCAATTTTTGATGATCTCCTTCCTCTAATTTTTATGAGTGGACTCTAATAATGCTATTGTCAAAAATTAGTGATAACCTGCATCAAGATAGATGTGTCTGCCATAATAACAAACAAAAAAATGTAGTAGGTATATTTCAAGGTTGATTGGGATGGAAAACAGACCCCAGTTTTATTACCATCCATTGACTGACTATTGAATAACTAGCACTCATTTGACTAGGGCTTGGCTGAAATATAGAAGCTGGGCTTTAAGCAGAGTAAAGTTGCAGATGGTGGCACATGATTAAAATATATGGATTGTGGGCTAAGGTGCCCAGTGTGTGCATTATAGGGTAATTAAGTAGAGAAACTAGGTTAGGAGAGAGAAGGAAAAAGAGAGGTACAAAGGGAAGCAAAGAGGAGGGAGAAGAAGAAAAGAGAGGAGAGAGAGAGAGAGAGAGAGAGAGAGAGACACTCAGAGACAAGCCTGAGAGCATAGCCTCCATTCCTGACAATGATTCCAGTTGCCGTCCTTGATTCCTTGATTCTTTGCTTCCTGTACATAACTTTCTATGGGCTCTCCCCATGGCTTTACTTAAGCTAGTCTGAGGGGTTCCCTGTTCCTTGTACTCTAAAGAGCTTACTAGACTGAACGTCCCTGAGGATGGTCATTGAAAAGCAAAAAGTTCGTTGAGAAGGACTTGGAAAAGCACAGCCAGAATTGTGCAGTGTTTTCTACTGGAATTAAAGAGTGGGTTTTGATGTTCTAGTATATGAAAGAAAGTTTCAACTAAAGGTAGTTTCTTAGATTGGATATTGGTGGTAAAACCTATCAAATCTGAATAAAGTCTGGAGCTTGGTTAATAATAGTAATATTAATTTCTTAATTTTGACAATGTAGCATGGTTATGAAATATGGTAACATTAGGGAAAACTGGGTGAAGAGTATACAGAACTCTCTGTACTATCTTTGCAACTTTTCTGTGGGTCTAAACTTATTCCAAAGTAAAAAGTGTATTTTTGAAAATAGTTTCAATTCCTAGATAGAGAAAGAAGTAGAATGATGGAATGGAGATAAAGACTATAATAGAAGTCAAATATCCCAGGGTCAAATCTGGAGAACGTTGGGTTCAAGTCCATGCTGGCTTCTTCCTAGCTGGGCAGCCTTGGCCAAGACACTTCTCTCTGATCTTCAGTTCTTTGACGAATTCATAGTGCCATTTAGAAGGCAAACTATGTGACCAACTATTATAGTATGGCATAATGAGCCAGGGTAACAGTGTAAAAAGGAGGGGGAGCTGGTTCCATTTGAACAACTGAACTGTATGTGAATGGGTTCAACCCTTGGCTTGAGGTACTTAGTAATTCCTTCCAGTATGTTTTTCATTTCAGATATTATATTCTTCATTCATATTCTTCATGCATCCTTTATTATGCATTCCATGTCATTTTTCATGCTGTTGAGCATCCTTATAACCATTACTTTGAACTCCATATCTGAAAAATTGGTTGCCTTCATTTCATTTAGCTCTCTTTTTTTGGAAATTTCTCTCTCTCTCTCTCTCTCTCTCTCTCACACACACACACACACACACACACACACACACACACACACACTTTTGTTCTGTTTTCATTTGGGGCCTGTTTCTTTGTCTCCTCATTTTGGCTGCCTCTTTGTGTTTCTTTGTATGTATTAGGTAGATCTGATATGACTTCAGTGGGGTCCAGTGGTGCAGTCTCCTTGATTACCTGAACTGGTTGATCCAGGAATGTCCCTTGTGTGGGTTATGTAAGCCCTCTTGTTGTAATTGAGTCTTGATTGCTGTTGGCATTCATGCATGGGATCAACCCTCAGCCTGGCTGACTGTGAGGCTCAAACTCCAACCATGGTGTGCCACCTGCTGTGTAGGCGCTGACCACATGAAGTAGAATTCGCCTCGGCAGGATTTGGTGCCCACTGAGATATTCCTTTGGATATGCTGCTTGTGCAGCTTATTAGATACTGCTCTGAGGTTGTCATTTCTGGGACACTCCTCCCCCCTGGATCTACATTCAAATATCTACTTTTTCAGTGTGCTTGCTATGTGACTTTAGGCTCATGATGTCACCAAGGCTCTCTGAGCTTCCTGCTTCCTTGGCTGTAAAAGGGCACTGCAAAGATCAGCAATGGTGAGTGGAGCTGGCACTGAGCAATAATTTATGCTTTTTCATGGCTGTGAAACATTCTGTTGGATAGACTATTATCCATTCTACTATTGATGGACATTTGCATTATTTCCAAGTTTGGACTATATGAATAAAGCTGGTATGAGCATGCTTGTGCATGTCTTTTGGTAGACATAGCATTCATTTTTCTTGAGTGTATATCCAAGAACAGAATTGCTAGGTTAAAGGATATAAAAATATTTAGCTTTAATGGTACCATTTTCACTTCCATCAGCTGTGTATGACAGTTTCAGTTGCTATATAGTCTTACCAGTACTGGATTTTGTCAGTCCTTCTAATTACTTACTTGTCTTGATTTTCAAATATGCTTCTACAAAGAGATACGTACAGTTATGTCTAGTGGACTGCAAAACTCCCAGCCCTCGGAAAAGTTCCATAGACCAAGAGTTAAAGGGTGAACTTAAATGCTGACTCAAAGGGCAACAGGAACTCAGAAATGGGAGAGATCAGCATGGACATGGAGAGACATGAACCTTCGGAGCAGCTAAAATGTGTGGGGCTTTGACCTGTCCGTGGGATCTGAATAAAGGATGAGAAATAAGAAGGCATCCTGTCAGAGTGCACAGCTTGAGCAAAGACAAAAAGGTAGAAAAGAGCTTGGAGTAGAAATCAGGTAGAAAGCTGACCTCACTTGAGCAAAGACTACCTCCTGAGAGGAGCAGGGCAAGTAGTTGGGCTGGTAAGGAGGGACCAGGCTTAGGCAGGGGCTTTAAAGTAAAAAAAAGTGGCTTGGGATTTGGGTGACTGGAGCAGGGGAGGTTGGTGGAGTGTTACTGAGTATGTATAACCTTGAGTGGAAGTGAAATACATTAGATTAGAATCAGATGGTCTCTTATTCAGTCTCAGTTTCCTACTATATCTCAGAGTAAGGCAAAGCTCACCATGATGAGTGTGATGATTATTTTTCTTTCAACAGGGCCCCTGACTGCAAGCCAACTACTTCATTTGCTGCTCAATGGAAGGGATAGATCTGTTCCTATACCAGACAGAAAACCAGATGTACTGGATTGAGAAATGGTGTATCTTCACAGTGTACTTTAGAGGCATTATAAGCGATTCTCAAGGGGCTAATTTTGGTTTTATGTGATTTATACCTGATGGGCTGACTTCACTAAATTAGGAGGCTTGTGGCAGGTGCATCTGTATAAAGTGATAAACACAGGCTATCGGCCCTTAGAGGGGAAAGGAATAGCTCCATTTCCCCCTCTCTCCATTCCCCATGGCTGGGCCCATGTGTCTCCTCATCTGCAGACTCAGCACTGTACTGACCAGCTGATTCATTTGTTCATTCCTTCAGTTATTCATTCAGTAAACCTTCACTGGATACTCAGTGAGGGCCAAGTAATGGAATCGAAGACAAAAGCACAGGATTCTGTCTTCAAAGAGCTCAGGGCAGTCAGGGAACACTAGTATGGAACAACTGAATGCAAATAAGCTAGCAAAGAGCTACAAGAAAGGCAATGCAGAGGATACCAATCTACCTTTGGAAAGTCAAAGAAATGTTTAAAACTGAGTCTTGAAGGATTACTTGGCATTCACATTGCTGACAAGTTTGGAGGAGGGCCTTCCAAAGGAAAGAAAGCAAGTCACAGCCTGGCAGGAAGACTGCAAATTATGTAGCTAGAGCATAGAGTTTGTGGTAGAAGTAGCTGGAGATGAGCCTGAGAAGGAGCCAGAGTCAGATCACCAAGAGCTGCAAACACCAAGCTGATGAATAATGACTACCTTGTGGACAGTGGGGAGCCACTGTAGGGTTTAAGTCAGAACTGTATACTCCCAGCAATTAGAAAAATCACAGTGGCCCAAACATCAAGGATCAAGCAGAGGGAGTGAATATCGAGACAGGAAAATCAATATAAAGGTTATTGCATCAGACTTGGTTTTTAAATAAAGATACCAGCTTAAAATAGGCCCATGACAGAGATGGTGGAGAACGGGAAATGGGTATTTAGGAGGCAAAATCTATAAGACAGGAGATTGGAAGAGGAAGGGCGAGGTAAGGAGAAAGGATTTGGATGACTCTCATATTCTGTCTGGGTGAATGATGGTTCTGAGAGGAAATGCTGGAAAAAAAGGGAAGATTTGGGCAGGAGATTGGAGGGGTAGAGAAAATGAGCTTAATTTTGGTCATTTTGAGCTTGAAGTGCCTGTGAGATATAAATAGCCTATACCATTTAATGTATAGTCTGACACAGAGAGAATTCTGAACCAGAAAGGTAGATTCAGGATTATCAGTACTGTGAAAAATAACATAAATAGGGCCACTTCAAAATAGAGTTGTAGCTGCCATCCCAGAGGAACTGCCTTGCATGTATTACTCCTCAAACCTTTGAAATGTTTAAACTGACCAAAATAACCTTTGGACTGGACAAAACCAACATTGTAGTCCAAACAACTGTTTGCAAACCTAACAGAAAAGCAGATGTTCTGAGTAGTGGACTAAAAATTAAAGACATTCTTTAGAATTAGTATCACCATGTATAGCCAAAGAATAATTTAGCTTTATTTGCACCTATAGAAATTCCTTCCTCAACTTATAACACCAATAGAAATTCCTTCCTTCTATTCATGTAATTATTCCCCTTCCATTTCTCATAAAAACCCCTTGCCTTCACCCCCTATTCAGAACATTATTTGGGTTTTTGCCTGAATCAGTGTTTCTTGAATAGCTGTTCTTTTGGATCTCAAATAAATGCTTGTTGACTCTCATTTCAGCCCTTTAGGTTAATAGTACACAGGTGATCGATAAAGCCTAGAATCATCTTAGAAACATACAATCGGCCAAAACTCAATCAGGAAGAAGCAGAAAACTTGAATAGGCCAATAACAACTGATGAAATTGAAACAGTAATAATAAAAAATAAAAATAAAAAAGAACACCCAGCAAACAAAAATCCTGGACGAGATAGCTTCAAAGGTTTTACCAAACATTCAAAGAAGAATTAACACCAATCCTCCTCAAACTGTTCCAAAAAAATTCAAGAGGAAGGTACACTTCCAAGCTCTTTTTATGAGGCCAGCATTATCCTAATTCCAAAACCAGATAATTACACTACAATGAAAGAAAATTATAATCTAATATCTCTGATGAACAAAAATGCTAAAATCCTCTACAAAACATTAGCCAATAGGATCCAGCAATAATACATTAAAAAGATCATACACCATGATGAAGGAAGATTTATTCTGGGCCTGCAAGGATGGCTCAATAGTCAAAAATGAATAAACATAATACACCACATAAACAAAATGAAGGATAAAAATCATATGATCATATCAATAGATGCAGGAAAAAACAGTTTCTGATAAAAACTCTCAGAAAGTGGAAATAAAGGAATCATACCTCAATGTAATAAAGGCCATATATAACAAACCTACAGCCAACATCAAATTCAATGAGAAAAACTAAAAACATCTCCCTTAAGATCAGGAACAAGACAGTGCTTTCATCACTCTTATTCAACATAGTACTGGAAATTCTAGCCACAGTGATCAAATAAGGAAACATAAAAGACATCCAAATTGGAAAAGAGCTTGTAAAACTGTCATTATTCACAGATGACATAATATTGTATATAGAAAACACTAAAGACTCTACCAAAAAACTACTAGATTTAATATATAATTCGGCAAAATAGCAGGATACAAAATTAATACTCGGAAATCGATGGCATTTTTATACGCCAATAATGAACCCTCAGAAAGAGAAACTAAAAAAATCCCATTTACCATTGCAACAACAACAACAAAAATAAGATACTTATGAATAAACTTAACCAAAGAGGTAAAAGACTTGTACTCTGAAAATGATAGGACATTGGAAAAGGGAATAGAGGAAGACAAAAAAATGGAAACATATACCATTTTCATGGATTTGAAGAATTAACATCATTAAAATTTCCATACTATTCAGGGCAATCTGCAGATTCAAGACAATCCCTTTTAAAATACCAATGGTATATTTCACATACCTATGTCAAATATTCCAAAAATTTATAGGTAACAACAACAAAAAAGACCCCGAATAGCTGCAGCAATATTGAGAAAAAAGAACAAAATTGAAGGGATTATAATACCAGATATCAAACTATACTGCAAAGCTATTGTAATCAAAACAGCCTGGTACTGGCACAAGAACAGGCATATAGACCTCTGGAACAGAACAGAGATCCCATAAATCAACACACCCCAATATGGCCAATTAACATTTGACAAAGGTGGTAAGAGCCTACAATGAAGTAAAGATAGTCTCTTCAATAAATTTTGGGAAAATTGGAGAGGTACATGCAAAAAAATGAAACTAAACCACAAACTTACACTATACACAAGAATAACCTCAAAATAGATAAAAGATTTAAATGTGAGTCATGAAACCATAAAAATCCTAGAAGAAAGCAGACAGTAAAATCTCAGGGATCTTCACTGATACATCACCTAGGGCAAGGAAAACAAAGGTGGGGGGGACACAAATGGGATTGCATTAAACGGAAAAGCTTCTGCTCAGCAAAAGAAACCATCAACAAAATGAAAAGGGAACCCACTGTATGGGGAATATACTCACCAAGGATACATCTGATAAGGGTTTAGTTTCCAAAATATACAAAGAACTCATACACTTCAACACCAAGAAGAAAAACTATCCAATTTAAAAATGGGCAAAGGACCTGAATAGACCCTTCTCCAAAGAGAACATAGGAAGGCCAGTAGACACATGAAAAAATTCTCAAAGTCACTTATCATTAGAGAGATGCAAATGAAAACAATCAGGTATCACCTCAAACTTGCAAGAATGAAAATATACAAAGAACTCATACACTTCAACACCAAGAAGAAAAACTATCCAATTTAAAAATGGGCAAAGGACCTGAATAGACCCTTCTCCAAAGAGAACATAGGAAGGCCAGTAGACACATGAAAAAATTCTCAAAGTCACTTATCATTAGAGAGATGCAAATGAAACCAATCAGGTATCACCTCAAACTTGCCAGAATGGCTATCATCAATAAATCAACAAACAACAAGTGCTGGTGAGGATGTGGAGAAAAGGGAATCCTAGTATACAGCTGGTGAGAATGCAGACTGGTGCAGCCACTGTGGAAAATAGTGTGGAGGTTCCTCAAAAAATTCAAAATGGATTTGCCATTTGACCCAGTGGTCCCATTTCTGGAAATATATCCTAAGAATCCCAAAATACCAATCAGAAAGAATATATGCACCTGTATGTTCATAGCAGCATTATTTACAATAGTTAAGATCTGGAAACAGCCCAAATGCCCATCAGTAGATGAGTGGATAAAAAAAGCTTTGGAAGATTTATACCATGGAATACTATGCAGCTATAAAAAAGAAGGATTTCTTAGCCTTGGAGACAGCATGGATGGACCTGAAGAGTATTATTCTAAGTGAAGTAAGCCAGTTAGAGAAAGACAAATATTACACGATCTCACTTACACGTGGAATCTAAAGAACAAAATAAACTGGCTAAGAAAATAGGGCTAGAGGTATGGATGCATGGAAAAGAATAATATTGTAGGGGGGAGAGAACAGGAAGAGATCAACCAAAGAGCATATATGCATAATCCATGACACAGAAAATAAATAGCATGGGGAAGACCTGAGATGGGGTCGGGTACCATGGAAGGGGGGCAAAAAGGGAGAAAATGGGAGACATCTGTAATACTGTCAACAATAAAGAAAAGAAAAGAAAAGAAAAGAAAAGAAAAAAAAGCCTAGAGCCCTAAGTAGGTTTGGCTCAGTGGGTAGAACTTGGGCCTGTATACTGAAGGGTCCTAGGTTTGATCTGGTCAAGGGCATGTACCTTGGTTGCGGGCGCATCCCCAATAGGGGGTGTGAAGGAGGCAGCTGATCTATGTTTCTAACTCTCTATTCTTTTCCCTTCCTCTCTGTAAAAAATCAATAATATATATATATTTTAAAAGCCTAGAATAATTCAGAGGGACATGAAGGTGAGAGAAAAAAAAGGGACAAGGACCATGGTATGGAGAACACCAGCCCTTAAGGGTATGTGAACAAAAGTCACCCCAGTGAAGGAGATAGGGGAACAGTTTAAAAAGATGGGAACGGGGCCAGAAGAAATCATTAACTCTATGAGGGCAATTTCTTCTTGTTCATGATGTATTCATACCCATGAAAATGTCCAGCTCATAGTTGTTGCATGAACGAATAAACATATGAAGTGGTGCCATAAGGATAAGGAGGTATTTCTAGGAGAGTACACACTCAGATGCTGCAAAGGGGTCAGTGATGCGAGGTGAGTTACCAGACTGATCTGCACATGAAACAGAGAGCACTAGGGTATCCTCAGCCACCCAACCTGAAGGGCTCAGCATAGATAGGTTTGCCCAGTGCTGACCATAGGATACTCCTTCTTTCAGAGCTCTCATCCTTAAGCCCTCCCCCTTTTTCACCCTAATATCTTAGGGCTGGGCCACTGTCCTTAATTCCATTCCCAAGCTCCTATTTGGTACATTGCTGTATTCATTATCTATTGCTATATGACAAATTACTATAAAGCTTAATGCATTAAAACAGCACATTTATTATCCAACAGTTTCTAGAGTTAGGAATCCAGATGTGGCTGAGCTGGGATTTCTGCCTCAGGATCTCTCCGAAGGCTGCAAATCAAGTTTCAACTGAGGCAGGACCCATTTCCAGCTCACTCAGTGGTTGTTGGCAGTTCCTCACGGGCTGTTGGATTGAGGGCCTCAGTTCTCTACTGGCTGTTGGCCACAGGCTTCCCTCAGTTCCTTGACATCTGGGCCAGTCCAAAGAGGCGGTTTTCATCATCAAAGCCAGCAAGAGAGAGTCTGCTAGTGAGAACAAAGTCACAGCCTTTTGTAACCTACCACAAAAGTGCCATTTCGTCATGGTTGCCATAGTTTATGAGTTACAGGCAAGTGACCAGGTCCAGCCCACACACAGGGGTTGTGGATCACACCAGGTGTGAATACTCAGTGGTGGGAATCATTAGGGTTCATTTCAGAAATCTGTCTATCACAACTGCCTGGAACCTCCATTCTCTCCCAAAATTTAAGATCTGTTTTGCTGAGAAGTTCTTCTCTGACAGCTGTCTTCACCGTTTTGATTGAACCAAGGCAGAAAAATCTCATGGCCTTAAATTTCCTTGTCCTAATAATGGCTAATGCTTATACAGTGCTAACTACATGCCAGGCTTTACATGAGCTTTATAAGTCTTCATGACATCCTCACAACAGCTCTTGGAAGTAGATACTCTTGTGAACTAATTTTACAGACCAAGCAACTGAGTTACAGAGAAGTAAGTATCTTGCCAAAGGCTGCACAGTCATTAAGGGATAGAAATGGGATTTGAGATCCAAGAGTTTGGTTCCAGAATTCCTCCTGTTAACCATTATCCTTTTATAAAACCCGAATATAGGCTGGAATACAATGCTGTCCATTGTTGGCATGATATGACATTAAAACAAAACATTCAAAACATAACACACTGAGCAACCAAAACAATATTTCTAGCATTTTATTACATTAAAAGAGATTCAATCTACACCTTACAGCAATGTATTTTGGATCTCAGGGCCTTTTATTTGACAAGTCACCACTTCAAATGTTCCCGGAAACCCAGTCCAGACTATTTTTCATTTTCTGTTCCCTTCTTCTCTCTTAGCTCCTCATTATATAGGTTGACTTAGGCATCTGGCTTCATTCTTTTGTATCTTATCTATTTGGTCCATGACCTGCATTTTACAGATCAAATGTTAATCTTGGAGTTAACCCAGTCATCAAGAATGTTGCCCCTTTTCTTCCAAACTATTTGGACTATGACATGAATTTTACAGATCAAATGGTAATCTTGGAATTCACCCAGCCATCAAGACAGTTCTTCCAAACTGTCCAGTCTGATTTATCTCCCCACACACACGATAGACCCAGTAGTCAGAATACACGTTAGGGGAAAAGGGGGAGAGAGAAGCTGAGCAATAAAGAGAAAATTGTGTTTAGCTGATGGGGTTATGGAAGAGAGAAAGGAGAGTAGAGTCTGGATTCCTAACTCTAGTAGGAACACATAAGCTAATAATCCTGGTCTTTGTCACATTCCAAGGGATGCATGACTATTGTACTACATCCTTATTATCACAGATGAGGTCACCCTTGGAACTGAAGCCCTGGGGCGTGGCAGGGAAGCTTCCTTCTCTGATCTCACTCATCTCACTCTTTCTCTGAAGCTGTGAATTGGGGTAAAGCACATGGAGAACTAGGGAGAATGAGAGATGCTTCCAGTCTTCCAAGCCCTCCACCTGAGGGCCACCTTTTGCTTCCAAGACTAGAGTCTGTGTACTAGAAAGTAGTGAGAGCTGCTGATTCAAGAAAGATGAAGTAGTCACACCTCGTTTTCTAGCCAAGTAAATCAAAGGAACTGACTCTCAAATCCTGTCATAGCTACCTCAGCAAAGTCTCTCCAGTAAGTCCCTCATATCCATTTCTGCCCTGATCCACTTCCACTTGCCGTCATTCCCCTCTTCCTGTCTTTCTCCATTCATTTCTCACACCACTGCCAGTTTAATCTTCCCCAGTACCAGTCTGGTCACACCACTTTCCTGCTCAAAATCTCTCAGTTGCTCTCCTTTCCCCATAAATCCTCATCTAAACCTTCATGACCCTCAAAACTCTCTTTCTAGACATAGTCTTCTATTGTATGATCCATCTAAAATAGGTGACTCACTGACTGCCAAGCACTCTACGCTTTTCCACTCCATGCCTCTTACTGCCATCATGTCCTTTGCCTCTAAAATCTTCCATTTCCCTCTGCTCCCCTGCCCACCATGGTACCAATTCAAAGACCATCTGAAAAGTTACCTCCCCTGAGACACACATTGAAGTAGTTGAATCTGAGTGTGACTTCTCACTTTTTTCATTTTCCGTATCATTCATTCTATCTTCTCTAGGACATTCTCCTTATACTACAGTATCCGTGTTCCACCCATTTATTAGGAAGCACATGCTTTGAGAAGAGAGGTTATTTTCTTGCTGAATTTCAAATACCTAACAGTGGCCAGCAAAGAGCCTTAAACATGTGCATGTTAAGCATTCAATAAGTAATAGTTGAATTAAAATAAAATTTGCAGCCCTGGCTGGTTTGGCTCAGTTTGGCTTAGAGCATTGGCCTGAAGACCAAAGGATTGTGGGTTCAATTACCAGTCAATGGCATGTACCTCAGTTGCTCATTCAATCTCAGGGTGAGTACGGGAGGCAGAAGATCAGTGGAAAAAATATCTTCGGTGAGGATTAAAAAAAGAAGTTTGCAGGGCTGATATCTCTCTAGTCCTAATTCATTAGCTTAATGTTTCATTTTACATCTTTTCCTGGAATAGGCAAGACACATTCCTTTGAAGAAGGAAGGGATGAGGGAGAGCACAGCAGAGGCCCTTGACCTGGGCGGTCATGGTCATGTACATTCCACAGCTTGAATCTCATCCAAACCCAATAGCATTTAGTCTCTGGGTGTTACCTGGTAGGCAACACCTTGAAGCAGCTTGGCCTCATGCTTTTCAACCTTGTCACCTGCCACCATCAGAGAGAGTGTGGCACAAGGCATGTCAAACAGGAAAGGCACGTTCACGTCAATTCAAGTCTACAAATACCCCTTCAATACCTACTATGAGCTGGCACTCTGCTAAGTGCTGGGGTTGGAGGGATAAACAGAAAGATATGACCATGGACACCTCCAAAATATAATTCCAGTAAGAGTCGCTACCATGTACCAACAGCTTATTGTACTGGATTCAGTATCTGACATGCATTGTTTCACTTAATCCTCACAGCAATCCCTATCATCACTCACATTTTATAAATGGGGAAATGAAGGCTTAAAGAAGTAAAGCATTTGCCCTGGATTATCAGGCAATTAAGCTAGAATTTAAACCTAGAGTTTATGACTTGAATCCATTCTTACGAGCACTAACTTTGCTTCCTCAACAAGCTTTTGTGCTGTTCAAAAGAGAATCTTGCTCCCTTTACTTTTTGAGTCCTGCAAGGTGGCTTTGGGTGAAGGAATGTACAACATAAACAATTTTGCCTTCCTTTGCCTCTGGAGATTCCACACGTCCATGGAGCAGCCTCTCCTGGATTTCTCTGACATTCCTTCAACTACGGCTCTCAGACTAAAGTAGCACATGGCCAGAGGCAGTATCTGCTCCCTCCCACGTTCTGCCCTGATATTCCCCACTAATCAAAATCACAGAGACAGAGCATAGAATGGTGAGTGTCTGGGGGAAGGGACAGAGGGAGTGAGGAGTTTCTGTTTAATGGGTATAAAAGTTCAATTTGGGGAAATTAAAAAGTTCTAGAGATGGATGGTGATGATGGTCGTACAATATTGGAAAAATATTTAATGTCACTGAACTGTACACTTAATTATGGTAAAATGGTACATTTTATATTTATATTATGTATATTTTAGCACCTTTTTTCTTAAAGGTCAAGTTCTCATTTAATAAAAGAGGAACCTGAGTTTCAAGATGAAGTGGCTTGTCCAAGGTCTCTCAACAAAGTGAGTAGCATCGTTAGGAACTGTGAACCCAGGCTCTTGGCCATCAAGCCATGGCTGTCTCTGTTCTCACATACTCCCTGCTTCCTGGGTCAAGGGGTCAAGGGTCCAGGGGAGGCCCCAGGGAGACTCCAGAGATCATCACCCCTTCGATAGAGTCAGGAAGTGTTTCCACAGCAGCCCTTCCCCCTTGCCTGAGGCCTTGCTATCTTCAGTCCACTTTCCTCTTCTTTTTCTCCCTAAACCAAACGCTCTTTATGATCAAAGCAGGCAAGTACTCATGGCAAGGCCCTGGAAAATCAAATGCAGATGGACTGAGCTCCAGTGGAAAATGTGGAGTTTTTCTGTTTTTCCAACTGTCTTGGCTCTTAACTGTTGGGATGTCATTCCAAGTGGAATTTCCAGCCTTAGCCTGGCTCCTAATGCAAGAGATTTATTTTTTCACGAGCATCTCTCCTGCACTTGCCCGTTGTCTCCCCGGATGCTGCTGGTTGCCGCGCTCCCGGGCTCTGCCTGTGGGCTTGAACAGTGCCTCCATTATTGGAGAAGCATGTCCTGGCAAGCTCCGAGGGCACGTCCTGTCCAACCAGA
Organism: Myotis davidii; assembly: GCF_000327345.1. NCBI lineage: Eukaryota > Metazoa > Chordata > Mammalia > Chiroptera > Vespertilionidae > Myotis > Myotis davidii. Next base: position 252,481 of record NW_006286303.1, on the reverse strand, counting down.
GGGAGAACACACCCTTGGGAAACAGGTTGTTTTACCTGCTGCAAAAACATCTGCTGCCTTAGCACAGTCAGTGTGCCGGGGGAAAGGCCTCAGAGGGATCCAAGTCGAGCTTTAATTTGGTCCAAAGGCTTAACCTAGGGTAAGAAGGCAAAGAAAGGTGTTGGGAGTTTGGAACCACTCTGAGAGCTAAAATGAACCTTCCACAAATAGATCAGATAATGCTCTGAAGGGAAATAGTTTTTTTTTCAATCTTTAGTCAACAAATCTGCACTGAGCATCTACCATGGACTTGTTAGGAGCTGGGGATATGCTGGTGAAATGAGAGAAATAAGTTCTCTGCTCTCCTGGAGCTTATAGTCTAGTGAAGGAAGCAGATAATAAGAAAACAACCAAATAAACAAGAACATTATAGACTGTGAGGTACTAGGGAGGAAACAGTGAAATGGTAGCAGGTAAGCGTGACAGGAGAAAGCAGTTATGCTGCTTCTTTAGATAAGGTGGTTAGAGAAGGCCACACTGAGAAAGTGAATCTAAACTGAGACCTGAGCCCTAGCCAGTTTGGCTCAGTGGATAGAGTGTCGGTCCTCAGACTACAGGGTCCCAGGTTCGATACTGGTCAAAGGGCTTGTACCTCGGTTGCAGGCTTGATCCCGGGCCTCTGTCAGGGCACATGTGGGAGGCAACCAATCGATATGTCTCGCTCACATTGCTGATGGAGCAGCCAGGATGAGGCTTTTCAGTCTGGCGCGGTGAAAATCCAAATCCAAATCCTTTATCCGGGAGCCAGCACTCTAGTTGGAGGGCCGACTCCCTTCTGCTCTCTCTAAAAGTCAATGGAAAAATATCCTTGGGTAAGGATTAATAAACCGAGACCTGAAAAATAAGTCAAATATATTAAAATCAAGGGGGAACAACATATGCAAAGGCTATAAGACAGAGAGAGGGTGGCACGTGTGCAAACCAGAAAGGCCACCAGTGTGGCTGGAGAATGGGGAGTGAAGGAGAGAATAGAGGCCAGGATGTAAGGGTCCTGTTGGCTACAGCAGGCAATCTGGCTTTTATTCTAAGGGCAGCAAGGAAGCCTTTGAAGGTTAACACGTAGCTGGAACTGGTTCTGAACAGACCTCATCGCCTTGGCTGAGATCTCTCTACCCTGACCATTTCTCTCCAAATTTCTAGGCCCCAGTTTTAAATATGCCCTTCTCTGCCCTCATGCTAAAGGATAGCAATTAAGCTGCCAGAAATTCAGTGGCCCAGGAGATTCCTGAATGAACTGGGCCATGTTAAATCAACTTTCATACGTTTCCATGTCTCTGTCTGCTTTTAAAGTGGTGGAATTCAGCATTAAAAAGCCTCCTCCTGTCTGAGGCGTGACAGAGCAGAAGAGAAGCTCTCAAGAGCATATCACTACCTCACTCACTGCATCTGGAATAAAGATCAGGCCAGCTGATCTTTACATTAAAAGTGTAGCTCGCCTTTCCTGCCCCCTCCTACTTAACAACCAACGTTAAGCAGCAGTCATTGAACTGATGAATGACACGTTCGTCTCAAACCTATTTAGGCATATTTTCATTCTTCGGGAGGGACGCACATGGATCGGTGAGGGAGGAGGGGGACACCCGCCTAGCCAGCCAGATCAGCCGAATCAACCCTAGTGATCAATGGGGTGACAGATGTCGCAGCCAGATCACCCTCACATCCCATATTTTCATTCTTTACCAAAGCTACAATTAACCCTAATTGAGGCTCACCCATCTGTTCCCCGCTGCCCCCCACCCACCCACCTACAGAGGAAAACCCAACTACTCCTCACCTGTAACCTAGAAAAACAGAACTTGTTTTATAGGAACACATGGACACACATCCCTTTTGCAGAAAGATCGTTTATATTCTGTTCTTTATAACATAGGACTGTGCCATGGGCACAAACAACAAACAGGTTGACGTCTGGAAGAGATGCAGGGAAAGTATCTGCCCCCCTGAAAGATTGTCTTTCCTAGGTCACTTAAGTGATTCCTGGCTCCTGCTTTCCTTCTTTCTTTTCTTTCATTTGTTCCACAAATATGTATTCAGCAGTTAATATATATGTTATGCAACAATGTTTTTTGATGTATATGAATCTTCCCTGGTGTGGTATAGTGGAAAGAGTATGCATTCTAAAGTCAAAAGCCTGCAGTTTTGATACTAGAAGGTTTTGCTTGCCTGGAGCAAATAATTATACTTCCCCAAACTTTGGCAACTAAAGGCTCCTCTGAGGATTAAATATAGTCATGAGCATGAAAGTTCTGTGAATTATGAAGTTCTTCGAATGATAGTTGGTTTTTGAGGGTATATGTTTGTTTTAAGATGGATATCTTTTTGGTCACTCACAACCTCTAGCCAAGAGAAACTAACAGAGGTTAAGCTTTACTTGTACATGTCCCGTCCAAGGTCCACTGAGTAGCCTTAACAATGTATTCTGATAGTCATATGTTTTTATAAAGCTTGGAAAATAAAGAGATTTTAATAGCAAGAGGTTAAGATCAATGCAAAATATGGTTACCCCACCCTGCTGTAAACATGAGTCCAGTATCTTTGCTCCAATCACTGCTCCACCCTTCACTAAGAGCTCTGAGCCCAAGAATGTACATTTCAGATCCCAAGGCCTGACACCCAGGACTTCTTGCAGAGCATCTCAAAGTCTGCCAACGAAAGGATTCTCATTAATGGGTTCCTGGAAGCTAGGGTTAGAATAAGATGCCAAGAGAGGATAAGGAAGAAAGGAAACTGCAGAAGTTACTAAGGCAAACGCCTCTCAGATAAAAGCTGTACAGCTCACATTGCACCCCACACTACTATTTCAAGCAACATTAACTAGTCATAGGGAAATATCTGTGGTGGAGAATGCTAGTTGTCTTTGAAAGTCCATCTCCCCTCCTTACATAGAGTATAGATTTTAAGCCAAGTTATGGACACTCATCGAGAGATTCCACTTCCCAGTCTCCTTTGCAGCTGGTTGTGGCCATGAGACTAAGTTCACCAATGGGCCATGAGCAGGAGAGACTTGTGCCTGGCATGCATTTATTTATTTATTTATTTATTTATTTATACAGTGTTAAATGTTTAGACTTAGAATTAGGCAGCTGGACTCAGTTTAGATGATCCCAATTTTGTTGGCAACATCCAAAGCATCATAGTCAGGAGCCAGGTGAACATATGGCTTCTTCTCTCCATCAGGCCTGATCAGGGTGTTGATCTTGACCATATGAGTGTCATAGAGCTTCTTCAGAGCCGGTCTGATCTGCTGCTTGTTGGCCTTGGCATCCACAATGAACACAGGTGTCTTGCTGTGCTCTATGTTCTTCATGGCTGACTCGGTGGTCAGGGGGAATGTCATGATGGCATCGTGGTCAAGCTTGTTTCTTCTGGGTGTGCTCTTCCGGGATATTCAGGCTGCCTTCGCAGCCTCAGTGTCTTTGGCCATCGGAAGGTGGGTGATGTGCAGATCTTCCTTTTTGTGTGGGTGTGGACGCCTTTCAGCACCGCTTTCTTTGCTTTCAAAAGTCTTTGCTTTGCCGAAGCCGGTTTGGCTCAGTGGATAGAGCGTCGGCCTGTGGACTGAGGGGTCCCAGGTTCGATTCCGGTCAAGGGCATGTACCTGGGTTGCAGGCACATCCCCAGTGGGGAGTGTGCAGGAGGCAGCTGATCGATGTTTCTTTCTCATCGATGTTTCTAACTCTCTATCTCTCTCCCTTCCTCTCTGTAAAAAATCAATAAAATATATTTAAAAAAAAAAAAAAAGCCTTTGCTTTGGCTTGGGCTTTGGGAGGGGCAGAGGCTTCCTTCTTAGCTTTCAGCGCCATCTTTGTAAAAAGCATGCCTGGCTTGTTTTTAAAAAGAAATGGCTTCTCTAGACTTTTTCCTCCCCCCACCCTTACCAGCTGGAAAATGACAGGTCTTACCTTGAAACACCCAGATGAAAACAACACACAGAGGCCAGACTTTTCCGTTTTTAGCACACTTAGTGTCTCAGGGATTTTATCACGGTGTTCCTAGACCAAAAGAAATAACTGATAGCTCTATTTATTAAGTAGTTTTGTACAAACAACCTAATAAGTATTGATGTCCCAACAACTTGGTGTCAAGACCGTGAAGGGTCTGAGACTTTATCTTATGTGTAAGCGAATGAATTAGCCTGCCACAGTTTCATGGGTGTTGACAAAAGACATGAGACTCCTGGGTCAGAGATGAAGGAATGTATTACTCATGGCAGTAGCAATACTTAGAGGGTGTCAGCATTTGCTCTGGTTTCCTGAGCCCCAGTTCCCATGGGCCTAGTGAAGAGGCTGCCGGACACCTGCACATGCAGCGGGTTGTGTTACAGGATAGGTAACCTGAATCTCAGGTTACCAAGCTTGGGCAACCTGAACCTTTTATAATGGGCAGTAAACTTGCCTGGTCTTTGCCCTAGAGAGAGAGACATTACTTCTATTATGCTAGGTAGTAAGCAGACCTGCTCATTGTTCCAGAGAGAGTCACTATCTCTGTCTTCCAAGACTATTAGCTGTACAAACATCCTTGAAAAGATAGTCCGGGTCAAAAGCAGTCAGTGCCTCTGCTTACAACATATGCAAAACCATGAGAGAGCTCTACAGAGAACTGTCTTCCAATGTTTAGTAGTCATCTGCAAAAAATTGTTATGCATTAATTGAAAGAAAACAAGCTTTATTTTACTTTTAAATAACTGTAATCACTCGGTAATGGATGTGTACATCTGTTAGGCACTGCACAACACTCCAACCTTGGAATCATTCTCTGTTTCACATTCATTTTCTCATAGTACTTATCTTTTAACACAGCAACCACTAAAAAGATTAGCTTCACAAAGTTATGATGTCATCAGAAAGGAAGTAAGGCTAACTAATGTTGAAACTGTGAGCTACCTCAAGCTACTAGTTTATGTGGTGTCTGTATGTTGAGAATCACTGTGTTTTCCTCAAACATTTGACATAACCTGTGTGGGCCTCTTGTGTTCACTGAGGCTCCCTTGGACGACTTGGTGCATGGTTTGGGAACTGCAGCCCTAAGTAATTATGGAAGAAGCACTTGATTCTGAATGGCCTTGAATAGTAGCATTATCTAGATCGCCTAGACCCGTGGTCGGCAAACTACGGCTCGCGAACCACATGCGGGTCTTTGGCCCCTTTAGTGTGGCTCTTCTTAAGCCTTAGGAGTACCCTAATTAAGTTAATAATGATGTACCTACCTATATAGTTTAAGTTTAAAAAAATGTGGCTCTCAAAAGAAATTTCAATCATCATACTGTTGATATTTGGCTCTGTTGTCTAATGAGTTTGCCGACCACTGGCCTAGACTAAGTGGATTGTTACATCAGAAAAAAATTAACTTCTATAATCTTAGGTCAAATTTTGGGGTTAGGGGTAGGGTTTGCTGCAGTACCAATGGGCTTTATCCTAACTAGTACCATCTCCTATGTAATTTTGACGATGTCTCACAATGTAGTATTTGAGAGCATATGTTCTTATATTGTGGGGGAAAAATTATATCCTAGGTGGGGTTTTTTGTTGTCTTTCTAACCTTACTCAGTCATGGCCTTAATCAACATTTATTGGGTCCTTACAATGCCCTGGCACTTTTCAAAATTCAAGCCCACTTCTCTGTTCCTTAGTCTCCTTAGCTGCAGGCTCAGCTCTTGACCCTTGAGCCAAACCTAAGCCAACCCCTTCCCCATTTAGCAAGAAGGTCTGGAAGTTGCATTGATGCTTTACTCCCCGGGGTAGCTGGTGTGCCCAGTAGCTGGCATGCTCTTGTTGCAGGCTGGGCTTGGGCCTGTACTCCAAAAGGAGAACTTGGGTGAGCTGAGCTGAACCACATGGATCAGTTCTTTTTTGCCAATCTGGTTAGGACTAAGAAACTTCAGACCAATTTGACACATCCAGTAAGACACACTGTAGCCAGAAAAAAGAAAAAAAAAGCAGAAAAAAAAGCATGCAAGCAGCAAGATGGAGAGATAGAGAGTACTTGCTTTCACTGCCTTCTGCTGAGCTGGCTTGGATTGCTGTTTGGGTGGTGAGCCCTGTGTGTGTCTGAAAAAATGGAACTGGCTCGGATCCATCAGTGATTGAAAGGAGAAAAGAGAAGAGGGCTGGCTGGTCTGGTCTTGGGTAGTGTTGAGAAATGTGGGTCCTGTGACCACTTCCTATTTCTGCAACGAGAGAGAGAGAGAGAGAGAGAGAGAGAGAGAGAGAGAGAGAGAGAGAGAGAGAGAGAGAGGAATGGGCCTTGGCACTTTCCACTTCTGCAGCATGGAGGAAAAAGAGAATCCTGAAAGAGCGCCAATCTTTCCACACCCAACATGAGTGACATTTTAATGCACATTGATCGCCAGTAAACTTGGCCCAACAAATGTCCTAGAATTAAGACAATCCATGCCAACTTTTCTTCTTGAGGGAAGAGGAAAAAGATGAATGTAGGACAGCTTTGCCTCTCCTACAGCCTACGCTGTGTAGTACTCATGGTTTTATAGCAGGAAGAATTTGTTTACTTAAGGATCTGAGAGAGGTTAAAATAAAACATGAGTTTTGTAAATAAACTAGAAAATCTATCTTAATCTGAAACCGTATTTCTGACTTCAAAATCAACGGTCATATGTTATTATTTTTAACTTGTAGATTTGCTTAAACTGTTATTTTATTGAAAAATAATGTGATTATTTTATTGAAAGAGAAATATACACATGGTAAAAAGGATCAAGCAGCACAATTCTCCGCTAGTATGATGGGTGAAAAATGCTTGTTTTAACTTGTACTTCTTTTTTATTTTTTATTCTCACCCAAGGATAAGTATATTGATTTTGTAGAGAGAGGAAGGGGAAGGGAGAGAGAGAGAGAGAGAGAGTGAGAGAGAGAGAGAGGGAGAGAAACGGTGATTGGTTGCATCCCGTATTCACCCCAACCGACAACCTAGACACCTGCCCTAATTGGAATCGGACCTTCAACCTTTTAGTGTGTGGGACGACGCTCCAACCGACTGAGCCACTCAGACAGCTAATGATGAATGAAGTTGAGCAGCATTTCTTCCGGAGTTTAAAAGCGTTTTCTGTGAACTTCCTATCACATTCTGCATCCATTTTTTTCTCATTTTGCTAGTATTTTTCTTCCTTATTGTTTTGTAATAGTTCTTTATATGAAGGTAATTAGCATTTTGTCTATCATAACTGTTTTAAATATTTTTGTGAGGTCTTTTACTTTGTTAAAGGTATTTTCTAATGTAGAAATTTTAAATCATTTAGTATTCTTTTTTCATGAGCCCAAATTCACATATCACCTCAAAATTAGCATTTAAAAGTAATAAAAGCTTTTAAATATTTCTTTCTAAAATTTTTATTTCTTGATTTGAGGGAGAGAAACATCAGTCTGTTTTTCCACTGATTTATGCATTCATTGGTTGCTTCTTTTTTTAAATTTAATTTTATTGTTTAAAGTTATTGGTTGCTTCTTGTACATACCTTGACCAGAGATTGAACTGGCAACCTTTGAATTTTGGAATGATGCTCTAACCAACTGAACTACCTAGCCAGGGCTTAAATATTGCTTTTTATTTCACTATTTATCTCTTACTTTCCATCCAAATCATTTTGGATGGACTGTAGACTCATGTAGATTATTTGAACTCTATAAACTAGTTAAGAGACAGAAAATATAACAACTTTCCCACATGTGGAATGGGAGAATTGGAATTTAGCCTCTGAATAAATCTTGGAACATTAAGAGCTGCTCTGTCCACAAACCATGACCTAGAAAACTCTTCCCACTGGCCTGGGGATGACGATGTGGCAGCGTGCCTTCAGTCTGAGACTTTGGGTATTAAAAATATTTATCACTTGTGAAAAATCAAAGCCCAGGACTCAGGCTTTATACTGCCTGCTTGCTGCAGGAGCTCTACACATATAAGGTAAGGAATTAATGTAAAAACTGTTCGGATCATTGAAACACGTAGGGGTCTGATAAAATCAAACAAGAAACTGCCCAGTAGAGATACTTCACTACCCAGATACTTGTACTTTTTATTTTTGCCAGTAGCAAGATGGAGAGATAGAGAGTACTTACTTTCACTGCCTACTGCTGAGCTGGCTTGGGACTGACGATGTCTCACAATGTATGTAGTATTTGAGAGCACACTTTCCACTGACTATGAGTTTACAACCAAAAATTCACATCACGTGATTTGATTTGTACCACTCTTCAGAAGAGTTGGCAGCCACAACAAATAGGAGACTCTATTTTAGAATTGGAAATAGTCAAACAGTCTAAAGATGATGAGAATTTAACTGTTGCTTTCGCATAGCATTTTACATAACCATGTTATGGGACTGATGTCGCAACTAACTGTAGAGACTCACTGAGCTTATGTAAGTGGGGAACTAAATCACAGCTACCCTTTCAAAGCAGGAGCGCAGCAGCTATGAACCTGACTAGCTAGGATAATTTAACTCCCTCAAGGTCCCCAGGTTCTCTCTTAGAGTCAGAAACATGGGTTTCAGCCATTTGCTGCATTGTACCTTTCTCCAAACAAATGTGAGGATTATGATTAGGGAGGAGTCATGATGAGACAGGAATGGAGGATTTTTCTCTTTGTGCCTCTACATTCTATCAAAGGGAGGGGGGCAGTGTGTGTACCAAATTCATTCTTTATTTGGTGAAATAAAAAAAAATCATTTTTCTGTGACCTGGAAAGAGAATCAAAAAGTATTAGAACTAATGGCTTATTTTTATGTGTGCAAGATGTAGTAGGTGAGAAGTGTGTGGTGGATTTTAATCAAATGTTTGCACATGATCTCAAGAAAACACATGGATTGTTAATGACTTTTAAGAATTACTTTGAGAGCAACTGACAACTTAATTCAGAAATGAGCATTTTATTCCACAATAATTCTTTGTCCTTAAAGCATAAGCTCACTATTAAATTACTCAGTTGTTTCCCACACTGACATTAAAGGATTAGAATGTTATCAATGTTATTCGTGTTGCTGCTGAAATGTTTACGACCCAACTACAGGAGAAGACTTTCAACTTTTCTTCATTAACTGGAGGAAGCTTAAACAAATTTGTCTAGTTTTTCAATGACAGAAACTTGAAAAACCATTAGGCTTGGCAGGCAAAGCAAATGGCCTTGGATTGGTCCAAGGTAATGGTTCAGTTGTGGGATCAGAAGGACTAACTTGTTTTTCAGATCCTGTACCACCGCGTCCATCCCCTCTTGCCCAAGATCCTGGGGTCATTCACACTGCTTCTCTGCTCCATCCTGTTGAGCATTTGGAGGTTAACGGAATCTGTTTTCTCTGTAAAATAAATACATTCATTATTGTAAATATGTACTTTTTAAAAATAAGACATATTTTCAAAAATAATTTTGTCATTGGAAAATACAGGAGCGGGCAAAAATTGGTTAATAACAATAAATAATCCAATAAATAATAAATAATACAAGAATAAACTATTCATGTACTCATAACTATAAACGTACTTTTGCCCAACTCTATATTTTATTAGTGTGCTGAAAGTACTATGAACTTAATCTGTTGTGTTTTTTTAGAAGCAAGTATTCGTTTTATAAATAGGTTGCTACTAAATGTTCATCTTAGGGAACAAGTAAAAAATAGTTATTAAATTAACCTAATGGGATACTAATACACAAAGAAAAGATAAGGACACTTAATTTACAAATATAAAAACCTCTCTGAGAGATATCATAAAACAAAACAAAGCAGGTCCCCAAATCTGTGTGTATAAGAATGGAATATTAAGTGTCAATGAGAATGAATGAATTACAACTAAATCTGTTCATATGGAAGAGTCACACAGACATAATGTTGAGCGAAAGAAGCAGACACGGACATATTAAATCATTCCATCTATATGAAGTACACAGACTGTAAAAGTAACCCACCCTGTTCAGAGTCAGGGTTCCCCCATGCATAGAAAGTGTAAAGACAGAAAAAGTATGCTGTCAGAAGAGTGGGGACCCTTGAGGGATGTAGTGACTAAAAGGGACCCTGAGGGCAGCCCTGGGGTTCAGGTAACGCTGTTTCTTGATTTGAGCATTGGTGGCAGATATGTCTTCTGCGTATGAAAATTCATTGAAGTGTGCACCCTTTTATGTATGTTATATTTCAATTAAACTATTTTTAGTGCACATAGGCTGCTACCCTGTTTTATTCTTATTTTTTTGTTAATACCCAACCCATTAATTTTTAAAGAGAGTGGAAGTGGGGGAAGTGGGAGGGGGAAAGAAGGAGGAATGGGGGGAGAAAGAGGGAGAGAGAAACATCAATGTGGGAGAGACACATCAATTGGTTGCTTCCCACACACACCTGATCGGAGGCGGGGATTGAACCTGCAACCCAGGTATGTGCCCTTGACTGGGAATCAAACCCATGATCCTGTGGTGCACAGTCTGGCTCTCTAACCCCTGAGCTCCCGGCCAGGGACCTGATAGTGTTTTTTAAATTTATTTTTAAGAGTAATTTTCCATTGGGCATGCTGCCCAGTACAATCATGTTTTTATAAATACAATATTTTATTTAGAAATTTTCTAGAGCACCCAGAAATGCACCATCATAAACTGTAGCTTTGGGTACTTTTATTTACAAACTGCTGCACTGTGAGATAACCGTTCTCCAGATGAAGAACACACTATACTACAAATTGTCAACATAAAAAAGATTTTTACAGCAGAGTCTTCAGCATCTTGTTGAAGGTGAGGAAGAGAATATTTTAGACAATGAAGACAGTTACAAAAAGCTGAAGAGCAATTGGGATGCAGTTTGTAATTGAATTACATAGAGGGGATAAATAGTGATGGAAAAATAAAATATAAAAGAAATAAAATGTTAAAAAGACAAGATGCCACCCCCAAAAAAGACTCAGTTAGCAGTCAGTGACAGCAGGAGATGGGGTGGCCGCTTAGGTGACATGTTCTCACAGCAATGGTTAGGTCCACTGCAGCAACAAGGACATTAATCAGCACACATACTATGTTTCAGTGATTTTAATGTGTACATTTTCCATGTTTTAATACCTCACTATGTCTTATCACTGTTGACCAGACAGTGGATGTGATAGTGTCATTGTCTCCACATGCATATCAATAATTGAAGAATGAATGTCACTGGGTTGGAAGGAGGTCCTGAAGATAGTAATTGACCATCTTTATAAAAATGCATTGTTGCCCAGCCAGCATGGCTCAGTGGTTGAGCGTCAGTCAGCCTATGAACCAGAAGGTCACGGTTCGATTCCCGGTCAGGGCACATGCCTGGGTTGTGGGCCCAATCCCTGATGTGGGGTGTGCAGGAGGCAGCCAGTCAATGATTCTCTCTCATCGTTGATGTTTCTATCTCTCTCTCCCTTCCTCTCTGAAATCAATAATAATAAAAAAGGATTAAAAATGCATTGTTGGTGGTCTTAATGGCACAGAGAGGGACACTGTATTGAAAAACCTGAGTGTGGCTGAGCCAGACTGAGCATGAACTTTTTAGATGAACGTAAATTAGTTTTTCATGTATTCCTTATTATGTCTAAAGAAGAGCTATAATAAAACTCCTTGTCTAAATAAAAAACTTTGTTTTAAGAATTTTACTTTATGCCCTCTAAAAAGAAAAGCTTGTCCTGCTCTCCATATGTACTTGAACCTAGTAGGAACCTTGGCAGACAAGTTCTATACACTGTGTGTATGAATGCCTGTGAACCACGTTATTTCCAATGAGTCTAAGCCCCTGCCATTATCAAGGTCACCACATGCTGTGTGTGCTGGTGGGATGGTGGGATGGTGCATCTAATCTCCATGACTTCCATGAGGCGCCCGGGAACCGCTCGGAGAGAACTCTCCCTGAACGGGGAGGGAACCAGACTGAACACGTTTGTGCAGAGAAGAGACATGATCTCAAGTAGAGTCTGGTGGCTGCCACTCAGCTTGATGTCTCAGCCCAGGATCCCCATAAGTCATGTCTGAGTCCTATGGGGGCAATAACAAAAAGAGATATCATTAGAGAACATTCACCCAACTGAGACAAAACAAAACTCCTGTGGGACCATGGAGAGAATGTAAGCAACTACTTATATTAGTTTCCCGAGGCTGCTGTAAAATATTACCACAAACTGGGTGGCTTAACACAACCAAAGTTTCCCTGGGGTCCTTATAATTAAGTCAGTTCCAGAGGCCAGAAGTCTGAAATCGAGATGTCAGCAGGACTGCGCGCTCTCTGGAGACCCTGGGGGACAATCCATTCCTCGTCTCTTCCATCTTCTGAAGGCTGCCCTGGTATTTCTGGGTTTGTGGCCACATCATTCCAAGTCTATCTTCATGTTGCCTACTCCTCTGTGTGTCTGTCTGCTCTCCTCTGAGTGTCTGTCTTATAAGGAAACATATGATTGCATTCAGGGCCCACTAAGATCAGTGGTTCTCAACCTTCCTAATGCTGCAACCCTTTAATACGGTTCCTCATGTTGTGGTGACCCCCAATTTCATTGTTACAAATTGAACATAATTAAAGCATAGTGACTAATCACAAAAACAATATGTAATTATCTATGTGTTTTCTGATGGTCTTAGACGACCCCTGTGAAAAGGTCGTTTGACCCCCAAAGGGGTCGCGACCCACAGGTTGAGAACCATTGCACTAAGATAGTGCAAGCTGAGCACCTTCTCTCGATATCCTTAACTTGGTCACATCTGCAAAGACTTTTTCCCCAATAAGGTAACATTCACAGAATCCAGGGATTTGATCTGGATATATTTGGAGAGTCTTTTATTGGCCGACCACATGACCCTGGCACCCTAATAACAGAGTAAAATCCAAAAGGGGGCACGAGGTTCTCTCTGCCTACTTTGCCTTGCACTTCAGCAGCATAGGGTAGCAGTGCAGGACCCTGGCAGCAGAGTCCAGGGATGGAACATTGCAATTGAACTGACTGAATTATAAGGACCCCAGGGAAACTCCCTATGGGCATCCAAATTAGGAGCATGGAGGACTTCTGTGTGTCTGTCTGCTCTCCTCTGAGTGTCTGTCTTATAAGGAAACATATGATTGCATTCAGGACCCACTAAGATCAGTGGTTCTCAACCTTCCTGAATCCAAAGAGGTGATAGAATACTCTATCACCTCTTTGGACAGCTTTGTATGTGACAAGATCAGTACACAAAGCTGGGGACTGGCTCGGAGGAGGTATGAAGAGACTGTTTGTGCCTCTATGGTAGCTGTGAATCCGACTGGTAAACCATTCCCCGGACCCATGCTGGCCTGCAGTGTGGCAGCATGTTCCGCCTCAGGGGCAACACCTGGCCTAGTGTTTGTCAAGGCTTCAGCACCCAACTCCAGGCCACTTGATCCCTCAGGCTTGTTCTGGGACTGGTTTGCATGATCCAGGCTCAGCCTGGGGCCAGTTTCAAAGGTCACCCCTGTGGTATCTCAAAGCAGCTTGGGCTCTGGGAAACAGGGTGGAAATGCTCAAACAGTACGCCGGAGGCAGAACCCTGGCAGTTGGGGGCATGCAGTAGGTACTGGTACATACTGGGGCGTGGCCCAGCAGGGCTCCTGTGCCAGGGGCATGCAGGTGACCTCCGCATTTCAAACAGTCTGAGAGCTAAGGCCGGGGACAGAATGCACGTAGGGCTAGACGGGACTTGGGCTTTGTTAAACACTTAGCTGAGTGTCTGTGGGCAAGTCCTGAGATCTCTAAGTGGGACCTAAGTTTTGTTTTGCTTTGTTTTTAATGAAGTACAAGTACAACTTATGTTATTGTCTTTTTCCCTGCTGGCCTTCCTTACTAACCTACTGCTTGACAAAACCCAACACACCTCCCCCGAACACTCAAGTAGCCGTGGAGGGTCCTGTCACCCCAACCATTCTACTGCCCTGTTAGTGTGAAGCCCCTGCTCAGGCCATGGTTGGGAGGGGGCACAGAGTGAAGTCTGGTATCTCTGGAGTCTTGGGCTTGGCATTGAAGTTGGAGAGGCCATTGCAATGGAAAGCCTGGGGTGGGGTGGAATTGTCAGGGTAAGATAGGGAGGTGGGGGGGGGGGGGTTATTGCAAAGAACCAGGTTTCATTTCTGGGGGCGCGTTGACCTCTTCACCTGCTGACCTTAAGCCTTTTTTTTTTTTTTAATATGGTTGTTTGTTTTGGGCTCCCGCTTCCTGAAGTATCAGTTTCTGTCAGACCAGTTTGTTAAAAAAGCACTTTGAGCAAATACCAGAGGCCAGGATGAAAGTTAAATAGGGAGACAAAAAAAAAGTTTTGCTTTTACATAACTTGGATTTCATTCCCACTCAGGGTTAAACAAAGTTCTCTTCAGAATCAAGAATGCTCATTGGCCAGAGGGAGTTTCTGACCTGGGAGAGAAAGGGCAATCACCTTGGAGTTGGAGAACCGACCATGTGGCATTTGATTGCATCTCTGGGCTTTAAAACACCAAGAAAGAAAATAGAAGAGAGTTGTTTGTACCTTTTGTTATAGAATAGTTATCTTTCTGAAAATGTATATATAGAAAATTTCTACACTGATTTCTATTCACAATGTAATAGGTGAGCTCAATGAAAGGCCCTTACAGGAAAGTTTTATAAAGCTAGGCCCCTGCAGGGCCAGGACTAGGGTGAGGCATCTAAGGGATGCCCCAAAACTCAGCAATCAAGATGAATAATATGTTGCCTTAGCCAGTTTGGCTCAGTGGATAGAGGTCACCCTGCAGACCGAAGGCTTCCGGGTTCCATTCTAGTCAAGGGCACGTACCTCAGTTGCAGGCTCCTTCCTGGCCCGCCCAGGCCCTGGTCAGGCCGAGTACAGGAGGCAACCAATTGATGTGTTTCTCTCACATCGATGCTTCTCTCTGTCTTTTCCGCTCTCTTCCACTCTCTCTGAAAATCAATGGAAAAAATATCCATGAGGATTTAAAAAAAAAGAGTAATAATATGTTGATGCCATATTTTAACAGATTAAAATTAATGTAAAAATCCATAATAAACAAATTATCAAAAATTAATATATTTTTATTTATTTCAGAGAGGAAAGGAGAGGGAGAGAGAGATAGAAATATCAATGAGGAGCAAGAATTATCGATCAGCTGCCTATTGCACACCTCACACTGGGGATCAAGACCACAACCTGGGTATATGCCCAGGTTGTGGTCCTCCTGGTTCATAGGTCAACGCTCAAGCACTGAGCCACACCAGCACTGCCAAATTATCAAAATTCTTCTCTGAAATTCCAAGCACCTGCAATTGCTTCCAGTGGGGCTACGGCCACTTCTCTGAGTGAGAGACGGGGAGAAATTTATAGGTAACAAGCCCTATGATGACCTCATCACTCACCACCTTGCTGAAAATGACCCCATTCTTTTGCCTGCACCACACATAAACATCATAGTTTTTTCTAAAGATGGCGTTGAAACAAATGGAATCCACATGCAAATAATTAAATTGGACCCCAACATCACACTATATACAATATTAATTCAAAATTAATCAAAGGCCTAAATATAAGAGCTAAAACTATAACTATTAAAAGAAAACAGATGCAAATCTTCCTAGTAATGATTGCTATACCTGGTAACAAAAAAACACAAATGACAAAAACAAAAAGATTAATTGGACTTCCTAACTTTAGATTTGGCAATGGTTTCTCATATATGGCCCCCCAAAACACAAATGGCAAAAGAAAAAAGAGCAATGTCACTAAAGTGAAAAGAAAATCCATAGAAGGGGAGAAAATATTTGCAAATCATGTATCTGATAAGGGACTTGTATCTAGAATAATACATAAAGAATTTTTACAACTCAACAACAACATAAGGCAAATATCTCCATTTAAAAACAGGCAAAGAATTTGAATAGATATTTCTCCAAAGAAGATACACAAATGGCCAACAAGCACAAGAAAAGATGCTCAACATCATTAGTCATTAGGGAAATGCAAATCAAAACCACAATAAGATATCATGTCACACCAATTAGGATGACCATTATTTAAGAGATAACACCAAATATTGTCTTCCTCCAAGTATCTCCTTCTTTGGAACATGTATGCCCCAACTCTAAGGTTCTATGCTTCCTTAGGAAAACTCAGGCTTTAACCACCAGGAGGAAGCTCACTCCTGGTGTGGTTTAATTCTCCAGTGCATAGAAACTTCCAGTCTCAAAACGCACCTTGTAGTGGATGCTGCAATGTGCCAGAAGGCCCCCCTCCTGGAATGAAGAACTTTGTCTCCCAGCTGCTAGAAATGTGGCCAGAAGATTGCTCTCAAATGTCATCCTTTGGGACTGCCTTTGGTAATAAAAAACACCTTGCCCAGAGTCAACCTCTCTCCAGGGGTAGCCCACATTCAATGACGGACCAAAACAGGAGTGTAAAGGCCCAAACCTCATTCCAATTTGGGGCAACTCTGTAGGACCATTTCAGATCCAGATCTCCCTGTGGGGTTGGTTGAAGTCTTTTGCTGGGTCTGCATCACAATTCAACTTCTCCCTTTACTCAATCCTGCTTTCTCTATGTCCCTTTCATAGGTGTTTGTCCCAAGAGCACTGTGATCACACACACAGACACACACACACACACACACACACACACACTCACACACA
>NW_006286303.1:234469-235662 GCF_000327345.1 Myotis davidii | reverse complement strand
TTCAACAACTCTTCTCATCTAGGTCTTTATTATCAGGAGAGAAACACTTCCCCATTCTTTGGGAAAGAATTCTGTCCTCTCTGTAAAGGGGAATAAATGATCTCTTCAAGCATTCGCAGATACAGTGAGTCAGGGTATGTGAAGACACACGGAGCTGTGCCCGGCCTGTGGTGAGTGCTGTGCTCACCAGAATAACTGAGCAATGAGAGCATATCTGAATAGCAGCTCCCTTTGTCACCCCAGAATGACGCCCGGACTTAATGGTTAAGGTTCTGCAGTTTCTCTTTGTGGGAGGAGGGTTGCCAATTCTTTCATCTTCATTTTAAGAGGTTTACCTGCACACACACTCACACACACACACACACACACAGCTTTAACATGTGCCCAGTTAAACTGATAACATTTACATCTTTGCAAAACATCAAGGGCATTAAGGGGTAGGGAGCTGGGGCTGTTAGCTCCCCACAGTCAGTGGGGACCAAGATTCTTATACTGGTTCCTTTACCAGTGAAAACATTAAATTAAACCGGTAACATTTACACCTACACTACAAAGAAAACATTCTTCTTTCAACAACTCTTCTCATCTAGGTCGTTATTATCAGGAGAGAAACACTTCCCTCATTCTTTGGGAAAGAATTCTGTCCTCTCCGTAAAGGGGAATAAATGATCTCTTCAAGCATTTGCAGATACAGTGAGTCAGGGTATGTGAAGGCTCGCAGAGCAGGGACCGGCCTGTGGTGAGTGCTGTGCTCACCAGAATAACCGAGCAATGAGAGCATATCTCAATAGCAGCTCCCTTTGTCACCCCAGCATGACGCCCAGACTTAATGGTAAAGGTTCTGCAGTTTCTCTTTGTGGGAGGAGGGTTGCCAATTCTTTCATCTTCATTTTAAGAGGTTTACCTGCATGTGTGGGAGGGGCTTGTTCCCATAAATGTATCAGAACACTCTCTGTGCTCATATAATAATGCTTATTACATTCTCCCATGACGGGACCTATTGCAACACCATCATAGAGGATTGGGCCTTGCAAATATTCAAAAGGGTAGATTGTGGTACATGATGTTTCTTAGGCTTATTTGTCCATGAAATCCACTCCCTTCCTTTGTTTTTCAGTCAGCCTAAGTACTATTTCTTGAGTAGTGTTCTGTGGAATACATTTTTGGAAACTCTAATTTCTTCAAGATGATTA
>NW_006286303.1:233836-234351 GCF_000327345.1 Myotis davidii | reverse complement strand
TCTGTCTGTCTTGAAAGTCCATGGATTTCTATTTCTGGTGTGAACACGGTGGTATAAAGGTAGCATTTCTCTTCTTCTCTGCACTGAAATCAGCCAAAAACAACAAAGAGAGAGAGAAACAAATACTCAAAATTCTTTTTCCTAGATAGTATGAGATAGCTGAAACCCCGGTTCCCCAACATATAACATTGTTATATGTTACTGGAGGTCTGATGCACGATATTTGTGCACTAGGGGTGGGGGGTCCCTCAGCCTGGCCTGCACCCTTTAGTAGTTCAGGAGTCCTCAAGGGATGTCCCACTGATAGCTTAGCATGGAGGCAGGAGAGACTCCCCCTACCGCAGCTTTACCCGCCGTCAGCCCAGCTTGTGGCTGAGTGGCGCTCCCCCTGTGGGAGTACACTGACCACCAGGGGGCAGTTCCTGTGTTGAGTATCTGCCCCCTGGTGGTCAGTGTGCATCATAGCAACTGGTTATTCCACCAGTTGATTTGCATGTAACTCTTTTATTATATAG
>NW_006286303.1:232819-233557 GCF_000327345.1 Myotis davidii | reverse complement strand
GGTTTAATTCCCTGTTTTACAGAGTAGGACATTTAGGAGCAAAAGGGTTAAAGAGCTTGCCCAAGATAATAACACAAGTAGTGGAGCCAAGATTCAAATCCATGGATTTCTGTCTGTCTTGAAAGTCCATGGATTTCTATTTCTGGTATCAACACGGTGGTATAAAGGTAGCATTTCTCTTCTTCTCTGCACTGAAATCAGCCAAAAACAACAAAGAGAGAGAGAAACAAATACTCAAAATTCTTTTTCCTAGATAGTATGAGATAGCTGAAACCCCAGTTCCCCAATTAACATATAACATTGTTATATGTTACTGGAGGCCTGGTGCATGACATTTGTGCATTGGGGGTGGGGGTGTCCCTCAGCCTGGCCTGTGCCCTTCAGTAGTCCAGGAGTCCTCAAGGGATGTCCTACTGATGGCTTAGCATGGAGACAGGAGAGACTCCCACTACCTCAGCTTTGCCAGCTGTCAGCCCAGCTTGTGGCTGAGTGGCACTCCCGCTGTGGGAGCACACTGACCACGAGGGGGCAGTTCCTGCGTTGAGCATCTGCCCCCTGGTGGTCAGCGTGCATCATAGCGACTGGTCATTCCACCAGTTGATTTATTTGCATGTTAGTCTTTTATTATATAGAATGAGCAGATGGGTGCTACTTCAGACTGGTTGTGATATATGCGTTTTGTTTTTTCCCCCCCTTTGTTGTTGTCAATAGAAAAGATTGATCTCTGGGCTGGTGAAT
>NW_006286303.1:223334-232011 GCF_000327345.1 Myotis davidii | reverse complement strand
CTCCGATCGCCATGGCGATCACTGGCACCCCCAGCTCTTGCCTGCCACCATTCTTCTGTCTTTCCCCTTTTGCCTCCCATCATTGCGCCTATGTATGCAGATTAGCCACGATCTTTGTTGGCGGTTAACCGCCATCTTGGCTGGCAGTTAATTTGCATATCTCCCTGGTTAGCCAGTGGGAAGGGTAGCAGATGTACGGCTAATTACCCTGTTTCTCTATTATTAGATAGGATGTTATATATGTTGTATATCATATATATCTTAATGTTACATGTTAATTATAGCTTGGTAAAACTGGAAAAATAAAATAATTGTTCATTTAAAAAAAAAAGAGCCAGTTGCAACTCTTGAAACCAAAGTGCAAAACCTAACTTTCTTGTTTGCAATATTGGGGCAAGCATGCATCTACTGGTACCAAGAATTTCCCTATACTCTGTTTGGTATCAAAAGACAAAAGTGAGGCTTCCAAGGAACCAAAGACTAGCCATGTCTATTCTGTGCAGCACAGAATAGTCTTTGGGTTGTAAAAACTTCACAGCTGCTCATCTTTATGGCTTAGGGAGAAGCAAAACCTAAAGAAATTCACTTAACCAAAACAAGAGAAATCCCAGCAGCCCTAATGCTTGCCTCACACAAACCTTCTGTAAATAGCTCATCAAGGAAAAATTCATCTCCTGCAATGATGAACAATCTAAAAGAAATGAGCACAGGAAACCATACAAAACTGCCCACCTGATGTGGCTCATTGCTTGAGCATCAACCTATAAACCAGGAGGTCACAGTTCAATTCCTGACCAAGGCATGTGCTCAGGTTGCAGACTTTATCCCCAAGATGGGGCATTCAGAAGGCAGACAATCAATGATTCTCTCTCATCATTGATGGTCCTATTTCTATCTCCCTCTTCCTTCCTCTCGGAAATCAATAACAATATATATATTTTTAAAGCTATACGAAGCTACTATAAGGGAAAAAGGTGAAAAAGAGCAGGAAACCAAGTGATAAACAAAGAATATACGCTGGAATAATGTTGCTATGAAACAGATAATAATTGTGATCAAATATTTAATCTTGAATTTTTAAAACATAATGAAGTAATTGCTTCTATGAAACCGGAACACAAAGCAAACAAGGCTAAAACTCAGGAAGGACACAGTGAGATGATGGATGAAATGAGCCGACTGAGCTCAGATGTCAGTGCAAGCACAGAGACAAAGCCCATGCATTCATCTACATACAGTACTAGTAGAACACAAAATGGGTGATGCAAACAGGAGGGGAAATTTGAACATGAATACCACCAGAGCACGATTAGAGGGGAAATTTTGGGCTAGATGAGGTCACCTCTAAAAATCCAAGGTGGTCTGCTATAGTTTTTGGTCTAGCTTTAGGGCTAACTCTGACTACAACTTTCAACAGATATCATGTATTCAGAGAGCTCCAAGTTAAAAACAATAGAGTATATCAAAGTCTCTCTTACAGGTTGTCAAATTATTGCATGGGGAATTTAATTTAAGGAATCATGCCAAAGAATGATTACTATAGGTAAATAATTTAAGAATCCTTAAGTCCCTTTATACAGAAACACAAATGTGCACTCCTAGGTAGGTAGATAGATAGATGATAGATAGACAGATAGATAGGTAGATACTCACACACATAAATAAATACTGTAAACTAAATGTATTGGCCTAGACCTATCCTATCAGAGACTACAAATAATGCCACATTTCCCTCTCATTGCCAAATTACATTAGCATAAGTCCTCATTTAACTTACCTTTGGAAAACCTAGTTTATTTTTTGTTGTTGTTGTTTTTAACCGTGTTTTCTACACCAAGCATCATTGGAAATTTCTGGGAAATGTGTACTGGCTTCCGAATCCATTCCAGCTGTACCATGCCTGCTCAGTAGTGATCACCCCATCTCAGCACCATCCTGGGCTACTGTTTTCTCTGCTGTATCTCTCACCTGGAGGCTCCTAAAATGCCCTCTCTCTGGTTACTGCTGCTTTCCTTTGTACTGCTTCATCCCAACCAGGCACAAGCCCCTTTTCTTATTTCTACAGAGTGCTAGCTAAACCCAGGCTGTGGTGTTTAACAAAGACTTTCTAAAAGCTGGTGGTTAACATGAAGGAATTATAACACAGGCCTAGAAACTCCACAGATTTGGGGACATTCCACAGGAGTCTCTTCTGGAACCCGTTTTGCTTACACTCCAACATGCAAGCATGTAGTGAGGTCACTAAACTTCACTTCTCTGCTGACCCCAAGGGTGAGTCTTTGCATACATCTTCTCTTTCAAGAGTTCAGGCCCCAATAGAAGTAGAAATTGCCTACTAACAACAGTGTGAAACCCCTTCCCAGCAGCCTTGTCTCATTCCCAGGACCTACCTTTTACCAGAATGATTGACAGCAGAAATGTCCCATTCCCAACCAACAGGGAGGGGTAACCTTGCCCTAACTGGGCCTCACCAAAGGTCCAGGCAATTCACTATTCATTATAGGATTATAGTCTAGCACCAGGTCAAGCATCACAAAAGTAATCTAGTTTATTTTTAGAGCTCTTTGTATTCAAGAGAACAACTCTCCAGCTATTTTCAGTCTTGTATCTTGATCTCCTGTGAGCAACTATTTGCAAAGTAATATGTATATATACATTTTCCAAAAATAAGAAATAATATGCCTATACTTTATAATGTATATACTTTACCTACACTTTTCAGATCAGAACCTGCACAGGAGGGTATGGCCCTGAAATTAGGGCACAGGGAAATCTCTTTTCCTCCTTCTGTGCTTAACTCCAAGGGTCATGGCCTTTCTCTATTACAGTAAGAGAAGCCTACTTAGGAAAGAGCATGTATTACATTAAAAGTTTTGCAAGTAATATTCGTAATGTAGAGCATGTGACTATAGTTAATAATAGTGTGTTGCATATTTGAAAGTTGCAAAGAGAGTAGATTTTAAAAGTTCTTATCACAAGAAAACAAATTTTGTATCTATGGTGATGGATGTTAACTAAACTTATTGTGAGGATCATTTAGTAATATATACAAATATCGAATCATTATGTTGTATACCTGAAACTAACATAACATTATATGACAATTACACCTAATTTTTTAAAAAGGGATCAATGCAATAGCATATAAGATGTTCCACCTCACTAATAAAGTATGCATATTAAAATATCAAGACCATTTTTCACATAACACATTGGCAGAGATCCAAAAGGCAGATGATACTCGGTGTTGATGAGGAAAACAGGCCATATATACTGTGTATGGAATTTTTTTTAAACTTTTGCAAATATAAAAGAAAGAAAGAAAAGAAACACACATATCAAAATATTAAGCTAGAGCCCAGCTGGTGTGACTCAGCAGTTGAGTGTCGACCCTTGGACCGGGAGGTCACCGTTTGATTCCTGTCAGGGTATGTGCCAATAGGGGACATGCAGAAGGCAGCCTATCAATGATTCTCATCATTGATGTATCTATCCCTGTCTCCCTCTCCTTTGCTCTCTCTGAAATCAATAAAAGTATTTAAAAATATTAAGCTAGAAATATTGATATGAAATAAAATGTAAATGCAGCAGAATGGAGTATATTGTATACCTAGATTTAAATTAAAATGTGATTGTAATCTGATTTTACAACATGGTATAAGGCAAGTCCATCTTGACCACTGCCTAAGGAAATCATTATGGCGGCAATGGTTACAATATTCCTACAACATAGAGCAAGGGGATAGTATTTAATCTCCACTTAGTCAAATAAATGCATGCATGGCCAATTCCTAATTACCCAAAAGCAAGAGGGAGGTTATATCACATGTTGCTGGCAAATCATCTTCTGCCAATTAGCTCCCTCTCATCATCCCCAGATCCATTTTCTTGGTCTTCATAATGGCCTTCTACTCTTGTCCCTCAATTCACAAGGTCTATAGGAAGACAATTTATATCGTTTCATTCAATCACCCATTCATTCATCAAGCATTCGGTGAGTGCTTACTGTAGAATAGGTACTCTTTGAAACACTCCAAACAAGTGAGACCTCAATTCTGGTTGCTGCAACAATTACAGAACATTTTGTAGTTTCAAAACATATTCAAACAGATTACAACCTCTGGTGTATTAAGTTTGTCACCAAACACTTAAACCTCTCAACAAAGATGAGGACAATTCCACCCACTTATCTCTAGGTTGGTAGGGGTTGTTTGCATAAATTCAGTGCCACTGAATGAGGTTTTTGTGGCCCTGAATTATGCCAAACATAAAAAATGCTGGTGATACTTCTGCAGACGCCTAATAGAAGTTCCTTATCGATAAGTGGTCATAAATGTAGGTGATGATGCCACTGCAAAATCACCATTTATAAATAATACAATGCACTTGAAAACTAAGTGCACCTCTCAATAACAGAAATGATACAAGCTGATGTAGAAAAATAAATTAACAATATTTTGAGTGCTTTAAAAATACCTACTTATATTAAATGGGTGAAAATGGGGGGAGGGAACTAAACTCAGATATTTTTTTCTAGTTCCTGAGTATTTATCAGAATTTTTCTCACAAAGTAGTCAAACAGTTTCTTATTTCATGCCTTAGGACATGCTAAATTATTAGGTGGACCTGCTGAATTATTGAATAAGCCCAGGCAGATAATAATAATAAATATTTTATTAGTACCAAGAAAAGCATTTTGAACACATGGCAATATTTTCTAAAAAATAGATGAATTCTAGAAGCTGCAGAGCTCAAAATAAAAAATATTCAAAGAATAGTATGTATATTTCATATATAGAATGTGGGCATTAACAATATATTTGCTAAAATTTTGTCTATTTCCATGTGTGAAGAATAATTTGAACACACTTAATGTGGTGGCTGAATGACAGTGGTCATTTGAAACATGTTCCTCAGAAGCCATATCTAGGGCTAAAGAAATTTAAGATCTAGTTTTGTTTTTCAGTCCAGAGTGAAGTTGACAAGTGTCGAAAGCTATTAATTTTACAGATGATGGAAAAATGATGAGAAAGAAAATGAGACTGCTGTTTCCCTATGACTTCAAAGAATCCTGCAGACACTTTCATTCATCTAAGAAAACAACCCTGCTAATTATATTACATGTAATTATATTATTATATATAATAAGCTAATCTCATAGTTGCCTGTTTTATGGAAAGAGAAGTTAGGTCTTGGGAGAACTGTGGAAAGTGGAAAAACCAGAAAGGAACCCCTAGATCTTCTAACTCTGGCTCAGGCTACACCCTCCTTGTAACTTGAGGTGCATTTTCCTCCTGGGCTAACTGTTTCAGGGCATTGTGTACTCCTCAATCATGGGAATGTGTCTTTTCCATCTCCCCTGGTTTCCATGTCACCTGCCACTCTTGATCCTCTTCCTATCTCTCTAGTCACTTCTCAGTCTTTTTATAGGTTCCTCTTCTAGTAGATACCTCCCAAGCCTTACAGCTATTGGTCCTTCTTTGGCCCTTTTTCCTTTTAAAGCTTCATTCCCCCCGAGTAAATTTTCCTTTCCCATCTCTTCACCTACCAACCAGATATAGATGACTTTCAACTTTAATTTCCAAAACCAGTCTCTTCCCTGAACTACAAACCTATGTGTTTGTCTTCTGTTTCCAAATGGATGCCCCTACAAGTTCCTGAAAGTTCAGCATCAACCCCTAAAGACCTGCTCTTCTTCTCTTTTTAATTATATTTTTATTGATTGAGAGGAAGGGAGAGGGAGAGAGAGATAGAAACATCAATGATGAGAGAATTATTGACCAAGCTGCCTTCTGCACGCTCCCAACTGGGGGTTGAGACCGCAACCCAGGCATGTACCCTTGACCAAAATCGAACCTAGAACCCTTCAGTCTGCAGTCCAGCGCTCTATCCAGTGAGCCAAACTGGTTAGGGCAGTAAATGTGTTTTAAAAATGCAAATATGTTGACAGTGCCTTTGTGTTGGATTTGCTGCAACATATTGCCTAACACTGTGTATCTGCCTGTTGTTCCCACTCCAGCATGGAGCCTGGTATGTGGCATGGGACGCCTTTCTCACGGGGGTCAGCACTGGCCGAGAGGACCCTGGTACTCTCATGTAGGCCATGCGTGTAGTGGTACCGTTATATCCTCCCTTTTCCTTCTTCTTGTTCTTCTTCTTCTTCTTGTTCTTCTTCTCCTTCTTCTTCTTCTCCTTCTCGTTCTTCCCCTTCCCCTTCCCCTTCCCCTTCTTCTTCTTCTTCTTCTTCTTCTTCTTCTTCTTCTTCTTCTTCTTCTTCTTCTTCTTCTTCTCCTTCTTTAGGTTTTCATCACTTCTCTCATAAACAAAACACCTGCCTTCTTTACTGGTCTCCCTAACTTCAGATAGCCCCTAACCACCTATTCACCATAATGCCCCCAAAGCAGCTGTGTACATCAATCCTCCTTTAACCTTCAATGGACCCCCATCCAGACAATATGTGATCCCTCTCTACCTAAACTGCCTTATCTTACACCAATGTCATATTTTCATAAATCCTTCCTTGTTGCATTTTATACTCCAGAAATACCAAACTCTTTGTAACTCCCCAAATATGCTAGGTCTCCCTGCTTTTGCATGCTGTATTATCTTTGCCTTTGCCTTACCCTGGTGTCTAGTTGGAAATGCTTCTCAGACCTTCAAATTCAAGCATTCCCTTCTGTGTGAAAGCCTGCCCTGATTCTCCCAGGCAGGTTTTGCCCTTTTTCCTCCATGCCCATGGCACCATCCACACACTACTGTTAGAGCGTTGACAACACAGTTTTTAAGGCAGGATTATATTTTGATATATCAAATTATATATTTCTTTCTTTGATAGCAAGGCATAACTTACAGACAGCAAAGTGCAGAAATCTTAAAGTATGCAGCTCGATGAATATTTACAGTGCATTACTGTAGAACTACTGTCTAGCTACTGGATCAACCCTTAAAGATAACCACTAATCCTTTATTATCATAGATTAATTTTGCCTGTGTTTGAACTTCATATAAATGGAAGCATATAAAATCATTTTTATGTCTGGCTCCATTTGTTCAACATTGTCTTTATGCTTTATCTATGTTGTTACATGTAGATGTAGTTTTCTCTTAAATTGCTGAGTAATATTCCATTGTATGATTACCACAATTTATTAATTCTACTGTTGGTGAGCATTAGGACTTTTCCAGGGATGTTGGGCTTTTTTTGTTTTGTTTCGTTTTACTATTATAAATAATACTGTTAGAAAATTCTTGCACCTATCTTTTGGTGCATCTAAAGACTCAATTGACATAGAACCACAAGTGGAATTGCTTGTTCATGAAAATGCTTTCGCTTCTATTAAGTAACAAATAATAAGCCGTTTTTCAATTTATACTTCAAAAATCAGGATAGATAGAGATAAATAAATAGATATGAAAGATATATCTCCATATTTATCCATCTATCTCTTTATCTATCTGATGGCTACAGTTGTGCCACAACCTCAGCAGCTCATCATTGTCAGTCTTTTTAATTTTACCTTTTCTAGTGGTGGTATAAGTAGATCTCACTGTGGTTATCTGGCATTTTCTATTCCCAGGATCTTCTGCCACCTCTACCCTTCTCCCATGTGGGAAGTAGTGAGAATACTCTGTATTCACTGCCCTTGGGGTTGATAATGGAGAAATGAAGGCAAGAGAGAACAGAATCAACTCCTAGTTTTTTTGTTTAAAAATAGACTGAAACTCATGCCAGAGGCAACAGCTTGAGAGAAAATGTTTTGCTCTAAGCATCAATATCTGGATTTTGAGTATCAGTATCTAAAATCCAAAGGAATTTAGGGCAGTAAGGCATTTCTATCACCAATACATTTGGAAGAATGCATGTTCATGTAAGACTGAGTTTTCCTACTTTAGATGAGATAAAGACCCTCTGGGCAGAGGTGAGGAGCAAGAACAATTCTGATGAGTGTCCTGCTTCAGATCAAATCTGAGGATGCAATCTGGGGAAATGATAGAACCTCCAAGTTGGTTGAAGGTCCCAGTATTGAGGTAACCTACTCCTGAACACCAATATCATCGGATCTGTCTGCACCCTGTATGAAATGGGCACAGAGCATAAATGGCTTGAAGGTGTGTCAAAGCCAAGTGCACCTGAGACAGCCCCTCTGACTTTCCCAGAGCCTTAAAGTCAGCTGAACAAGCATTCCCCGTTTCCTGGGAGAGATGTCAAGGTAATTGAGAGAGCAGATGAGGCTGAGCAAGTCTTATGATTAGAACGAAGAAACATAGGTAACAGCAGATAACTGCTTAAACCTCCTGACCAACAATATGATAATAAAATAAAATCACCTCAGGGGATTCTGCTGAGAAAAATGAAAGACAACCAAGAAATAGGTAGAATATGGCCATTGAGTCCCAGACACCAACTAGTCTTTCCCCTCCTCATCAGAATGTCCTGACGTAGCACCCAGAATAGAGATGTAACCCTAGAGTGAAGAGGACAGAGACAAAAATCTGATTGGCTGATAAAGTTTAATTGATTAAAATTACTTTTCTACCACCAGATAGAATGGGGGCTCTTCTTACATACCCAGGAATGTGTACTAAAATTAGTTTGGGCTATGTATTAGTCCGGGTTCTCCGGAGAAACAGAACCAATAAGATATATATATATATATACTTAATCAAACTGAACATA
>NW_006286303.1:219215-219524 GCF_000327345.1 Myotis davidii | reverse complement strand
GAGAGTTGACTTGTGTGATTACAAAAGTTGAGGAATACAAGATCTGCAGTCGGCAAGCTAGAAACCCATAAAAGCCAATGGTGTAATTCAAGTTCAAGTTCAAGTCCAAGTCAAAGAGCAAGAAGAGACCTATATTTCAGCTTGAAGAAGGCCAGGCAGAGAGAGAGCAAATTCTCCCTTTGTCAGCCTTTTATTCTATTCAGGACTTCAGTGGGTTGGTTGGGGACCAATCACCTTGAGAGAGCAATCTGGGGTTTTTTTGTGTGCGTTTTTTTTTTTTCCAGTCTACGGCAGCGGTTCTCAACCTGT
>NW_006286303.1:218579-219012 GCF_000327345.1 Myotis davidii | reverse complement strand
CAGGTACATGCCCTTGACCGGAATCGAACCTGGGACCCTTCAGTCCGCAGGCCGACGCTCTATCCACTGAGCCAAACCGGTTTCGGCAAGACCTGCTCTTCTTAATTTTCCCCTTTCTCAATGGATGTCATATCTATCAATTCAAATGTTGAAACCAGGAAACTGGGAATCATAGAAGATTCCTTTCTCCTCCACAGACCCAAACAGTCAAGTCCTGATCATCAGCCTCTGAAATCTTCCTCAGATCTACCTTTGCTTATCCATTCCTGTTGTTGCTGTCCCTTTCCCCTCCCTTCCCCTCTTCCCCTTCCCCTTCTCCTTCCCCTTCCCCTTCTCCTCTCTCTCCCCTCTTCCTGGGAAACCACTAACACTTGCTTTGTTCTTTGCCCAAACTTGAGTCAATTCAAGTCTTCTTGTTCAGTGGCACCATCTA
>NW_006286303.1:211548-218319 GCF_000327345.1 Myotis davidii | reverse complement strand
AAAAAAAAAAGTGGGGATTTATGGAGACACCACAAGTGGGAAGGCAGGAGAATTGCCGTAAGGTTCTACCGAAGTACAGATGGCACAGCACAGATGCGTGACCACAAAGAATTGCAACAGTGGTGCTGTCACACCATTTCTGTCAAGATACTAGTTTTTGTTTTTTATAGCAAAGGATACGTCTGTGATCACACAAATTACACATACATATTGACTAACCTATGTAATTATATATTTTATATACATATGCAGTTTTAAACCATGTATATGTGATTTTCCCCCACTGATTACTGTCTGTGGCTCTTGGCCCTCAAGCTATTTCCCAAGACTCCGGTGTTTTAGCCGAGTGGACGGTATCCCGCGTAGTCTCAGGTCACATTTATTTCTGAGGTTCATCTGTGTGCTGTCAACAGGCACGTCGGAGCACAGCAAGGCAAGCCCAAGTTTTCTCACGGTTTTCTCCCTCCAAAAGCTTCCTTTTTTGGCCCTGAGACATAGCAGGCATCCAAGGCAGTTTTCTTTAAGGTGTGCCCAGTGCCCCCGCCTTCTCCAGCTCAGACTGGGCCCGTCTCCTACCACAGGCCACACAGTGCAGGACAACCACGCTGCAGAGAGCACCCAAGCGGCTTTCCCGTGCCTGTGGCCTGAAGCCCTCTGAGGAGCACAGGGCTCCACACTCCCTTTAGGCCAGCGTTTCTCAACCTGTGGGTCGCGACCCCTTTGGGGGTCGAACGACCCTTTTATAGGGGTCATCTAAGACCATCAGAAAACACATATATAATTACATATTGTTTTTGTGATTAATCATTATGCTTTAATTATGTTTAATTTGTAACAATGAAATTGGGGGTCACCACAACATGAGGAACTGTATTAAAGGGTCGTGGCATTAGGAAGGTTGAGAACCACTGGTCTATGGATTGCAATGCTAATTTTGTCCAGAAACACCTTCCCAGACACAGAAATAATGTTTAAGCAAACATCTGGGTACCCATGGCCTAGTCAAATTGATGCATAAAATTAGCCATCATAACCTTCAATAGCTTTTACCTGTTCACATGTCTGTCCACCCACTAGACTACACATTCCTTGTGGTAAGGACCATGTCTTTTTATCTCGGACTCCCCAGCACTTATCATAGAGTCTGAAATAGAGAAGGTCTCAATATATGTCCAATGGATTCTTTCTTTTGATACCTATCTGAGATTCATATTAAATGATCACAAAACCTGGGTGGGGTAACTTACTCCATGAGTCCAATCCTTTTAGTTAGGGTTTCATATGTGTTTGGGACAAAGAAGAAAAGATAATGGGGGTATGGGGAAGGTAACCTGTGGAAAAGCCCAGCAGATCTTTGTTTATTAGTTACTAGAAATCATAACATTACAAGGTCACAGAGAACTCCTTTGAGGGCTGTGTAGGATCTAAGCCAAAACAAAGTCAGACATTTTTGCCCCAAAGACTGCAGATAAGTCTGGTTTGAGTGCAGGTGAATTATACCTTTGCCTCCATTGTGTAGCTCTCTGAAAATCCTCATTTGCTCCTGCTGAGTGATGCCTGATATTCCACTGTCAATACCCCACTCGTTTAACCTGAGATTTTGACCTTTGCTAAAATGGAGGCACACTTGAGAGAAATAATATTTTAAGTTGTTATCAATTCTTGGATGATCAAAAGAGCTGAGAAATTTTTACAATAAGAGGTGGTAAAGAAGAAGGGGAGAGAATAACAAGTAACTGGAGATGGTGGGCGGGGGGTTCCTCTGTAGAGTTAGGAGAACAGAGTAGCCTAGGGTGCAGATTCTTTGTAGACTTTGCAGTTCTACCTAGTTCCTACCATAGTTTCTATGCAAATCCAGTCTGCCTCTGGGAAGGCTGAGGAAAAAGAACAGAGATGCCCTCCCCTCCCCGTCTCCATTCCTCGAAGTAGTCATTGGAGCTAAGGGAATTGTCCTGGACTGCTTGGCAGTGGTTTTCTGTCCTGGATTAGTTGGTGTTTTTCTAAGGAAAAAGACAGATGAGATGTACTACAGTAGAAGGAAACCCTGGAGCACGTGCCAACTCCTCAAATTGTTTCCTGAGCTTGTGATGCAGAGAACTATGTAATTATGACACTGTACTACATATAAATTGGCTTGAAGAAATTAGTCACATACACCCAATTGTCAAGAGCAATGAGAAAAGACAGATTTGTTGGAAGCAAATGGTGTGGAGGCAAGCCACTTGGAGGCTTGGGTTTCCTGGTGAGAAGATACTACTGAACTAAATCTAATTACTGCAGGAAGTAGCTCTTACTCTCCAAAGCAAAGAAATAGCGGTGGCTCTGGCAAGGCTGTGACAGCCAGGATCTGGAAGTGTGTCCAAGAATTTTCTGAAAAGATTGACTGCCAGAGAAGCTCGTTGTTCTCATCTAATCATGCCTCCTCAAATGGAATAAAGACGGTCCCAATCTCCAAGTTCAAGTCAGCTGTGCTTCAGTCTCAGTTATTGAACAAGTTATGGACCCCCTTGGTGTGGCTTAGAAACAATTGTACATCATTGATTGTGACTTAGGTGTCTTTGGAAACATCACCTCAAAATGAAATGGAGTCAGGAAGATTAAAGTGATGTAGCTCCTACTTCTACTTCCTCTTTGATCTTTACCCTTTCTGCCAATGGCTCTGTCAACTTCTCAGTCCCTGGGCTGCATGGTGAAGTAAGCTCTTGCCAAGCTCTTTCCTGATTCTACATCGGGAAAACAACTCAATCACCAGTTCATCTCAATAGAGGATGAGTGGAATTTTAGTGCTAGAGCTTGAAATGCAGTGAGTAAGTGGGCCCTAAGGTTTCCAGGGGGAGAAACTGGACTGGGGTGAAATGTCCCTTCACTCTGCCCAACAGACAACTGCAGGTACAAGAATAAGTAGGTGTGTAAAAATAAATCAATACTAATGTCTAGACTGAAAAAATATTGAAAAGAAATCAAGTCTTTTGCAATGCTGGGATTGATGTCTTAGAATCAGAATAATGAAAATATCATCAGGATCTTTCAAACATCACTGTATTTAGCCAGGGTTCTGCAAGTAAACAAAACAAAAAAGATAAATATAAAGGTATAGATATACATATATAGATCTAGATATACATATAGAGACATAGATATAAATTTGTGTTGATTTCTCATGCGGAATTGGCTTACATGATTTTGGAGGCTGACAAAGCCCATGATTTGCTCTCTGCAAGCTGGAGTTGCAGAGAAGCCAGTGGCGTAATTTGTGTGAGTCTAAAGGACTGAGAACAAGGCAAGCCAACTGTCTATGGGCAGGGGAAGAAGCAATGAGATGCCCCAGCTCAACAGTGAGGCAGAAAAAGAAAAGAAAAAAGAAAAACATGGTCAATTTCTCTTTCCTCCACCATTTGTCCTATTCTAGCCCTCCGTGGGTTGGATACTCCCCACCCATATTGGAGAGGACAATCTACTTTACTGAGTCCACCAATTCAAATACTAATCTCATCCAGAAACACCCTCACAGACACAGCCAGACATAATGTTTAATCTCAGAAACCCACGGCCAGTCAAGTGGACACATGAAATTAACCATCGCAGTCATGATCTTAAACCATGTCACACAAGCAAGAGTTTTCCCTTCATTTTTTTTAGATCAGCACCTTGAAATGTTTAGCTGTTTTCTCCTTTGCTTGAGTTTATGTGGTGAGTTTTAGAAAGTACTCATTTAAAAAATCCTTTATTATCTTTACAATTGGCTTTAATTTATAACCATTTTCACTTAAACAGCATGCTGAGGATATTTCTCAAGTGAAGGCAAGTTTTACTTGGAAGGAAGGTAGAATGGATGTGAAGGGTAGATCCCTACCTCCTCTTCACGTGTAGTCCGTGTTCACAAGTTATCCGTCTCTGTTCTTCCCTTGCTTCTAAAATTATCCTGAGATCATCTGGCCATGTTCCCTCTAGACTGAAAAACATATTTATAGTGAATGTCCCCTGTGGTCACTTTTTCTGATCTCCGCTCCTAAGGAAATGGATGCAGATGGGATGGAGCCCAGCCAGCCTTCT
Source organism: Myotis davidii (assembly GCF_000327345.1). NCBI lineage: Eukaryota > Metazoa > Chordata > Mammalia > Chiroptera > Vespertilionidae > Myotis > Myotis davidii. The sequence goes on along the minus strand of NW_006286303.1, from coordinate 214,266 downwards.
CTCCAGCCTTCCTGTGTCCTTGTCTCTGTCCCTGCACAGGGACCCCAGGGACCAGGAAATCTCTGCCAGTCCCTTCTTCATTCTTAAGGTGCCCAGGGTAGCTAGATACATACCCACAGTCATTTCCCCCTTCTTCCTCACTAATAAACCTTTATTTTATTGCAAATGTTCAATTTAGTATTTATGGTCAATTACTTTTCCCGGCCTCCCAGGTGGGAAAGGGTGGGTAAGTGGCAAAGTTTTGGCTTATGAGACAGAAGCAGAAGTTGTTGAGTAGGATATCTGCAAAGCTCCTCAAGAGGGAAAATGAAACTGCTCACCTGGAAGGCCACTTCATACTTTCCCCTTCCCTTTTCTTGCTTATGCGTATCAAGCACAACTACACAACAACACTGCATATGTGACAAGAATATAGCTATTTGTAAGAGCCTAACAGTGGGATACTGCCCGAGGCAGGGGATGGGAATGGGTGGATGAGAAAAGCACATTTTTAAAAAGAGAAGGGCCTTGCACAGATTGCTGAGAATGCGTTCTGGATAGGTGCTTGTTTAAAGCTCAACTCTGCTCCTGGTGTCTTGAAAAAAGGAGGGAGTGAGGCAGAGGAGAAAGACAAAGAAAAGCCAGTGCAAAAAGGTATTATCAATAATCCTATGAAACTTTGCAGTATAACACATGGAAAAAATTCATCTGGCATCAACTAACTCAGGAAACCATTGACAACTCTCTTAGCCTCAAATCTTCCCAATCTTGCCAGAGTCTGACTTTACTCCTGGGAGTTCTCAAATGTTCCGTGGTAAAGCAGCCAGTCCCCCGTGTATGCCTAAGAAGAATTCTCTGCTTCTACTACCTTTCCCTGCAGGTGTGAGCAAGAACTCTGGGCGTTCCTGCAGGAAGGACGCAGGCTGCTGGCCAGCCCTTATATCTCAAATCCAAACACTGGATTCCCTTTCTAGATACTCTGTCCTGGGCTTGGCCCCCACCCAGCTTCAGAGCTTGGGTCAGTCTTTGCACAGCTGTCTCTTTTAGAACTCAATAGACCTAACTTCCTGTTTAGGTTCTGTTCTCCCTGTGGGGAGATTGCTGTATTCTTCCTCTAAACAGAGGTGCATAAAATTAAATGTTAAGCAAAATCTCTGTGTCATGAAAGAGGTGTTTTTTTTAAGTCTTTTTGAAATATGGTATTATTGATTTTAGAGAGAGAGGAAGGAAGAGGGATAGAAAGATAGAAACATCAATGAGATGAGAAACATCCATTGGCTGCCTCCTGCACACCCCCTACTAGGGATCAAGCCCACAACCTGGGTGTGTGCCCTGACCAGGAATCAAACTGGTGACCTCTTGGTTCATGGATCAACACTCAACCACTGAGCAACACCAGCCGGGCATAAACGAAGTTTTTTTTATTATGGAAGAGCCTTGCAATAGTAGCCTAAGGAAGAGTGTGAGAGGATGTCGCCTTGGTACACCCCCAGAGCCATGCCTCCTGGCATTCACACCCTTGTGTAGTCTCCTTTTCTTGATTCCATGGCTCTGTGACTTCCTTTAACCAACAGAATGAGGCAGATGTGATGGTGGGCCAGTTTGGGGCCTGGGGATTAGGAAGGCTGGAGACTTCTGCTTTTGCACTACTCACCACGGGAAGCAGCTGCCAGGTAGGGAGGCCGACCACCCTGAGGAAGGCCACAGGAAGTAGGGTGGTTTGTTATCCAACATGAATAACCAAAACAAAGAGCTGCTATACTGCATTGTTTTAGGGTTTGGAAATCGAAAGATTTAGGCAGAGGGGTAAAAGGGAAGGAGAGTGATCTTTGGACAGACAGTCCTCCAACCATGCTTAAGAGGATGTGCGCCACCACAGAACTTCGTGTGCAGGCTGACTTGATCTCACTGTATGTCCCATTCTCTCCCTCCACCTCCTCCCTGGCCCCTGGATTTGTTATGCTTTTCCTATTTTTGTGGCCGTACCACCCATCTGTAATGGCTCCTCCCTTCATCTGTGTATCAAAATCTGCTGCTGCTTCCGAACCACTGTAAAACAGAATCTCTTTGTAAAGTTTCCCCTGAATACTCCAGCCCCCGTAAGAGCTCCTCCTTTCCTCTGAACTCCATTCCCAGAGCAATTGTAGAGTGGAGCGTTGATTTGGCCCTTAGCCATTTTGCAACATCATTTCTCTTCTTGTCTTAAACTCATAGTAAATGTATTTTGATATAAGTTTCTAGTTGTTTATTGCTTATTCCCCGAATCTGATTGTCACTTAAGGACAAGAACACATGTGTGTCCCCTCAACAGAAAGTCAGTAAACATTGTTGATTTCTTCTATACTTCCCAGTAATCTCCACCCCAAGGGACCCAATAGCTATATTTCCTTTTTTATATGAAGCCTGAAATAGTGCATTTGCAGCATGCATTTAAAATTTTTTTGAGATATAATTAGCATATAATATTATATTTGTTTTATATTTTCTTTTTAAAGCTTCCTTATCCTAACAAAATAGTTGTAATGACTTTAAACTTTTACGCAAGAGGGGATTTCTGTGAAGTGGGAGCCTCATTTTTAAAACTGGGAAAGTCTCATACAGACTGGCATGCATTGGCCACACTCCTTCTACGGGTTCTTGCCTCATCTAATTCAGTTGGTGCCCCACCCAGAGCTTTAACTGTAGAAACTGAAGAGCAGTTGCTCAATCTTATTTTCACATAAATTGTTCTGCCCCCTA
>NW_006286303.1:197934-211502 GCF_000327345.1 Myotis davidii | reverse complement strand
GTCTCCTAAATGAGTTTCGCTATCATTTAAATTTGATAGGAAGGCCTTTGAAAGCCAGTTACGGTAATTATATGTTAGCATCCAGGAGGTTGTTTTCACAGCAGGAGCCATAAAAGCAAGGATAAAAACCTGCTGGGTGTGCTCCAGCGCGGTTCTCCAGAGGGAAGCTATGTGTGGCAATGACATGTCATCTGGCCCCCAAGAATTTACTGTATTCCCTGTATTCCATCATGTAGCAAAGAAAGCCCAGCGCATCACTAATACCTTCATGATAGCATGTATTACAATTTATTGAAATTTGCTTTCTCTGCGTGTCGCACTTTACCTTCCAGTACTGTGAGCTGAGCTGCTAAAAAACAAGGACTGGTGTATTTACATGACAATGTTTACAAAGCACATATGCTGCGGCAGGTTGTGTTCTCTCCTTTTTACAACTGTTAACTCATTTAATTCTCATATCACTCATATCAAATAGGTGCAATTATTATTCCCTTTTTACAGGCTAGCAAACTTACGCACAAAATGGGTAAGTAAATTATCAAGCTAGTAATTGACAGAGTTGGAATTTGCTTCCAAGCAATCTGGTTCTAGAATGTGTTTCAACTACTATACATCCTTCCTAATCTTTATTTATTGTTGTAGCCACAACACAGCCCATCCCTGGGTCTCCATGAAACTCCATAAAAAATTTATTAAAGAATGAATAAATGAATGACTCCCACATGTAAAACGATTGTATGTCCAGGGCATTCTTGGAGAGTTCTAATTTAAAACATACTGTTATGTTTTTAAAACATGTATTTAACCATGCACTACATGATGCATCTACATTTGGAAGTCAGAAACTGTGGCACAGTTCCCATAAAATTATCCATTTACTCTGATTCTATTTTCAACAAGTCACCTCCAAATGGATCGTTCTTAGTCCAATAAATCTTGATGCCAGAAATGGGTACCCTGATAATGGGCTTCAAATACCAGACATTGGGAAAATATCAAGTGTTTTTGGTTCTTATATAATGTGATCAAGTTTGAAGCTGGAACAGTCATGAAAATATCATTTATATGTGGATTCGTAAGGGTTTGAGTCAAATATAGGATTTGAGGGAGGGCATAAGAAGGAGTCTTTTTAGACTTGTTATTATTAAATGTAAACATTTTTGGAAAATATTAGAAGAGCTGCCTCGTCAGAAATGTACCCTGTTAAGAAACTATCTTATGAAAGGAGCTGCTATCTCGTGTGGCAAGCTGGTTTCCAGAATAGTTTTAGCTAAGGACTCCCAGGTTGAGAAAATTATACAGTGATTCTCAAAGTATAGTCCCTGAGCAGCAGCAGCAGCAGCATCACCAAGGAACTTATTAGAAATAAAAATGTTAAGCTTACCCTAGACCTACTGAATCAGCAACTCTGGGGGTGGGGCCCAGCAACCTGAGGTTTTAGAAGCCCCCGGTGACTCTGATGCAGGTTAGGGTTAAGAATCACAGATCTACAATAACTAAGTTTGGTTTGTTTTTAACTTTATTCTTTAAAAAAAAAAGATTTGAGAATAAGTGAACTGATTCTGTGAAATGAACAAAACAGGATTGTTGAATTAGTAACTTAAACAAACATAAACACACACTCACATGGGACAAGCATCACCCAACTTTCAGAAGTCCCATTAAGGTCTAGGGCAGTGATGGCGAACCTATGACATGCGTGTCAGAGGTGGCACGTGAACTCATTTTTTTGGTTGGTTTTTCTTTGTTAAATGGCATTTAAATATATAAAATAAATATCAAAAATATAAGTCTTTGTTTTACTATGGTTGCAAGTATCAAAAAAATTTCTATATGTGACACGGCACCAAAGTTAGGGTTTTTCAAAATGCTGACACGCCGCGCTCAAAAGGTTCGCCATCACTGGTCTAGGGGGTGCTAATCTCACATTTGATCCCAGCCTGCAGCAAAGCTTTCCATCTGTTTCAATGGGCCCTGTTACTTCATGCCATCCCCCAAGGGGAAAAGGGTTTCCAAGACAGAGCTAGTGTCTCCTGGTGGCACGGGCCTTTCTTTTTTCTCTATGTTCTGGCTCTCCTTTCCCCAGGCACACATGCTGCTTCTCAAGGGGCTGGAGGCCCCTTCTCAAGGTCACCAAGACCAGCTGTCCCTAAAACACGGCTCCCTTGGGACAATCTCAAATTCAGCTGGCTCTACTAGGAGATATTATTGTCTCTGCTTTCAATCCTTTATTTAAGGGTCACAGTCCACAAATCCAATTTCTACATGTCTACGCTGCAACTCTAAACTGGGTTCCACTGCTTTCCCACAGGGCTTCTGGACCATATGTGAAGCAAAAGGAATGTCTGTAAAATAACCTCTCTTTGTGTGTGATTTTTATTCTGCTTGTATATTGTGGGGGGAGGGAACCATGTCAACTGATTTTTATTTAAGAAGATAACAATTCTTGCCCTAGCCAGTTTGACTCAGTGGATAGAGTGTCAGCCTGTGGACTGAAGGGTCCTGGGTTCGATTCTGGTCAAGGGCACATGCCTGGGTTGCGGGCTCCATCCCCAGTGGAAGGTGTGCGGGAGGTAGCCAGTCAGTGATTCTTTCTCATCATTAATGTTTCTATCTATCTTTCCCTCTCCCTTCCTCTCTGAAATCAATAAAAATATATTTAAAAAAAGAAGAAGATAACAATTCTAGGTAGTTCTTCAAACACCAAAGAACCTGGATAGTCTCCCCCAATGTGCAGGAGACATTGAGGAATAGCTATTTTCTGGGTGACACTATCAAACCCCACTTGGCAGAAGCTGCTCAACATTTTCCATTAACAATTTTAAAACACATTATGTGTGGGCTTCCCTTGACTTAGAAATAGGATAATATCTGTATGCAAGATGTAATGAATGAGCTATTTGGAGATGGATAGTTACCCATTTAGAGAGGTCTGAAAACATTCCACTATTATAAAGGAAATGCTCATAAAAGTAGTATTTTGTAGATCAGCCACCCTGATTCTTTATTTCTGCCATTAAAATAGTATTTTAGATTTGAGAGAGAGAGAGAGAGAGATGAGAGAAAGAGAGAAATATCATTTGTTGTCCCTCTTATTCATGCATTCACTGGTTGGTTCTTGTATGTGCCCTGACCGGGCATCGAACCCAAAACCTTGGCATTTCAGGACAATGCTCTAACCAAGTGAGCTACCGAGACAAGGCTCCTGTGCCAACTTTGATCAGCCTGTATTGGCTGCCCACCTCACAAGAGCCCCCAGCTTACAACCAAACCATTCCTGGTTGACAGTCAGAAGAGAGGCCATCATGAATTGAACCCTGATTTTGTATAAGCACAATGCTATTCTGAAAATTCAGTGGTACAAAAATTATAACATTGATCACAAAAAAGTAGAACCAAACAAATTCCAAATATATTTAAAAGCATTATGTAGGTAAAATCACACAACCCTAAAAACAGTGTAGCAACTGCTCCGTTTGAGAGATTTTTCTGCCTGGCTTAGCCTTGTTGCAACTAATCAAAATATATGGCTGATGAGGACAACTTTTCCTGATAAATCACCCTCTGGCTAACAAAGGGTTTCTTTACGCCTCCAAAGACTAACATGCCACATTGAAAATTAGAGTCATCTGTCTCACACATATTCATGGCCGATTTCACGTGCATGGATGCCTCTGAAAGTCTTCAAGGGGCAAATGCTACTCCAGTGACACCTTGCTTTTCCATTTCAGAAAGGAATTCATTGCTGAGCTGGATAACTGAGATTCTAAAACTTCCATTCTGCCCACGTCAGGACCTTTAACCAGCTGCTTGGTCCATGTTGCCAGGCCAATGCCATGTCTTTGGCACTTGGTTCCATTTGGCCTCTATGGTGGAATTCTTATGTTCAGTAATAACGGTCATTAAAGTGGGGGTCAAAGTATTAAAGTTATGGATAAAAAATATACATGAAAGTGCTTTGTAAAGTATAAAAGAACTTTTTAAACTGTAAGTAGCCAAGCAAATATTGGAGACCATGCATTGTCTGAAGTAATGCATATATTCACAAGTGCAGAAGTTTTAGGGTGAAAGACAATGAAACAGAGGGAAGTGTGAGGCAGAGAATCTAGAGACGGAAAGTTGGAAGCTTCCTCATAAACTTGCCCGCTACAGAGAAGCGTTCTCTCCTGTGGCCACTGGTCCCTGCATCAGAGCTATGTGCTCAGGTCAGCAAAGCTGGAAGCCTCCTCCTCTGGCAGCTTTTCAAACTCCCCCTTTTCCACCCACAACCAAAGAGCTTTTACCAACTCCACTGCAGAGGGTCAAACTGTTTCTATTTCTTCATTTCCCATCTTTTCACCTAGATCGGTGGTCGGCAAACTGCAGCTCGTGAGCCACATGCGGCTCTTTGGCCCCTTGAGTGTAGCTCTTCCTAAGCCTTAGGAGTATCCTAATGAAGTTAATAACAATGTACCTACCTATATAGTTTAAGTTTAAAAAATTTGGCTCTCAAAAGAAATTTCAATCGTTGTACTGTTGATATTTGGCTCTGTTGACTAGTGAGTTTGCCGACCACTGACCTAGATCCTTTACCCCACATGAACTCCAGCTGCACCATTCATTCTGCTGCGTTCACAGAAATGATGTCTTCCAAGAATCAAAGCATAGGCGCCTTTATTTAAGAAGCAGTGTGCAAGTGAAATGGGACTCTTATTAGACAAATTAGAGACACATCACTTAGCTGGCTTCAGACTGGGCTGTTTGAGCAGCTGGCAGCCCAAGTTCCCGGGGAGCCACTGCCCCCTTGTGTCTCAGAGCTGGCTATGAATTAGTCCATGACCGGGAAGAACGTTGGTGAGCTATTTCTGGCTCTTAGATTTATTGGTACAAGTAAGATTTCCTTTCATCTCATGGCTTTTTGAATGATAACTTTTCTTCCCACGGATTTCTATAAAGGCATAGTTCATTATAATTATCAAAATAATGTATAGTTCTTGAAGGAAAATTTGTGTACAATTATTTAATTTTGTTAGTGTCTTGATGTATTTCCTCCCTAATTTTTCTCTCTCTCCATATAAGGAAACCTAGTTTTACTGGGAGTCAGGAAAAAAAAAGCCACAAGAACTATGAAATCTAATTTTATCATAAATGTCATGTAAACATGATCTCTTCTCCACAACAGGAAAATTAAGTTTGAGTTTGCTGGAGAACTAAGAAACAAAGTTGTCTTTTTCTCGGAAACAATATAAAACATAAAGGATAGTACTTAAGAGCATAGAACCTCATAAAATTTGGCTGTAATTTCAAATCTGTGGACTAAGATTACTGTAATGAATGCAACGATTCGACACATTAAATTGAACATCTCATTTTCAAGACAGATAAATAAAGCTTCCCTCCCTAAAGATGTGGGAGTTAGGAAATTGAGTAAACATTGCAGTTATTGGCAACTGCTCCCAAATGTAATTAGTCCTATCTCTAAGTGTTGTGTAGATATGCTGCCCCTACCCCCCAAAATATGGAAAATATAGAAACAAAAGCTTAGAATTATATTATAAGAGGAACTGAGTGGATACTTAATAAAAAATCTAAACCCAGTATAAGGTATGCTCCTAGAGTTGTTTAAGATCACCTAGCCATTCAGTGTTGTTCTCTTTTTCAGAGTAACAAAGAAAAAAAAAGAAATTCACTGTTGGGCAAGAGTCAAAACCTTATTTCCCTTGTGGTGTGTGGGCTGTGTCTTGGTTAGCTTGCCTGTTTTGGGGTAGGAAGGAAAGTCAGGGAAGTTAGTGGTTTTATTGTCATTATCTTATGAGGCCTTCTGGGCATTCCTACGATCAACAAATATGCTGGTCCCAGGCATGGGAGATGCCATGATGAGCAAGACTGGCAAGATCTCTATCCTCTGGGAGCTTCTGTTCTAGAAATCTCCATAGACCGTTGTAATATTCTTTTCACCGTTTACTTTGGGTGATTATAATTACTACATCTCACTTTTATAATGAGAACATTTTGGAGAGAGGAGGAAAAATGGAATTCTTCAATAAAGGATGGATACAAATCTGAATTTGCCGTACAACTCTGAGTGAGAAAATTCAGGTCAGCTCTGTCTGTACTACACAGCAATGGTGGTGAAAAGACCAGGTACTCATTTACCACGGAGAGTACATAAATGGAGAGCACATAAATTTTCAGAAAGAAATGTTTTGTAGTCCTTTTCAACACTTTAGATAGGTTTCTTTTCTAACCAAGTACTTCCAACTTAAGAATTTATACTACAGAATGTTTGCACAAATAAAGAATATGTGTACAAAGATGTTATTGCAACATTATTTGTGATAGTGAAAAATGAGGAATAACCTAAATGTCCATCACTAAGAAATTGCATAAATGAATTATGTTATGTTTATATAATAGAATACAATGCAGTCACTTTTCAAATAAAATAGATCTGTATGCACTGACATGGAAAACTATCCATGATATATTTGTGTAGGGTCAGGGATAAGTAAAAAAGGCAAGTTATTTTTTTAAGGTAGTGTTTTCTATAATAAAGCCTACATTTCAAGTGTTCTAAGCACCTTACACCTGTTATTTCAGTTACTCCTCACAAGATCCCTATGAAATAGGTACTATCATCATCCTCACTTTACAGATGAGGAAACTGAGTCAGATCATAACTTGCTCAATTAATGCATATATGTGACTTTGGGACATGTGCTTAGTTACTCTGTTATATCCAAGAAACAATTGACTCTCCCTTTAGCTTAGACTAATTTGACTTGGGATTCTCCTACTTTCAACCAAGAAAACCCTAACAATCCAAATATAGATAACAGAGACTGGGTAACTTATGGCATCCTATATAATAAAGAGGTAATATGCAAATTGACCACCATACCCTTGCACAAGATGGCCTCCCCCATGTGATCACAAGATGGCTGGCAGGGGAGGGCAGTTGTGGGTGACCAGGCTGGCAGGAGAGGGCAGTTGGGGGCAACCGGGACTGCAAGGGAGGGAGGGCAGTTAGGAGTGACCAGGCTGGCAGAAGAGGGCAGTTAGGGGTGACAGAGTCGGCAGGGAGGGCGGTTGCAGGTGACTGGGCTAGAGCCCCTGAGAGGGGTCCCAGATTGGAGAGGGTGCAGGCTGAGCTGAGGGACACCTCCCCCTGCCCCCCAGTGTATGAATTTCATGCACCGGGCCTCTAGTAATAATAATAAGTTGTTTTTAAAGAGAAGAAAGTACATCCATTGATGTGAAAACCCAAATAGAGGGAGAAAAGCAAGTTTACATGACAGGTGTGTGTGTGTGTCTGTGTGTGTGTGCGTGTGTGTGTGTGTGTGTGTGTGAGAGAGAGAGAGAGAGAGAGAGAGAGAGAGGAGAGAGAGAGGAGAGAGAGAGAGATTTTATATAGACACATATCTTAGGGAGAGCAAAAAAGTTAATATTGCTTACCTCTGGAGGCTAGGATAGGCAAGAGTTTCACTTTTTATTTTTATATTTCTATGTATTTTTTAATTTTCCAAAAAGCTTATCCTACTTTTATAAAACTTTTAGACCAAACATAACTATAGGAACCTGAAACCAATACAAAATAATATTGAAAGAAAACTATAATTTAAAAATAAAAAAATTACAAGACATTAATTTGGCACACTTATGTTGTACAACTTCCTGCTTCATTGCCTGTATTCCATGTGAGAACAGAGGTCTGGGAGCCTGGAGACCCAGGCTTCTAGACCAGGCTACTTCAAATGTGTTCTATAACCTTGGGCAAGTTGATCAGCTTTTTTGTAAGAAGGGTGCTTGAAGCCACAGTAACTACTATTGCAGTGGTTTCTATCTGCCAAGCACTGTGCAAAGCAGTTTCCTCACAGCAGCTCCATAAATTGAGCATTATCCCCAGTTTCCAGAGAAGAAAACTGAAGTACAAGTAAGTGTTGGAGTCAGAATTCGAACTCAGGTTTAGGTGACCCAGGAAGCCATACTGTTTCCACTGCACACTCTCCCAGACACCTCTTACCTCATGCCTCATGGTTTCCTGGTACTATAATCATACACTTAAACCCAGGACTTGATTCAAAACCCTCTACCTGGATCACATTATTATTCTAAATTAATCCCTGGTCACTTTTATTATTGTTTTGTTTATTCTTTATGTTGCATCAAGCTCTAAAACAGGGTGTCTCAACTTCAACATTTTAGAAAAGTTTGTTGTTTGGAGTAGTCCTGTGCATTGTAGGATGTTTGGCAGCATCGGTGCCTCTACCCACTACCTGCCAGTAGCATCCACCCTCCAGATGTGACACCAAAAATGCCTCTACACATACTGCCAAATGTCCGCTGGAGGCAAGTCACCCTGGGGTTAAGCGCTGCTCTAAAAGGAAGACAAGCCAAACACCTGCATTAACAAGGAAGGAAAACTGTTTTGAAAGGAGTTATTGAGCCCGGCTGGCATGGCTCAGTGGTTGAGCATTGATCTATGAAACAAGAGGTCATGGTTCAATTTCCCATCAGGGCACATGCTAGGGTTACAGGCTTGATCTCCAGTAGGGGGCCTGCAGGAGGCAGCCATTCAATGATTCTCTCATCATTGATGTTTCTCTCTCTCTCTCCCTCTCCCTTCCTCTCTAAGATTAATATATATTTTTAAAGGAGTTATTGAATCTAGTAAATATTTTTAAATTTTATTTTTTATCCTCACCTAAGGATATTTTCCCATTGATTTTTAGAGAGAGTGGGAAGGAGGGAGAGAGACAGAGAGAGAAACATCCATGTGAGAGAGACACATCAATAGGTTGTCTCCCGCAAGCACCCCAACTGGGACCAGGGATTGAGCCTGCAACCCAGGGACATGCCTTTGACTGGATTTCAACCCAGGACCCTTCAGTCCTGGGTCAATGCTCTATCCACTGAGCCAAACCCACCAGGGCATACATATTTTTACTTGCATAATTCTTTAACTTTACCAGCTCAGGTTACAGTCAGCTCCATGTATTTCAGTTATTTGCCATTTGCAGAACACGGTACTAGTTACATATCCCTATCCAAGATGCAGGGAGATGGTGAACGAAAATTAATCTTGCCTCTCAACAATGACTCCACTTCTCCCATCGTGAAATTCACCTTTTCTGGGGAGGAAATGAGCCACCCAGAGGCTGTTGCTGAGTGAGAATGGATAGTCAACAGAGAACAGCAATAATTGAACAATGCTGACTTTATTCCAACTAAATAAAGCAATGCACAAGCCACCTGAACAATAAGCTTGACTCAAGGGGCAAAAGCCAAGAAACAACCATTTTGTTTTGTTTTGTTTTTTGCTTTAATCATCAGTTACTGCACACGGTTGTCTTCCACATCTCCTCTCGGAAAACGTGAGTTAACAAATCTCATGCAAAGAAACATAGGAAAAGAGAAAAAGCGAAAATGCAATTCATCTAGTGTGTAGTTGAAGGTGGTTTCTCCAATTTCTCTTCTGTAAAATGCTCCATCAGCACGGTCCACTTCGGATTATTTTTATATCATGACCATCTTCCCTACAAATTGAACAACCATAAAAACACATTTATTACCTAGCATACTGACACTGTCCCAGTACTTATATTAAAAAGACCCATGTGAGCCTGTTCAGTATGGCTCAGCCGTTGGACATCGACTCAGGAACCAAGAGGTCACTGGTTCGATTCCCGGTCAGGATACTGGGTTGTGGGCTCGATTCTTAATAGGGGGTGTGCAGGAGGCAGCTGATCGATGATGTTTCTCTCTCATCAATGTTTCTATCTCTCTATCCCTCTCCCTTACTCTCTCTCTAAAAATCAATCCTATATAATAAAAGGCTAATATGCAAATCGACCGACCAGCAGAATGACCAGTCGCTATGATGTGCACTGACCACCGGGGGCAGATGCTCTGCACAGGAGCTGCTCCCTGCTGGTCAGTGTGCTCCCACGGAAGAACGCTGCTCAGCCAGACGCCCTGAGCCAGGCTCACGGCTGGCGAGCGCAGCAGTGGTGGCAAGAGCCTCTCCCACCTCCGCGGCAGCGTTAAGGATGTCCGACTGATGGCTTAAGTTGGGAGTGGGCCTAAGCCATCAGTCAGACATCCCCTGAGGTCTGCCGGACTGTGAGAGGGCACAGGCTGGGCTGAGACCTCCCCCCTCCAGTGCATGATTTTCATGCACCTGGCCTCCAGTAAAAACATATCTTTAAAAAAAGTCCTATGACTTTGTATATTATAGTCCTTCTTGGGCAATATTTATGTAATCATTTTTAAAGCTAAAAAAAAAATAAGGGTGAAAACCCCAACTCTGTCATTTTCTTCTCTACCCATAGGGTACAAGGCACTAGCCCCAAAGAATCACACTGAGAAGACCTGGGAACAGTGGTGGCGAACCTTTTGATATTTGCAAACATAGTAAAACAAAGACTTATATTTTTGATATTTATTTTATATATTTAAATGCCATTTAACAAAAAAAAATCAACCAAAAAAATGAGTTCGCATGTCACCTCTGACACATGTGTCATAGGTTCGCCATCACTGCCTAGGAAGCTCACTGAAGACTGAGGTCAGAGAATGGACCCCTGAAATGCAAAGCAGCATACCTGAGAAGAGTCACAGTCCCTCAGCCAGGCATAATACATTTATGATTTAGCATTCTCTAGGTAAAGTTGTTAACATCTATTGCCCAACTAATGCTGCAGGTTACACAGGTCACCAGCACATGCCCTCTGAATTCAAAAGAACATTTAATATTCCACAGAGTTTAACTATTAAATATACTCTTAATTTTGGAAGATCACCCATCCATGGATAGTAACATAACTCGATTATCCGGTCTACAGTTGCACATGTCATTCTCCAACTTCAATCTAAACAATGCACTGAAGGATTCTGGTATATTTTTTTTTAATATATTTTATTGATTTTTTACAGAGTGGAAGTGAGAGATATAGAAAGTTAGAAACATCGATGAGAGAGAAACATCTATCAGCTGCCTCCTGCACATCTGTTGCAGGCGATTCTTATATCCAAGAAAGGAGCCACTACTGCGTAAGTAATCAAAATTCAAGGACAAAAGAAAATGTGGCCATTCTACACTGTAAAAATATGTTACCTGATTTTCATGCACAGAGTACACTCGTTGGCATAAGTGGACATGTCGCTTCCACATACAGGGTTAAAGTCTCTGGGACATCCTGGTAATCTATATTGATTACAGTTTGGCTAGAAAAGAGAAAGGAGAACAGAAATTAGAGAGCCACTTGAAACACCTAGATTTCCTAGAAACACCCTTAAAAAATCTATTTTACACACACACCAAAAAAAATGATTTTTCTAATGCAAAAATCAGACGCAATGTTAAAACATTGGTTCAATACCAATGTAAATAAGAAAAGGTTAGGTTGTCTGATTTTTAAATGGAAGTCCAAGGCATGCCACCATTTATTATCCTCTAGCCTCATAATTAGTACTTCATTACTATTTCCGTGTGAATATTCTATTACAGGCACCTTAATCCCTTGGCATAATGCTGAGACACACTCAGGAATCTAAGCTTTTAGTCTGGACTTTTTAAGATACTGGCATTTAACCACCAGCACAGAAGAAAGCAGCATGCCCTGGCTGGTGTGGCTCAATTAGTTGGGCATCATCCCCTGAGAGGTGGCTGATTTGATTCCTGATTACAGCGCATGCCCGGGTTGAGGTCTCGATCCCCAATGGGGGGCATACAGGAGGCAGCCTGATTGATGTTATGCTCTCACATCAATGCTTCTCTCTTCTCCCTTCCTCTCTCTCTAAAAAATCAATAAACTATTCAAAAGAAAGGAAGAAAGAAAGAAAGAAAGAAAGAAAGAAAGAAAGAAAGAAAGAAAGCAAGCAAGCAACAGGTTCAGAATGAGACCTTAAGGGTTGTTATGGATTGAATTGTGGCCTCTCCAACAAGATATGCTAAAATCCTAACCTCCAGGATCTCAGAATGTGATCTTTTTTGGAAATAGGGCCTTTATACAATAATCATTTTAAAACAAGGCTATTACAGTGTGTCCCAATTCAATATGACCGATGCCCTTATAAAAAGGGAAAATTTGGAGAGAGTCACACAGTAAGGCAGTGGTTCTCAATCTTCTGGCCCTTTAAATACAGTTCCTCATGTTGTGACCCAACCATTAAATTATTATCGTTGCTACTTCATAACTGTAATGTTGCCACTGTTATGAATCGTAATGTAAATATCTGATATGCAGGATGGTCTTAGGCGACCCCCGTGAAAGGGTCGTTCGACTGCCAAAGGGGTTGAGAACCGCTGCTAAGGGAAAATCACCTGAAGACTGAGAGAATACCATTTACAAGCAAAGAAATGGCTAAGGCTACTAGGTACTAGGAGAGAGGCATGGAACGGATTCCCACTCCAACCAACCCTGCCAACACCTTGATTATGGACTTCTAGCCTCCAGAACTACGAGACAATCAATTTCTGTTGTTTAAACCACCCTAGTTCATAGTACGTTATCACAGCAGCCTGAAGAAACTGATATGGGGTCATGGAACTCATACCTCTGATTTGATGGAACTGAGGCCAGAAAGGTACTATGCCTTGCTCTTAGCCACTAGTGTCCAGCAAGGACAGGACTGGAACTAGTCACCATGATAAGACTATGGTGCGCAGAGTCCCACTTTAACAAAAGGTTAAATATATGGCCTGCTGTGTTTCTGTAAAAAAAAGAGAGAGAGAGAGAGAGAGAGGAGAGAGAGAGAGAGAGAGAGCGAGAACCCTTCAGCACGAGAGAGAGAGAGAGAGAGAGAGAGAACCCTTGAACGATGCAAGGGGGTTAAGGGCACAAACCTCACATGCAGAATAAAAGAAGCCACCAGTTTTAACGTTCTGAATAAATGAAATGCATCTTTCTATTGATATTATCTGGGTTTATAAAGACCTAAGAGGGCTGGCCATGGGCCAAACTCTGAAGGAAAAGAGGTCTTGTTGGCCCTTGCCATCCTCTGCTCATCACACCACGCTTCACCTAGGAGCACGATGTGTTCTTGCCACACTAGGCTCACTAAGATGATGCCATCTAGGACTGCTCTCACAGGCACAGGAGATGCCCTCTTATCCAATGAGATGGGGAAAAGTGGTAGTTGATCATTTAATTGAAAAAGTAAATTAAAACAACGAAACAATGATTAAAAAAATAATACATACTCTAAACATTTTATCCTAAAACATAAGTGGAAATAAAACTGCCCATCTTTTTTTTTTAATGTTTAAAGTATTACAAATGTCTCCTTTTTCCCTGATTGACCTCTCCCTGGCCACTCCCAACCCCAAGCACATGCCCTCACCCCCCTACTGTCTGTGTCCATTGGTTATGCTCATATGCATGCATATATGATCTCTTACCCCCACTTCCAACCTCCCCTGCCTTCCCTCTGAGGTTTCACAGTCTTTTCAATGCTTCTGTGTCTCTGGATCTATTTTTGTTCATCAGATTATGTTGTTCATTATATTCCACAAATGAGATCATGTGATAATTATCTTCCTCTGACTGGCTTATTTCGCTTAGCACCATGGTTGGCAAACTGCGGTT
>NW_006286303.1:173179-197816 GCF_000327345.1 Myotis davidii | reverse complement strand
GAGAGTGGGTGGGGAGTGAGGGTGGAGGGTGGGGCGGGAACTGGGAGGAGGGGAGTTATGAGGGGAAAAAAGAGGGACAAATGTAATAATCTGAACAATAAAGATTTAATTAAAAAAAATAATAAAATAAACCCTTATCGGATATAACATTGGCAAATATGTTCTCCCATGCAATGGGCTCTCTTGTTGTTTTGTTGATGGTTTCTTTTGCTGTGCAAAAACTTTTTATTTTGGTATAGTCCCATTTGTTTATTTTCTCCTTAATTTCCATAAAACTGCCCATCTTTTCATGTAAGACAATAAATAAGTAATGTATTTGGTCATCTATAATGCTAGGTATGATCATATGATTAAGGTCAGGCCAATAATTTGTGGAATTATTGTGCAGTAGCTTCTGGGAGCCTTAGTATTTTTAAAAAGCTGTCGCCTATCTTCTGCTTCCCCCCACAATTTGGATTCTTCTTTGTCTGTTCCTCCATCCTGCTGCTGGGCACACGGAGCACTCACCTTTGGGCCATGAGGACAAAGGCCACATTTCAGGAGGGCAGCACTGGGCACTGTTATTTTAAGTCCTTGTTAGGTATAGTTGAATCTAATCTTTTTTTTATTTTTTATTTTATTTTTATTTTTTGAATCTAATCTTAATACAAGAGATAAGACCTTTCCTTCCAATGTTTCAACTAAGTAGAATTCTGTGGATTATCACTGTAAAACTCATAAATAAATCACCTAGAATTTCCTGCTTTGGTTTCTTTGAAACAGGACTTCTCAACCCCTATTCACATTTAAGACCAGATAATTCTTTCCTGTGGGAGGCTGTCTTTGGTCTTGTAGGATATTTAGTAGCATCCCTGTTCTCTCTCCACCAGTCAAATGACAGTCTAAGTGTCTTCTGGAGACAAAACTACCCCCAGTTGAGAACTACTGTTTTAAAATACAGTGAGAATTTAAAGACACTTGTAAAAACAACATACTATACAATTTTTTTTTAAAAAAATTTACTGTTGTTTTAGCTACACCTAATTCAATAGCAATTTTTTTTTTTTTTAACAATCTGTCTTAGCAAGTCTTTCAAAAGCATTCAACACAGTTCTCATATGGACGACAATTTTGTTTCTTTACATTCATGTTAATGTTTTCTGTACATTTTTAAGTAAAATAAAACTGGCAACTGGCCTAACAGGCTCGTGAACACACACATTTGAGTCTTGGTGCTACAATTCCACTGTGGGAAATAAAGTGTACTTTATTACTAGAGTAATCTATTGGCAACCAGAGAGTGGTCGATATGCTGTGGGAATTGTTCAGAGAGAAAGGAGAGGGTCATTTGCTTGCGAGGTAATTAGGTGGAGGTATTTGAATGAGTTTTTAACTGTTGACAAGTAGCCTGAGGTGGATCCACAGAGGGCTGTATGTACATGTCACCTTGGAAGCTTGGAAGATTTGGGGCCTCACCCCAGACCTACAATCTGAATCTCCAGGGGTAGAATCTGTGTGTCTAGAGGCCCTTGAATTCTGATTCAGCTAGGACTGGGTTTAGGAACCGCTGCTCCCAGTCATCTTGACATTCAGTCCGCTCTACTGGATGAGGGCTAAGGAAAATGCACAAAGACACACAATTCCACTCACAGTTTCAGGGAACTCCTTGCGCTAACCTTTCCTGCCTCCCCTTTATAATTAAGACTATATCCCACTATGTCCCACTCTCTCAGAGATGACCAGGCAAACAGCTAGCTAATCGAAATTAATCTATGCCTAAAACTCTTAGGTTTTTGTTATATTTGAGGAGAGTTTTCAAATGTTTTCATCTCAAAGAATGACTAATATATGACTTTTGATGTCCAGATCTTTGAGGAACCTGCCCAGCTGGCAGGCAATGTTGGGTTCCAGTCTTCAGTGCCCAGCTGGCAGGCAATGTTGGGTTCCAGTCTGTTTCAGGTCTGTCTGAGTCTCCTGACTTCAAAGCTATGGTTGGATACCTACCATGTAACTTTATGATATTTGGGTTACTCACTTCCTGGATTTTCTCTGATCTGAGGTCTAAGGCTGTATGAGCAATCACTTTTCACCCTTATCAACGAGGTCAAATAATTTCATTAATTAAGTATTCCCAATAAACCCTTACTTTTATTCATTTTCCCAAATTTGTGCCAAAATGGGGGGTGGGGGAGGCTCAGACTAGGTTTATCATCTAGGGAGGCTCTAAATTATACCCCACAAGAAGCTAACTGTAGGAAGTCGCCCCTGGCAGACAGTCCCTCAGAGCTTCAGGAGAAGTCTTTCTGTCTGGAAGAAGGTCACCTGGCAAACTTACTTATTCCTCCGAATCCTTTTCATTTTTATAGAAGGATGTGATATGCTTTTAAATAATTCTCTGAGCTTTACACTCTGAAGCTTTTCCTCAGAAAGGTCCTTATATACTTTAACAAATATATTCCTGTATTTATTCATTCAACAAATGAATACTCTAAGATTTTAAGAGAGGTGTTGTAAGAAATACAAAGACAAACTGAGTCCTGCCTGTAAGAGGTTTAGCATCCAGTAAAGGAATCAAGACATACACATGGTGGTCTTACAGGATGGGTAGAATTTAGAGAGGTTTGAGAGACTGTCTACCTCAAGGAAATAGTACAGGTTGAGCAAAGGCACAATGGTAAAGGAAGTGTCTGCCCTGAGAGCAAAGCAGTTTCATTTAAAGGAGCATTCAACACCCATTCACAACAAAAACATCCAACAAACTAGAAACAGAAGAGAATTTCTTCAACCTGATAAAGGACCCCTAAAAACCCCCATAGCTGACATTACTGAATGGTGAAAGACTGAATGCTTCTGCCCTAAAGTCAGGGACAAGCACGAATTTCCACTTTCATCTGTTCTATTCATCATTGTATGGAAGGTTCTAGCCAAGATAATTAGGCAAGCAAAATAAATAAAAGCCACCAGATTGGAAAGGAAGAAATAAAGTTTTCTCTAATCAAAGATGGCAAAATCTTTTTATGTAGGAAGTTCTAAGGAATCCACATTTTAAAAAAACCTACTAGAACTGAAAAACAAATTCAGCAAGATTAGAGAATACAAGATCAATATATAAAAATCAATTGTATTTCTATACACTTGCAATGAACAATCTGAAAATGAAATTAAGAAAATAATTCCATTTATAATACTTTCAAAAATAATAAAATATTTAGGAATAAATTTTAACAAGAGAAGTTAAGAATTGCCCTAGCTGGTTTGGCTCCCTGGATAGAATGTCGGCCCATGGACCAAAGGGTCCAAGGTTCAATTCCAGTCAAGGGCACACACCTCAGTTGCATGCTTGATCCCTGGCCCTGGTTGGGGCACATAGGGGAGACAACCAATCAATGTGTCTCTCTCACATTGACATTTCCCCCTCTCTGTCTCTCCTCCTTCCCTCCACTCTCTCTAAACATCAATGGAAGAATATCTTCAGGTGAGAATTAATCAAAAAAGAATAATAATAAAAATTATGAATTATACACTGAAAACTACAAAATGTTATTGAAAGAAATTAAAGACCTAAGTAAATGAAAAGACATCCCATATTCATGATATTCGTGGATCAAAAGACTTAACTGTCTTAAGACAGCAATAATCCCCAAATTGATCTCCAGGTTCAATATAATCCCTATCAAGATCTCAAATGCCTTTTTTCTTTTCAGGAGAAATTGGCAAACTGATCTTAAAATTTATATAGAAATGCAAGAGGCCCAGAAGAGCTGAAACAAGCATGAAGAAAAAGTTGGAGGATTCACACTTCACCATTTCAAAACTTACTATGCAGCTACTGTTATTAAAACAGTGTGGCATTAGCCTAAGAATAGAAGGGCATAAGCTATGGGAAAGGGTAGAAAGGTACAGGTAGAAAGGGAGGTTGCAGTAAGGAAATAAAACATTCTCTATGGGAACTAGGAAGCCACTAGATTTTGCAGAGACATGCTGTCCTCAGAGGAAGGATTCTGAAGAGTCATTGCAGCAGCAGTGTGTAGCAGGAGCAGGAAAGTAGAGATATGCAAGATTGAAGAAAATCGCCTGGAGGGCTGTTATGCTAGCCTGGGTAAGAGATAATAAGGGCCATAAACTGGAGCAGTGGCAATGGAAATGGGGAAGAAAAAACAAAGGTCTCTTGCATGACTCATCCTCTTAATAATCCTGTACAAAGAGAGCAGGGTCCTGTGGTATTTGCCTCCAGAGAGTGAGTGCCTCCTTAATTTTGCACTCCAGCCACCTGACCTACCTTACCCTAATCCCAGCCCTGAGAAAGAGGTGGGATTGTCCTCATTTTTCTGAAAGAAAATCAAACCCAAGAGAATTGAGTCATCTCATCAAGAAGTATTAATGGGCACCCACTAAGTGCTGACAATTGGGCACTAAATAACAAATAAGACATTACCTTTGACCACAGCAGTAGAGAGTACAGTTTACCGGAGGGAAGCCAGGCAATTACAATTCAAAGCTGTGATGGGGTAGTGAAGAGCACTGGATCTGCAGTCAAACTGCTTGGGTTGCAACCATAGTTCCACCATTTCCATGTGACCGTGGCCAAGGGGATAACAATGATACCTACTTACTTCATAGCGTTTTAAAAGATTGAGTTACTACATATAAAACACTTAGAACAGTGCTTGGCACATGGTAAGTGGTATTTTAGCATTTCCTGTTGAAGGAAACCAGAATATGTTCCCTCCAAAATATGGCTCTTTGACATAAAAATTATTTTGACCAAAAGGCAGTTTTAAAAGCAGCAATCCAGAAGAAGCTCCCTCGACCCTGCCCCCCTTTCTGCCTGAAGGCAGGATATACATTCTCCTTGACTGGATAGACTCCACTCTTATCAGCCCAGACATGTCATCAGAGGCATCTGCAAAAGAACCTTACCCCATTAGTTTCCTCCCATACATTTACTACCCCATTGTTTGCACCCTTGGAAGCTTAAGCCATTTGCGCCACAAATTTACTGCTCTTTGCTAAAGATAGAGCTCTAAGCCCTCTCTTTGAGTTACTCTCTCTACATGCTCCTATGTATATGTGCAATGTACATGTTAATAAACGTGTTTGCTTTTCTCTTGTTAATTTGTCTTTTGTCATACGGACCCCAGCTGAGAACTTAGAAGGGTAGAGGAGATATTTATTTTTCCTGCCCTACACTATCATAATGATGACATTGCAGTCTAGGTTGAATGGAAACACAAAGAAAGTGCATTTATATACACTTTGGAGAAAGAAAATCGGGTGGGAAAGCTTCCTGGAAGAGGTCTAATCTGAATTGAATACTCAGAGCTGCCTAGCCCAGGTCAATATCCCATATGCAAAATAATAATATCTATCTATCTTACAAGGTCATTGTGAGAATTGACTGAATATACAAATGGACAATGCCACACCAGATATTAAAATAGAAATATGACCCACAACCTGCAGCAACCTGCCCAGGAAACCAACTCATTATGTAGAATAACCAGACCAGGAAGCCAGCCTGCCCTAAGTCAGACTTGGAAGAAGTCAGATGGCTACCTAGAGTGACCGTCCAAGGAGCTAAAGAATAAACTCTGTAACTTTTGGCCCCAAATGGACAGGACTTGATTAATAACTGACAACCTCCCTAATTTTTGTCCCCACTTCCAACTTAGGACCAATCAGAGAAAGCCAAATATGCACTTCTAACCAACCACATGTCCCATCCATGCACTATTTGCTTTTAGAACCAATCAGAGGAAGCCAAATATGCACTCCTAACCAATCACATGTCCAACCCATGCACTCCAACTTCCCCATGCCAACAGCCTCGAACCAGGGCACACCTGAAGCCTTCCTTTTTCCCACTAGAAAGCTTTCCCACACCTCCACCTTAGTTGAGTCTCTGCCAAATACAGTGGCATGGTTGACTCCCCTGTTACAGCAAGTTCTGAATAAATAGTTTTTCTTTATTCTCATTCGGTTGATCTCTGTTTGCTTCCACTGAATTTAATTTGATAATGTACTATACAAAAAGTCAACTGGAAGGCATAACTATTAAGTCAAGGACTTTCTGAATCATTAGAGGAAGTAGTAAAGGAAACAAAGGCCTGAGGCCTTCAAGACCTGAGCTATTTTCAACAAAAACATTTACATTTTTTTATCTGTATTACAAAGCCTCTGATTTCTAAAGCAGTCAATAGTTTCAAAAGTATTAGGTCAGAACTGAAAGCTAGCCCCCAACCCAAACTGTTGTGGGCTTCACTGTATTAGAAACAGTATAAGTGGTTTCCTACTTACTGTTCTATATCCTGAAGGATGACCAAATTGATCGTTCAGAGAGGCTGAAAAAAACAGACATTTAAAAGTATGTGATTAAGGTCAATTCTTGCAATTCCAGAAGGGAGAGGGATAGAGAGTTAGAAACATTGATCAGCTGCCTCCTGCACACCCCCTACTGGGGATGTGCCCGCAACCAAGGAATCGGAATCGAACCTGGGACCCTTCAGTCCGCAGGCCCACGCTCTATCCACTGAGCCAAACCAGTTAGGGATGTAAGGGGCTTTTAAAATCCAGCTTGTGATTTATCCAGGGCACACCTTCCTTTCCCTCCAGTACTTAACTTCCTTGAACCACCCCTCTGACCCCCTCACCCATCTCCAAAGGATATTCCGTTGTTTTCTAGCACCTCTTAGCAGGCACACAAAGAACTTTTGGTGCGGGTTCCATAACTGACCGCCCTAATAGGTTTCCTTGAGAAAGGACTAGGGAGCTATGGAATAAAAATCAGAGAAGTGGCTCCTAATAATTCACAATATTCTTTCCCTCTGCCGCTCAGGGTAATGAGCTCAAAACTTAGCATTAGGTGTACCATTTTAACTCCGTTGTGAAAAAGGCTTCAAGTCTGGCTGGACTGAAGCCCCTTTCTCATAAGCCACAGACACCCCGACGCACGTGGCGATCACCATCCCTAATTCCCATACATCTCCTGCTGGGGGTCAGCAGGGCCACTGTGTACGCCAAAACCCAGCTCCTTGTCTTGGGCTCCAGAACTCTGCTTTAAGGGAGAAAAGGCAGACAGCAGGGTGTCACCAGAAGGAGCTGGGAATGAAGCCCGAGCAAGCGGGTCCCTGATCCTCAGCCACCCCCTCACCCCCACATTCCTCAAGGACCGAAGCGGGCCCAGGAACCGCCAGTAACGGGTGCTTGGAGGGACGCCAGGGACGCCGGGATCCAGGCAGTCGCCAGCGAGACTCCCTCTCATTACTCCTCCACGAGCCGGGTGCGACCACGCTGGCTGGCGAGCGTTACCTGCCAGGTGCGTGGCCAGCAGCGCCAGCCCCAAGCTCATCCCCTTTTGAATGGGGGAGGGGAAGTAAAGGATGCTGCTAGGCTAGCCCCCTATCGCCCCCCTTCCCCTCCCCCTCCCTGCGGAGGGCGGAAGTAAACGATTAAGGGGAGGACCTCTCCCTGCAACAAAGAAGAGCCCTGGGGCACAACCTTGAGGGCTGTCAGTCAACCCCTATTTCTTCGGCATCTCCTCTGTCCCAGGGTGTCTTGGAGGCTGAACTCAGCAAAAGAATCCCTGCTCTCAAGCAGCTTTCTCCTGTAGGTGTTGGGGATGGGGTGACACGGGGAACTCCAAAACAACAGAATCAATACAGTAGTTTCTAAAGCGTTAAAAATGGTGGGGAAAGGGGGAGACTTTCCATTGGGAAGTCAAGAAAGGCCTTTCAGAGGCGACATTTTAAAACATCTTTATTGTTGAAAGTATTACATACTAAAGGCCCGGTGCATGAAATTCATGCATGGGTAGAGTCCCTAGGCCTGGCCGGTGATCAGGGCCAATTGGGACTTTCCAGCTGCCAACCAGGGCCTTCCTTCATTCCGCACCGCCCCCTGGTGGTCAGCGCACGTCATAGCGAGTGATCAAACTCCAAGTCTTTGATTGGTCTCTTCCCACCCATCTACCCACCCATGCCTTCCCTCTGAAATTCAATGCCTCTGGATTTATTTTGCTCAACAGTTTATTTTGTTCATTAGATTCCACATATAAATGAGATCATGTGATGCTTGTCTTTCTCTACCTGGCTTATTTTGCTTAGCATAATACTCTCCAGGTCTCTCCATGCTGTCTCAAAGCGTAAGAGATCCTTCTTTTTTACAGCTGCACAGTATCAGAGGTGACATCTGAGCTGAAAGCTGATGCATGAGAAGAAGGAAGCTTGGTGAAGACCTTGGGACAAGAAGTGCAGGCCCAAAGAAAAGCAAGTGCAGAGAACCAGAGGCAGGAGCCAGCTCAGTGTTTCAGCTGGAGCCCTGAATGGAGGGGGAGTGGGAGCAGGAGACCAGACTGCAAAGCCAAGGTCATGTGTGGCTGGGGAGGCCATGATAAGGGGCTTTGGATTTTTTCTAGTTGCAGCGACAAATCAGTGGAGGACTTCAATCAAGGGGATGCCCTGACCTGACTTCTTTTTTAATAGATTGGATGAAGAATGGACAGGAGATAGGAAATGTGTTAGGGCAGCGGTTCTCAACCTTCCTAATGCTGCGACCCCTTAATACAGTTCCTCATGTTGTGGTGACCCCCAACCATAAAATTATTTTCATTGCCACTTCATAACTGTAATTTTGCTACTGTTATGAATTGTAATGTAAATATCTGATATGCTGGATGTATTTTCATTGTTACAAATTGAACATAAAGCATAGTGATTAATCACAAAAACAACATGTAATTATAAATGTGTTTTCCGATGGTCTTAGGTGACCACTGTGAAAGGGTCGTTGGGCCCCCAAAGGGTCGCGACCCACAGGTTGAGAACCGCTGATCTAGAGGAAAACATTGCAGATCTCATGACCCAGGTTGGGTGGAACAACTGGAAAGTGAAAACAAGATACCTGCTACACAGAAGAGTTAAAGGTTGTTCATTTACACTGAAATCTGGAACATTGTTTTTACAAGCCAAAAGAAGATCAGATGGCTTTTGCAACTAACTACTATGTACAGACATATTTTATTTTATAAAGTGCGCATTCTTCTTATCACTTACTGTATAGTTCGTGTATAGAGTGATTTCCCCCCCAGTTTTTTGAGCATGGTAACTTCATACCCTGTATGTTGGGCAGTTGTGCTATTAAATATCAAACACTAAAA
Organism: Myotis davidii; assembly: GCF_000327345.1. Lineage (NCBI taxonomy): Eukaryota > Metazoa > Chordata > Mammalia > Chiroptera > Vespertilionidae > Myotis > Myotis davidii. The sequence continues at coordinate 188,683 of NW_006286303.1, read as the reverse complement.
CTGTGGTGGTGCCTGTGTAAAATTGTCAAAATTTTAAATTTTTTTTTAAAATATATTTTATTAATTTTTTACAGAGAGGAAGGGAGAGAGATAGAGAGTTAGAAACATCGATGAGAGAGAGACATCGATCAGCTGCCTCCTGCACATCTCCTACTGGGGATGTGCCCGCAACCCAGGTACATGCCCTTGACCGGAATCGAACCTGGGACCTTTCAGTTCGCAGGCCGACGCTCTATCCACTGAGCCAAACCGGTTTCGGCAAAATTTTAAATTTTTTTTATGAAGTCATTTGTAAACATTCCTTTTGTTCATTGATTTGAAAGAGAGAGAAACACTTCAATTTGTTGTTTCACTCATTTATGCATTTATCGGCTGGTTTTTGTATATGCCCAACTGAGGTACGGAACACCCAACCTTGGCGAAAAGGGACAATGCTCTAACCAACCGAGCTACTCGGCCAAGGCTCTCTCATTCCTTTGTATGTAGTAGGTGCTGTTTGATAAAAGTTGCTGTGTAATTTTTTCTATTAGACATATAATAGATCCTTCCATTAAAATTAGACTGTGTGGTAAGACATTTATAGAGTTTAGGGTCCTTTAATTCTCAACGCAGAGTGACTGTTGAGCTAACGCCAAATAGTGTGTTGGTGATACATTTCAAATTGCTAAAAACACTTAACATTGCTTATTCAGAAATACCTGGCACTACTATGTTGCAAAAACTCAGACTTGAATGGAGATTTTATGTCTAAGTCCCTGAGGTCAGATGCTAAAGTAATGAAGAGTAGCCACTGCCACTTTAATGTGAAAATCTTTAAGTACAGAAAATGACAGAATTGCCTAGCAGCGGTTCTCAACCTGTGGGGTCGTGAACAATGAAAATACATCCTGCATATCAGATATTTACATTATGACTCGTAATAGCAGCAAAATTACAGTTATGAAGTAGCAACGAAAATAATTTTATGGTTGGGGGTCACCACAACATGAGGAACTGTATTAAAGGGTCGCGCCATTAGGAAGGCTGAGAACCACTGGGCCCTAATGTAATGAGGCATTCATTAGAGTTTTGCATGAGATTTGAATACTTCAGTAGGACCCTACATTGTTCATCTAAAATAGTTACCATAGAAAACCTGGCAGCATTTTAAAACACAATTACTCCATCTTTTCTTTGAGCTACTAATTGGGGGGCGGGGGACACAGAAAAGGAAAAGAGACCATATTAAGTTTGTGCCCGATGCTTCGCTCGAAAACAATAACTTGTAGTAGGCTCAAGTTTTTAAGAAATTCTTTTTCTTTAAACTAGTCTATTTCTTTAAACTATTTCTTAAACCTAAATTCTTACCAATTAACTTTTTTTACTGATTATAGAAGGCAAGGATAATAACTCTTGCCACTCAACAATGTCGAGTCAGGGGTGCTAAGTATTGACTATGAAGGAGATCCATGTAATTATCCTAGCAATACTGTGTGGGGGGGGGGGGGAATGAAAAAGTTAAGGAATGGTATTGTGCTTCATAGAGGAAAACCCTTCACAAACACAGTATTTGTGTTGTTTTTTTAAAAAAGTTTCCTAGATCACCAGTCATTAATGTATTGCAAACATTGAATAATATTAAGGGGAAAAGGAAACTAAGAAAAATTAAAAAGATAGTTATTGGCTTCCAGAAAAACAAAGTTCAGTAATATAAATATCAATAACTGATTAATCAAAATTATGATTAATTATTTAAGAAGAATGGGAGAGGAAAGGTACATAAGGGTAGTGGGAAGGAAGGGAGGTGAGAACGAGTTGAATATTTCTTAGTGAAAACCAAGGGATGAAAATCTAACCTGAACAACCAAGAAAGGGCATTTATTCATATTAGAAATGTGAAGATAAATATCCAAGCAATCAAAACAGTGCAAATTGGTTTCTTCTGGAAATTAGGGAATGAGGCAGGAGAGGGACAGTAGGAACAGCCCACTGCTTTTCTTCTTAAAAACTTTGCATGTGTTGGGGCTGAATTGTGTCTTAAGCCAAGTTTATGTTGAAGTCCTAATCCCCAGTACCCCAGAATGTGTATTTTGAGATAGGGCCTTTAAAGAGGGAATTAAGTTAAAATGGAGTCAGAGAGAAAAATGGCCATCTTCAACCCAAGGAGAGCGGCCTCAGGAAAACAATGAGAAAAAAAAACAGCTGACACATCGATCTTGGACTTCTATCCTCCAGAACAGTGAGAAAACACATTTCTGTTGCTTAAGCCAGCTGGTCTGTGGTATTTTGTTACAGCAGTCTAAAAAACTAATACAGCACGTACAAGTGATTTTTAAAAATTAAGGTTATATGTATGTATTATTTTTATTAAAAATTAAATTTTAAGAAATTTAACAAATGCCCTAGCCAGTGTTGCTCAGTGGATAGAGCATTGGCCTGCAGACTGAAGATTCCGGGGTTTGATTCCAGTCAAGGACACATGCCCAGGTTGTGGGTTTGATCCCCAGTAGGGGGCATGAAGGAGTCAGCCCATCAATGATTCTCCCTCATCACTGATGTTTCTATCTCTCTCTCTCTCTCCTTCTCCCTCTCCCTTCCTTTCTGAAATCAATAAAAATATATTTTTTAAAAAGAGAGAGAGAGAAATTTAACAAAAGTTATTCTGAGACACATAACATCAGTGCCCTCCAACACCTCCGATAGTGTTTGAGAATATTTATTTACTGATTTTTTTTCCCCCTTAAGAAGTTCCCTTTGACTTAGTTATTAACTTGGAATACAAGTTTTGGTAGTTACTCAGCAAACCTTTATGAAAGGTTTAGAGAAGAGAAACAATTGTGCCACAGAGGCACAGCAAGTTAGTGCATTGGCAGTTCCCCTTTCTCCCCGCCTCTTATGCCGAAGTGTCAGATGTTGATTCTGTGACGTACTCCCTGTATCAGTCAGGGTCTAGCCTGGGAAACATAAGACTCACCAGGTATTGCACCGAAGAAAATTTAATGTAAGACTTTGACCAAACCAGTATTGGAGAACTGAAAACAAGCAGAAAGGGAGCAATGAGGTAACACACAGAGATGGCAACTTCAGGATGTAGGTATCACCCCCAGGTCAGAGGGAGCAAAGGACCAGCATTGTCAGAACCTAGGAATTCCGAGGAGGCGCCCTGGGAAAGCTGGGGCTCAAACCTCTGAGCGGGGGTGCTGCCCGGCTGGTGCTCGTGGTTCTGAGGAGCACAAAGAGGCAGTTCTGAGAATGTGAGACAGAGCGGAGACTGGCACTGCCAGGTGGAGAGATTGCTGGGGCACGGCTGAGAGGAACAGCAAGCGTCCAGGGGCAGGTCCCTCCTCCACGTTCCTGCCTTGCAAGGCCCTCTGAACACATCCTGTTGGCAGAGCCTTCGGAAAGCCAGCTGGCAGAATAGAAATGAGTTCCAGGTCACCGAGTCTGGAAGGATGGCTTTAAAGCTGACATACAGTAACCTAATGACTGGCACAGCTGCACACCCCACCCCTTGACTTTAGCAACCTCAAAACTGGGGCAAGAAGACAGCATGCTGTTTTAAATTCCAGCTGGCACCACTCACAGCTGAGTTCTGGCTAGTGTCCTGTTTGAGGCCAAAGGGTAAATTTGGAATTAGTGTCAATACTTTTCAGAGTCACGTACTCTAGGTTCTTTGAACAAAGGTCATAGAGGAGACATGGCTGCTTCTGCTGGAGACTTTCATCAAGGATGGGTGGACATACATAATATTTGCTCAACTTTGTTGGATTTCTGTTACTGAATAACATACCGTACGCACTTGCTTATAAACCTCTGATGCGTCAGGGACACAAACTGAAATCTGACAGACTGAGGGATAATGCTTAGAGTTGTCTTCATAGGAATTTCAGCTTCAAAAAGAAATCCATTTCTGCCCTGGCCAGTGTGGCTTAGCTAGTTGAGCATCGTCCTGTACATTGAGAGGTTGCCAGTTCAATTCCTGGATAAAGCATCGACCTGTGGGCTGGAGACTCCCAGGTTCGACTTCATGCCCAGACTGTGGGTTTGAGGCAGTCAATTAATGTTTCACTATCACACTGATGTTTCTTTCTCCCTCTCCCTTTCTCTCTCTCTCTCTCTCTCAAAAAAAAAATTCTTAAAAAGGAAAGACATTCACTCCCCAAGATAGATTTGCTATGTGGATGTATGTTGCTGCCCTTACATTACTTTGTTCCAAACAATTGATACTACACCTTAGAAATATTTTGTACTATGGTGCTTTCCCTGTAGCCATGTAGAGCAAGGGTTAACAAATGTTTTCTGTAAAGAGCCAAAGAGTAAAACCTTTGGACCTTGCAAGTCATACAGTCTGTCACAACTTGTCAGCTCTGTCACTGTTGTGCAAAAGCAGCATGGACCTCCAGTCTATGAATGGGCATGGCTGTGCTCCAGGACAACTCTACAAAACAGGCGGGGCCACATTTAGATTTGGGCCATGGTTGACTGACCCCTGGCCAAATATGCCAAACACAAATGTCCAATGCTGATGATCAGCGTGCTTGTGAAAGGGAGCACCGAGAGTGAGCTCGGAGATGTGTTCTGTTGTTGGTCCCGTGATTGGGTTTTCAGTCCTTTTTTAGGTACACACTGCTGCCTTGGGTCTCCACAGCTCAAAACAAATGAAAATTTCATCAGGCTTCTAGGCAATATAAAGTTTTTTCAGCCCTATTATCTGGTCACTTCATTCAAAATCATTGTTCTAAAGAAAAAAATCATTGTTCTTTTCTGCTGAATTATCTTACTGATTGTGCCCATAGAGATCTTTTCAGTTTTCTGTCACTTGCTGCTGGTATGCCCTTGAATACAGGTGCCAGTGAGTCTTAAAATTACGAGAGATAGCTGTTATCTGTGTGACAGAGCAAACATCGAATTACCAAACATCTGTTTTTCCTGTTGTCCTATAAATTTCCCTCCTACCCTTGGACGCCCCATGCCCCTGTCCCATTTCGTACGATGGCATATAAGCCTAACCTGACCAACTTGCTCTTGGGTCTCATATTTTTTTTAATGGGGCTCCTGTATGTATGTAATTTAATTTGCTTTTCACCCTAGCTGGTTTGGTTCAGTGAATAGAGCGTCGCCTGTGGACGGGAGAGTCCCAGGTTCAATTTCAGACAGGGGCACATTCTCAGGTTGTGAGCTCAGTCCCCAGTAGGGGGCGTGCAGGAGGCAGACAATCAATGATCCTCTCTCATCATGGATGTTTCTGTCTCTCCCTCTCCCTTCCTCTCTGAAATCAATAAAGTAAATTTTTTTAAAAAGAAAAAAAATCGTTTTCTCCTGTTAATCTGTCTTATGTCGATTTAATTACTAGATAAGCCAAAAGAACCTGAAATAGTAGAGGAAAATTTTGCCCTTCCCAACAGAGCCCTTTTTGAAATATTGGTAGGGGTCACATTTAGAAGTTTACAGACCCCGGGCCAGTTTGGTTCAGTGGTTTTAGTGTCAGCCTGAGAACCAAAGGGTCTTAGGTTCAATTCCTAGTCAAGGGCACATACCTCCGTTGCAGGTTTGATCTCCGGCCCCTGTTGGGGTGTGAGTGGGAGGCAACCAATTAATGGGTCTCGCTCACGTTGATGTTTCTCGCTCTCACTCTCGCTCTCTCTTGCCCTCCTCCCTCCCTTCCACTCTGTCTAAAAATCAATGGAAAAAATATCCTCAGGTGAGAATTAAAAAATAATAATATGCCTGGGTGGGGTGGCTCAGAGGTTGAGCATCGACCCATGAACCAGGAGGTCACAGTTCAATTCCCAGTGGGTGAGTGCAGAAGGCAGTGATTGATGATTCTCTCTCATCATTGATATTTCTGTCTCTCTCCCTCTCCTGCTCCCTTCCTCATTCTGAAATCAATAAAAACATTTAAAATAATAGTAATAATAATAATAAAAGTTAACAAAAAACACAAAGAAAAATGTCATTTCTTATAAATAAGTAGGAATAGGTTTTTAGTGTTTTTAAAAAATATACTTTCATTGCTTTCAGAGAGGAAGAGAGGAGAGAGAAATAGAAGCATGGTTTATGCAGAGAGAATCATTGATTGGCTGCCTTCTGCATGCCCCCTACTGGGGATCGAGCCCACACCTGGGCATATGCCCTGACCAGGAGTTGGACCGGTGACCTCTTGGTTCACAGGTTGATGCTCACTGAGCAATATGGCCGGGCAATGTCATTATTTTTTAATAAACCATCCCTACTATCCAGAAAAATATATGATCCTATAAATTGTATTCATACATCCATTCCACAAGTAATTATAAAATGCTATATATGCACTGTCCTAGGAACTAGGTTTAGCAGTGAACAAACATACTAAAACTCCCTGGCCTCAAGAAGTTTACATTCTATCTCTATCCGGTTGGGCTCAGTGTTGTCCTGTGAACAGAAGGGTCTTGGATTAATTCTGTACCCCAGGTGCAGGCTCGATCCCCAGCCCCAGTCAGGGTGCACAGGGAGGCAACCAAATGATGTGTCTATCTCACATTGATGTTTGCCTCTCTGTCTCTCCCTCTCCCTTCCACTCTCTCTAAAAATCAATGGAAAAATATCCTCAGATGAAGATGAACAACAACTACAAGAAAATAATCCTAATCTGTCAGTGTTGTTTGAAAAATAACTGAAAAAAAAAAACACTCATGTTTATTTCAAATAAAACCACAAGCAGGTGGTTCACTCATTTGAAATAACATATGCACGCCCACCACACTTCAGTATAGTTACAGAAGTGAGACCAGGCGCTAAACTACATTTGGTGGTGTCTACTGCCATCTAATGGAAATGAGTTGACATTATAACAAGTGCTTCATTTATATGGTAGTTCTCAAAGTGCTCTAAATAGACATTGTTATTCGAGTTTGTTTTGATTTTTAAGAAAAACTTCATATCACTAAGCTTACTATTATCCAGGCACTACACATGATCGTATTTATTCCCCATAACAATCTTATGTGATACATATGTACTGCCCGTGCGGTTATTATATTTACAGACGAGGGAGCGAAGGCTAAGAGAATTGAAGAAACATATTCAAACTCTTATAAACATATTCAAAGAGCTTATAAGCAGGAACATAAGGTTTCAAACCCAGGCACACATCTCTAATATAAATCATCATCATCATTTTATCCATCTTCATTATCATCTTCACTATCGCAGAGCAGTGTGATTATATGCCAGGCATTTTCCTAAGCCCTTTACAGTATTATAAATAATTTAATCCTCATAACAACTCTTATATTGGTAATTATAGTTGCCATGTTGTCCCTTAGATCCCCAGAACTTGTCCATCTTATAACTGGAAGTTTGTACCCTTTGGCCAACATTGCCCCATTTCCCCTACCCACACAAACTCCCACTCCCAGCCACTGGCAGATACCTTTCTATTCTCTGTTCCTATGAGTTTGATTTTATTCAGATTCCACATTTAAGTGAATTCATACAGTATTTGTCTTTATCTGTGTTGTTGAAGCCATGATGGAAACATGTCAAGGTGAAAAAATCAATAACAACCCATGCTAAGAGACTAAACAAGGCCCAGCTGGTTTCTCAATGAAGAAGCTACTGATGAATGTGATGAGTACAATTTCTGTGAGTAATGGAAACTGAAAGCAGATTTCTTTAGGAGGGGGAATAGAGTGGAACTAGCTATTCCTCTTTTTCTAGAAAGACAGAGAGAAAAACAGTAGCTAAGGCCGATGGCAGGGGGAAGTGAGAGAAAGTGGGGCAAGGAAGAGGGCATACTATGTGACGCTTGTTTGGTTTGGTTTGGCATGGGCGGGACCCGAGTCTATGATTTATGCAGAAAGGGAAGGGTGTGAGGGGAAACTTCTCTTCTAAGTATACAAACATGTGTACTGTATGTCAACTGTGTGGCCACTCCAGGGATAAATATGACACAGTCTCCAGCTTCAAGGATCTCACCATCTTGAGTACTAAGGGACCTGTGTGGCTCTCCCCTGAAACCTTGAGAAGGTAGTAAACTGAGCTTGGATTAGTGATGAGTAATCTCTTTTCCATGAGGCTCAATTCAGGAAAGACATGTATGTTGTCCCTAGTTTTCTTTGCAATTATGTTTAAGCATTCTTTTTCATTATTTATTTATTTATTTATTCTACTTGCTCTTCCTGAAAAAGAGCAGAAGTGGCATGGTTGGGGGTCTGGGAGTGAAAGTAGTCTAGTGCTTACTTGATTAAGAATAACAGTATTCAGAGAACTAATGATGTTATGAGAGAGAGAGAGAGAGAGAGAGAGATTTGCTGTTCCACTTATTTATGCACTCATTGGTTGATTCTTGTATGTGCCCTTGCCAGGAATCAAATGCACAACGTTGGTGTGTAGGGACGACACTCTAACCATCTGAGTTACCCGGCCAGGGCTTGTTTAAGAATTCTTTCTCTCATAGAGCTGAAGCATCAGGTTTCAAACCCAGGCACACATCACTGAAAGATCAGACGGAGGCCTAAAACCAGGACTACAGGCTTTATTAGAGGAAAAGCACCTGCCGGGCTGCCTCACAAGGGAAGACAGCAACACGTGCAGGGATGGGCATGCCTTTTGAGGGGCAGAATGGGAAGGGGTGGGGGGCTTAGTGTACTCGGCGCACACTGATTGGTGGCTTACTGTATTGTCCATATAGGACAAGGGCTTAGGGTATTTGGCAGGTGTGGATTGGTGGTCCAATGTATAGTCCATATAAGGTACCTGGTTAGTCACTCAGGTATTTCTGGGCTGCAGGTTACGTCATACTCCGCCCACCAGTTGGGGGAAAGGAGGATCTATCAATCACTAATATAAATAATCACTAATACAATCATTGACCTGGGGACTGAAGGATCCCGGGTTCGATTCTGGTCAAGGGCACATACCAACGTTACAGGTTTTATCCACAGTGTGGGGTGAGCAAGGAGGCAGCCAATCAATGATTCTCTTTCATCATTGATGTTTCTATTTCTCTCTCCCTCTCTCTTCCTCTCTGAAATCCATAAAAAAAATTTTTTTTAAAAAAAGAATTATTTCTCTCTGTCACTGAAGGGTTCCATTTTTAGGCTAAAATTCAGGGAAGAGATTTGGCATCAGAAACCCATCACAGACCAGGAACAACCACAAAAACTCTAGCCCTGGGGGCAAGATCCCACACTACAATTGATTGTCCACAGCTAGGCACCTTGGGCTTTCCAATCTGGTGACCTTCTGTGCCTGAAGGAGGAGGGCTGCTGACTCAGTGGGAGCACAGGGCCACTGTGGAGTGAAGTGACAGAGTGCAAGGCAGGAATGAAGGGGACAGGGATGCCTATGCAAAAAAGAAATTTCATCCTCCCCTATCTCCTCTCAGCATAAAACCAGTTGATAGAGAATAAAAGACTTGAGCCCCACCCAGCTCATCCTCTGAATGAACTCTGCAGCACATTAAGTTGCTGCGGAGATTTCTGGAAGAGTTGAAGGTCAATCCTTATCCAACTCTTGTCCTGAAAGGTAACTATTATCCCCCTTGTGTCTCATTCATATGCAAATATTCTGAAGCACAGCAATCAAAGAACTAGCCCTGGGGAATAAATAAGTTTAAGACAAGCAATCTTAAGTTTAAGATGCTCACTCCCCTCGAAGCTTTAAAAGGGCCTACAAGATGCAGAATCCTAGAGCTCTTAGAAGATTCAGGAGTGTCTCCAGCCACTTGGCTTTCCGGGAGCTCACCCCACCTCTCCCTGCGCCCATGCCTCCTCTGTTCTCAGGGTCTTTCTTCCTCCCTGGGACAGTCTGAGTCATCTTAAAGCAGCCTGGCCCAAATGAGGGAAGAACCATTCTACTTGCTTCCTACAAGGATGTTTACACAGGCACAGATGGTTCATTTGCTGTAGGCAGTTAGACAAGAGCAGAGCAAAGACAAAGATGGGCCAGATACAGGTCACTGGTTGGAAAGCCCCAGGTGCCTAGTAATTGTAGGGTGGGACCTTGCCCCCAGGGTGACCTGTCCTCCCCTAGCATACTGCTGGTCATGCGGTTTGGACCCCTAGGACCTTTCCTCCCTAGAGATAACATGTAGGCCTCAGTTGTATTTCAGGCCCAGACCCAGATAAGCAACAAAACCAGCCATGGCTGACCTCAGGACCAGCTGCATGGAATAGTGACCCCCTGCCCTGGTGCCAGCCAATCAGTCTGTGGAGACCACCACCCTGAAAGGACACACCTGGAAGGCTACTGAATATTTTATTGAGATCTTTCCCTGGGCCTGGCTGGCGTGGCTCAGTGGTTGAGCTTCAACCTATGAACCAGGAGGCCACGGTTTGTTTCCATGCCCAGGTTGCAGCTCCATCTCGTTTGGGGCGTGTTGGAGGCAGCCAATCAATGATTCTTATCATTGATGTTTATATCTCTCCCTTTCCCTTCCTCTCTGAAATCAATTAAAATATATTTTAAAAAATAAACATAAATATTTTTTTTTTTTTTTCAAAAAAGATCTTTCCCTGGAAACTTTCCTAAAATCTCCATTCTTAAAACCCTTAGGATGGAGGACCCTGTGATCTCTCCCTTCAGGGAATATTCCCGTGCCTTTCCCTTCCCTCTTCATTTCCCTTTTCCTTCCCCTCCCTCTTCTCCCATCCCCAGGCATGTTACCAGTAGTTTCCTCACTCCCAAGCTCCAAAGGCCCTTCCTTTACCTCTAGAACTTGTTCCCTACGCCCATTTCTTCTAAGAATTACTTTTTCTATCTCTGAAATTTGCCCAATACATGTTCTCTTATAGTTTGGATCTGGACTTTGAATTCTTTCCTAGCCAGAACCCAAGTACCGAGGTTGCTGAACCCAGGTTTGGTCTGACTGCATGGGTCACGTACCTGTTGCCATTCCCGCTGCCCACAACACATTCAGAAGTGGCTCTTCTGGAGAATGGCCTTCGAATGATCCAATCCATATGAGAAGCCCAACTATGTACCTGCCTTCAACAGTTTTCTGACACCTTAATAATTAAGGTCCGTGCACCTCAGCAAGGTGGTTTAAAACTTTTGTGTTTTCTTGAAACTTTCCTGCCTGCAGCCACATGGGGCTCTTTGGCCCCTTGAGTGTGGCTCTTCCACAAAATACCACGTGCAGGCACGCATGTACAGTGCGATTGAAACTTTGTGGCCCATGCACAGAAGTCAGTTTTCAGCCTGGGAGAGTCTATTTTGAAGAAGTGGTGTTAGAAGAAGTGGGGGGCGTTGGTCAGTTGGGCGAAGGGATATGCAGCGCGGGCGAGGTTTGTTTTGAGGTACGTTGGCTGAGGTCAACCCCTTCCAACTCTCCCATCCACACTCGTCTATCTGAAACAAGTACACAAGACAAGTGTGGATGGGAGAGTTGGAAGGGGTCGACCTCAGCGAACGTACCTCAATCAGATTGAGGACGTTTTTAGCAAAGGCCAGCTTAGGAGTACCCTAATTAAGTTAACAACAGTGTACCTACCTATATAGTTTAAGTTTAAAAAATTTGGTTTTCAAAAGAAATTTCAATCGTTGTACTGTTGATATTTGGCTCTGTTGACTAATGAGTTTGCTGACCACTAACCTAGGTCATGTGCTCACATGTGCCCAAATTCATCAGGAATTGACAGACCTTATCTGGCCCTTTTCAACACTCAGGATGGAGGCTGAGCCATACCTTTGAAACGTAAGGTTTGGGGTCCAGACTTCTCATGGGTTCTTGTGTGACAAAGATGAAGAATAAATACATGGAGTAACAGATTTCTTTTTTTTTTTTTAATATATTTTATTGATTTTTTTACAGAGAGGAAGGGAGAGAGAGAGGGATAGCGAGTTAGAAACATCGATGAGAGAGAAACATCGTTTCAGCTGCCTCTTGCATGCCCCTTACTGGGGATGTGCCCGCAACCCAGGTACATGCCCTTGACCGGAATCGAACCTGGGACCCTTGAGTCCGCAGGCCGACGCTCTATCCACTGAGCCAAACCAGCTAGGGCAGAGTAACAGATTTCTTTGATAAAAATGTATAAGTTTATTGGAAGCATATACAAACTCCATCTTGGCAGAGGTGTCCCCAAAAGGGATCCCCTGGGGAGGGTCTCCCAAATGGGAAGAGCCTGCTCTCTCTCTCTAATGGGAAAAATTTTAAAAACCCTGCCTCGTGTCCCTTGTCTCCCGTTTATGTATGCTGCAGTTCTTTGTTTGAACCTGACTCTTTCTAATTGGACCTTTCATTAATTTAGGACCCTGTGCTCCCCTCGTTGGTTATTTTGTTACATGGTATTAGTTTCAAAGGCCAAAGCCCATGTGCTTACCCCTCTTTTTTTAATCTTTTTTGTACAAATTTTTGTGTTCACATATCTTCTTTTAAGATTTTTTTTTTTAATATATTTTATTGATTTTTTTACAGAGAAGACAGGAGAGAGATAGAGAGTTAGAAACATCGATGAGAGAGAAACATTGACCAGCTGCCTCCTGCACATCTCCTACTGGGAATGTGCCCTCAACCCAGGTACATGCCCTTGACCGGAATCGAGCCTGGGATCTTTCAGTCCTCAGGCCAACGCTCTATCCACTGAGCCAAACCGGTTTAGGCCTCTTTTTTCCCCCTTATCTTGAAACATTCCTCTACTGTCTGTGAAAATATTTTTCCCAACAAGAATAAAACAGAAGATTAGACTAGAATAGAAAAATAGAATAGAAAAAATAGAATAGAACAACTGCTTAATAACATCCTATCTAATAATAGACAAACATGGTAATTGACCATACCTTTGCTATGCCTCCCATTGGCTAATCAGTGTGGTATGCAAATTAACTGTCAACAAACATGGCGGCTAATTTGCATACTGCAGACAGATCCTGCTGCACTGTCCCACCTGGGGCTGGCGGCAGTGCGATCCCCAACCACTGGGGAAATGCAGGCCTGTCGTGTGTGGGGCGGGGCAGGCAGGACGGGCAGGGTGGGCAGCAGCAAGATCCCGAGCCTCCCCCCACCCCAGCCCGGGATCCGGGCCTGTCATGTGTGGGGCAGGGCTGGCGGCAGCACGATCTGAGCAGCTGCCCGACCCAGCGTGGGATCTGGGCCTGCCATCTGCCACCAGGGGAGCGGGCCTAAGGCAGCAGGTGGTTATCTCCCAAGAGGTCCCAGAGAGTGAGAGGGCACAGGTTGGGCTGAGTGACCCCACCCCCCTGCCAGTGCACAAATTATTGTGCACCAGACTTCTAGTTATCTTATAATTTCTGTGGATCAGGAATCTGGTTACAGTTTGGCTGGGTCCTTTGGCTCAGGGTCTCTCATGGAGAAGCAATTATGTCATCAGTCAGTATAGGCATCTCAAGGCTCAGCTGGGTGAGGATCCACTTCCCAATTTACTCATGTAGCTGTTGTCAGGCCTCAGGTGTTTACATGTGGCCAGAGTCATCATTTCCTTAGCACATAGGCCTCTCCATAGGGCTACTTAAACCATGGCAGCTGGCTGTGGGGGTAGGGGTGGGGGAGAAAGAGAAGAAAGAGGAGAAGGAGGTGAAGGAGGAGGAGAACAGTAAATGCATTCTTAATGCAATACTTAGGAAGAGAGTAGAAAAGAACAGAAAGAAGGCATTAAGGTAGGAGGTAAGGGCAACCCAAAGGACTGGTGAAATGGCTTGAACATCATTGTTTTTCTTTTGTTTCTCCATATGGCAGGCAGATAGATTCCATATGGAAATAAATTACAGCTTAAAACTAAAGGAAAAATAGTTAAAGTTCAGGAATCCACCATGTAGCAAAAAATGAACAAATTCTCAATATGAAAAACATGCAAGTGTAATTCTAAAACAAATAAAACCAAAGAAGTCTAAGAGTTGCCATGAAATGCAAGATCATTGGAACAGATGGAAATCATCAATGATATGCAGGTAGAGAAAGGAAAGTTAACCTCTGGAAAAGATGAGTCAGAGTTTGAAGCCTATACGGTTGTGGCATACATTTCAATGGAGAAACGTCCTACCTTCCTGTTTCAGAGTCATGGCTCACAATTAAAAAATGTTTTGGCAGGGGGAGAAACCAAGATGGCGGCATAGGTAAACACCGGAGATTGCTGCCTCGCACAACCACTTCAAAAATACAACTAAATGACAGAACAGACATCATCCAGAACCACAGGAAGGCTGGCTGAGTGGAAGTTCTACAACTAGGAGGAAAGAGAAAAGCATCCTGAGACCCAGAGGAGGCCCAGTGCTGAAGTAAAATACTAAGGTGCGGAGTGCATGCGGAGCGGGCTGGCGGCTGAGGACACGATTGTCTTTGTTAATCGGGAGGGAGTCTCAAACTCTGAGCTCCAATGCTGGGCAAGTCTCTGGGGACCCAGACTCATACAGGAAGAAACTGGACTGTCTGGCATCAGTTGGAACTTGAGGGCAGCTTTCTCTCAGAGGCGCTCACAGCGATTGACCGGGCCTCTGAGGGCAGGACTGAGAGCAGCTATACTGCTCACTCCGCCCACCCACCCTGTTGATCCCCTGGGACCCCACCCTGCCCAAGCCATGCATGGAGGCTTTTGCATATGAAAGGCCCGGCCCTTTGTAATCTGAAAATTACTTAACAAACTGCAGCTGCCCCAAGGCCCCAGGGCAACTTGCATTGCTTTACAGCTGGCTTCTGCTGGGTAGCTTCAGGCAGAGGCTAGATTAGCACCTCCTTAGAGATCCAGGAGCCAGTGTGCCCAGTGGTCAGAGTTCCATGGCCGTGTCCCCTGCACAGCAGATCTCCTACTGTAGTCACAGCTGGTCCTCACAGCCAAGTGGCCTGGAGGTCAAATCCCTCCCAGTGTTATCTATAACAATCAAGGCTTAGCTACAACAAGACTGTGCACAAAGACCACAAGGGGGTGCATCAAGAGTGTCTACCTCAGGTAATTGGGGAGGCTGAGCCACTGGGCCCTATAGGACACCTAGCACAGAAAGCCACTCTATCAACACAGCGAAGCATAAAAATTCCAAGACAAAGAAACAGGACACAAATGACAGAAATGGAGGAAAGCAAACTACTGGATATAGAGTTCAAAACCACACTTTTAAGGTTTTTCAAGAATTTTCTAGAAACCGCTGATAAACTTAATGAGACCCTCAAGAAATCTAGTGAGACCCTCGATGTTGTGATAAAGGACCAACGAGAAATTAAGCATACACTGACTGAAATAAAGAATATTATACAGACTCCCAACAGCAGACCAGAGGATCACAAGAATCAAGTCAAAGATTTGAAATACGAAGAAGCAAAAAACGCCCAATTGGAAAAGCAAAATGAAAAAAGAATCTAAAAATATGAAGATGGCGTAAGGATCCTCTGGGAGAGCTTCAAGCATACCAACATCCAAATTATAGGGGTGCAAGAAGATGAGAGAGAGCAAGATATTGAAAACCTATTTGAAGAAATAATGACAGAAAACTTCCCCTACCGGGTGAAAGAAATAGACTTACAAGTCCAGGAAGCGCAGAGAACCCCAAACAAAAGGAATCCAAAGAGGACCACACCAAGACACATCATAATTA
>NW_006286303.1:156174-172948 GCF_000327345.1 Myotis davidii | reverse complement strand
CAAGTGAATTAATAATCTGATAAACAGAATAAACTGGTGATTATAATAGAATCAGGGGCATAGAAAAGGAGTGGACTATTCTCGAGGGGGGAAGGGGTATGGGGGATGCAGGAAGAGACTGGACAAAAAATGTGCACGTACGGATGAGGACAGTGGGCGGAGGGTGGGAGGGGACCGGATGGAGGGGAGCTATGGGGAGAAAAAAAGAGGAACAACTCTAATAATCTGAACAATAAAGATTTAATTTAAAAAAATTTTAAAAATGTTTTGGGGAAATATCTGTGTACAGAATTACTTTCCACATACCTGGAGAGCTGTGCACTAGTAGTTTTCAAACACTTTTGACCTAGACAAAGAATAAAATATACATTTTACACGGCAGCTAAGGTACACACACTCAATCACAAAAGTACACATTTTATGAAAACAACACTCATCATTGGCTGGCATGGCTCAGTGGTTAGAGTGTAGGCCTGTTCACCAAAAGGTTGCAGGTTCGATTCCTGGCCTAGGGCACATACCTGGTTTGCAGGTTTAATCCCTGCCCCATCGGGGCACTTATAGAGGCAACCAAATCGATGTGTACATCCATGTCTCCCCGCCTCCCTTCCATTCTCTCTAAAAATCAATGGGAAAAATATCCTCACTCCTCCAATGAGGATTTAATTTTTTTTTTAATTTTTATGTGCTGTCTACTTACACTTTTATATTCTATTGTATGTCATTTTAAAATTCTGATCAAGATCCACTACACAGATTTCATGAACCATTAATAGGTATGACATACAGGTTAAAAAAATACTGTTCTGGAGCCATTGCTGCAGGAAGAGTTCCCGCAAAGCTGAATAGTCAAGATGCGTGACTTCACCAAGGACCAGACTGCAGTGTTCAAGGAGGCCTTCCAGCTCTTTGACGCAACAGGGAGTGGCAAGATTCTGCACAGCCAGTGCGGGGACGTGATGAGGACTCTGGGCCAGAACACCGCCAATGCAGGGGTGCTCAAAGTCCTGGGGAACCTCAAGGGTGATGAGATAGATGTGAAGGTGTTGGGCTTTGAGCGCTTCCTGCCCATGCTGCAGACTGTGGCCAAGAACAAGGACCAGGATACCTATGAGGACTATGTTGAAGGTCTTTGAGCAGTGGTTCTCAACCTTGGCTGCACATTAGAATCACCTGGGAATCTTTTAAAAATCCTGATTTCTGGGCCTCATCCTCCGGAAATTCTGTTTCTTTGTTATTAATGTTGTGGCCTCACCCCATAACAAAGAAACAGAATTTCCTGAGGATGAGGCCCAGAAATCAGGATTTTAAAAAAAGATTCCCAGGTGATTCTAATGTGCAGCCAAGGTTGAGAACCACTGCCTTAGAATGTTTGACAAGGAGGGGAACAACACTATCATGGGTGCTGAGATCCAACATGTTCTGGTGAGAAGATGCCAGAGGAGGATGTAGAGATGCCAATGGCAGGGCACGAGGATAGCAATGGTTGTATCAGCGATGGAGAGCTCATTCGTACGGTGCCGAATGGCTGAAGACATGCCCAGTGTGCCCAGAGCCCTGTGCCTGCTCCTGCATGAGACTGTGTAGTAGTCTGAGGCTGCCATCAATGTTCACCAAATAAATGTGCTCTGTGTCCTTAAAAAAAAAACACACCACCACTGCTCTGCACGGCTTTTACCCTGTTTCACCCTTAATTAGAGAATAGTTAGAATAAAACCAGAAAGCTCAAATTTACATCAGCTGACTTCCCCCTAGGGAAAAGGAAGGGAATGGGATGTAAAATTAATGTTTTCTTTTAAAGATCTGAATAAGGCATAAAGTTGAACCAAGTACTTAAGTTTCTTTCCTATATCTGTGCTTATTTCCCCATTCTTGTTTCTTATCTTATGATTTCATGCTTTCCTCTTTTTTTTCCTTAGGTTAGTTACTAGTTTATGGTTTTCAAAGAATCAGTTCTTAGATCTACTTACAAGTTCTACTATTTTCAAATCTCAAATATGTTAATTTTGTAATTGATCTCTATTTTGCTTTCCTTAGATTTATTTTGTTTCTCTTTTAAATTTTTTAAATTCAGTGTTTAATTTACATACTTTAATTTTTCTTAGCGCATTAGCGGTCTATTGCTAATTGTTGCTAATAAATTACCCTAAAACTTGGTGACTTAAAGCAACATACATTTAGCCCTGGCCAGGTAGCTCAGTTGGTTAGCATTGTCCCAAAACACCAAGATTGTGGGTTCAATCTAGGGTCAAAGCACATACAAGAATCAACCAATGACTGCATAGTCAATGTTTCTCTCTCTCTCTCTCTCTCTCTCAAAATCAATTAAAAAACAAACATACATTTATTATCTCACAGTTTCTGTGTGGCCTCTCTATTTCAGGAGCTATCACAAGGTGTCAATCACAGTGTTGGCCAAAGACTCCAGGTTCAGTTGGGATAGAACCACCTTCAAACTCACTCAGTGGTGTTGGTAGGATTCAGTTCCCTGTTGGCTGTTGGCCCGAGGTTTGTTGTCAGTTCCTTGACAAGCAGCCTTCTCCATCAGAGCAGGCATGACAGAAGAGCCACAGACAAAAAGTACCAGTAAGATGAAAGTCACAGAAGGAAACCAAAATATGTCCCCCCAAAATATGGCGCTTTGATATAAAAATTATTATTTTTCTTTAAAATATATTTTATTGATTTTTTACAGAGAGGAAGGGAGAGAGATAGAGAGTTAGAAACATCGATGAGAGAGAAACGTCGATCAGCCGCCTCCTGCACATCTCCCACTGGGGATGTGCCCGCAACCCAGGTACATGCCCTTGACCGGAATCGAACCTGGGACCCTTCAGTCCGCAGGCTGACGCTCTATCCACTGAGCCAAACCGGTTTCGGCTATAAAAATTATTTTGAACTGAAGGCAATTGAGAAGAAACAAATACTAGAAAACCCCCCTGCCCTCCCTGTATTTGCCTAAAAGTAGGACATAAATATTCAAAGGTGTCCCTCTTTTTCTCTCTATCAGGAAGGACAAAAGTGTATCAGTTCATACTTGTATCAGCCTGGAGATGGCTCCTACATACGAAACTTTACTAACTAGTCTTTCTCTTCCATTAGTTTCCTATATATTTACCTTCCCATCCTTGGAAGACTAAAATGACTTTTCTTTGTCCTATCATTCCTCTATAAATTTATAGCTCTTCCTGCAAGGTACTATATAGACCAGAGTTTTAAGCCATCTTTTTTTAAAAAAAAAAAAAATAGTTTATTGGTTTTTAGAGGGAGAGGCAGAGAGAGGGAGGGAAACCAGTAGGGGATGTGCAGGAGGCAGCTGATCGATGTTTCTAACTCTCTATCTCTCTCCTTTCCTCTCTTTGGAAAATAAATAAAATATATTAAAAAAAATTAAAAAAAAAAAAAAGAAACATCGATGTGAGAGCTAACATCAACTGGCTGCCCCCTGCACATCCTCTCCTGAAACAAAATTTTTGGACTGGAACCCAGATTCTTCGTCCGCCGGAATCGAAGAATGAATCCAAGGACAGAAGATGGTATAGCAAAGGTGGGAATTTATTAAAGAATAAATACAGACTCGCACATAGGGAGGGGGAAGAGTCCCACAGAACGAACTCCCACGTGAGGAGGGGGAAAGGGTCCCACCGAGTTTCTTTTTCCTAAGGCTTATAAAGGCTGCAGATCCTGGTGCCTTGATATCCGCTCAGATTGGTCACTATTCCCTTAGACTGGTTACTATAGTAACTCCTAGGCTCAAAGGTTGAACCTCACATGGACATGTGAAGTTCTCCCTCCCCTCTCCCCCCCACACTCCCCCTTTCTAATTATTTTCCTATTCCCTTTGGGCTTTCTTCTTCTCCTTCTGAATGAAGGGCTTCCTTCTCTTTATTTTGTAAATACAGACCTTTTGCTGTCCCTAGCTTCTTCATTCTATGGAAATGTTCCTTCTGCAGCTTTTCAGCTTTCCTATTCTATGGAAATATACCTTCTGCTGCTCTGTGCTTCCTCCTTGGTCCCCTTAATTTCCAAAAAATTGTAAAATTTCCTAAAACCTGTCTTTTGCACCCCTCAAAATTCCTATTCCACTACCAGGGATCAAGCCTACAACCCAGGCATGTAGTTGCCCTTGACTGGGAATTGAACCGGCAGCCTTTTGGTGCACGGGACAACACCCAACCAACTGAACCACATTAGCCAGGGCCTAAGCCATGTCTTTGACTAACTCTTTTCCTGAGTCTTTCCCATGTACATATGAGATATTCACATGAATAACTCAGTTTGTTTTTGTTTTGTTAAACTGTGCCTACATTACAGAGGCTCCTGCTGAGAATTTAGAAACAAAAGGTTTTTTTTTTTTCCCTCTCCTACAGTAGCCTCATGAGAGAAGTTTCAATCCATCATTGTTGCCATATTCTATTCATTAGAAGTGAATCATTAAGGGGAAAAGATTGCCCAAGGGTGTCAATACCAGGAAGCAGGGATCACTAGGAGCCATGTGCGAATTGTCTGCCACACTTATAAACAGTGATCCTCAGACATTCTAGCAGTCATTCAGCCTTGCACAGAATGGCAAAAAGTTGAGTGGGCTGATGTGCCTATTGTTCCCAGCTGAGACTGAGTAAGGGACAATCTGCCTTCTTATTTTAGCTCTCATACGATAAATAAATGCCCTTTCCAAGATCTATTTGGTGGCACATTGTCCACATTTGTGTGTTTTTTGCTGGTGATTTTTCTGCTTATGCCTCCCTCTCCCCCAACACACATACACATTAAGTGCTAAATATTGCCTATTGCTCCTACATGAAAGAAGGTTGTGATGAATCTCAAGGAGAAAATACATGTGCTAGATGAGCTTCATCTGGCATACTTATAGCATTGTTGAACATAAATTCAATGTTAATCAATCCACAATATATCTTCTACAATAATAAAAGCATAATATGCTAATTAGACTGGACAGCCAAACGACCTTGCGGATGTCCTTCCGGACGACCTTAGGGATGAAGCTGGGGCTGGGAGGGCTGAGGCAGGTGGTCTGCAAGGGCCAAGCCCCTTGTACAAATTTCATGCATCAGGACTCTAGTCTGTAATAATAAAAGCGTAATATGCTAATTAGACCAGATATACTTCCTGGACGACCTTCCGAATAAAGCCTGGAACCCAGGTGCCAGAGGGAAGCCAGTGCTGGCAGCCAGGGAAGGAAGGCCAACTCTTGCACAGGTTTCGTGCATCGGGCCTCTAGTATTAAATAAGATCTCAGAATTCTGATACGTAGACTATGTTTGTTGTTAACCTATATAATCTGTCACCTCCAAACCCAGAAAGAATTACTTTCCAAGTACCTTGAGTCCTATATGCCTGTGGTTGTGAAACCTCCATGCTGAGCTTTGTGAAGTAGGCCTAGAACTCTACAAACTGCATTGCTTCTTTGTCAGCTGGCTGCTGTTAGGTTCTGCCAACGGGACACTAGAGGGAGACTTGAAGGCAGGAGGAGGAAGCTGGAACTTTGGCCAGCAATGCCCCTTTGCCCTGGCAGGGCCAACAGCAGATGGTCATGGTCTCCAGCCTCTTTTCCACGCTCCCTAAGCCGCTCCCTAAGCCACTCCCATTGGGTCTGTGTGCTGCCATAGTGCCTCTCCTCGAGTGAGGTAGCTGCTACCTGCAGGCATTACCTCAGAGTCACCACCTTGTCCCTTTGCTTTTCAGCCCTTTACTGTCGGAAGCACTAATTTAATTTCCAAATTACATTCTCTCTATAGAATTACCTACTACGGTTTCTATTTTCCTGGACCCTAACTGATATATAGAAATTCTTTAACTTTTTATTTTGAAATGATTTTAAGCTTCTAAGAATAGTACAGAGAAATTTTGGATAAATTTTATACCCCTTAAGTCCATCCTTTGTTTTTCATTGAGGTGAAATTCACATAATATAAAATTAACCATTTTTAAAGTGAACAAGTTAGTGTCAATAGTGCATTCACAATGAATTCATCAAATGTTGACATTTTGCCACATTTGTTTTATAATTCACTATCTATGTGTATACATATATATGCATGTATAATTATGCATGATTATTTTTTGTCAACCATTTGAGAGTAAGTTGCATACACATTCCTTTACTCTTACTACAATTACATGCACGTCTGAAGAACAATATTTCATATAGAGCCATTGGTACATTACTTTTATCTAATCTACAATCCATAATTCAATTTTGTGAATTGTCCCAATAATATCCTTTGTAATACTAATTTTCCCATTAGTGCAAAGCCCTGTCCAGGAAGACATACTGAATGTAGATGTTATGTCTGTTTAGTCTCTTGTAATGGGGAGCAGTCAGGCTTTCATAACATTGACATTTTTAAAAGAATACAGGTCAGTTATTAGAATTTGGGTTTCTCCTTGATTAGAATCTGGTTTACGTTCCTGTAAGAGATTTGTGTCCTTTTCGGGGTACCACAAGATGCCTGTCTACCTCTGATTGGTGATGTTGATTTTGATCATCCCCTCAAGGTGTCTTCTGGTTTCTTCTATGTATACTCTTTTGCTCCTTGCAACTAATAAGCAATCTGTGGAGAGACACTTTGAGACCATAAAACTATCTAGAAATTTCATAATATTTATCTCCTGTACAATTTGCAGTTTGGTCTTGAATCTTCTTCTGGATTTTTCTTTGATTCAATGTTATTGTAAAGAGAGCTTTAAAATGTCCAGGTGTTAGGGTACAACATATAACTCCACAATTCTTGTTATTTATTATTTCATTAAAGGAAAAGCAAATCCTATTATTTTTTAAAAACCTATTGTTTTGTTATGGATTATGCTTATTTTGTTATGGCTTAATTCTCAATCTTTTCAATTAAAATTTATCATTTGAAATTTTTTATGTAGTTCAACACACAATTGATACAAACAGCATACAGTGAGGTCTCCGTCTTACCAGCTACTCAGTTCTCTAAAGTAATCAAATTTACAAGTTTCTCTGTGTTCTTCTAGAGATAGTTTTCATACAATAAAGCAAAAACATATACATCCCAACCCCCACCCCCATACAAGTAGACTTTTGTCTATACTTTCCACACTGTTCTGCACTTGGCTTTTTGGTTTATCAATATATCATAAAGATCATTAAATATCAATGCATTAAAATATTAGCTCCCTTATTCATTCTGTTGTGTGAATAGTATTCCATTGCACACATGTACTGTGATTTATTCAACTAGACATTTATTGACATTTAGGTTATTTCCATTCTTTTTTGCTTTTTTGTAAACTATGGTACAGAATAACCATTTCATATATCAGTGCATATGTAAGTATGTTTATCATATAAATTCCTGGATGTGACATTTCTGAGTCAAAAGGTTGTGTTTTTGTGCTATAATTTTGATAAATGTTGTCCTCATCAAAGTTCCAGAGAGATTGTACTGATGCATTTTAGCACAGATGTCCCTTATCTCCTTTGTACTATATGCAATGGCTGTGAGAAAGGAAATTTGAAAATAGTAACCAAGAAGATTCTAAAGGAGTGGCTTTTCCAAAAATGGTACATTTAATATTGAAAATATAATTCTTAGGATTTCAAAAACTTACCTTGTGATAAGGCTGGAATTTTATTTTAATTCTTGTACTTGCAAAGATTGTTGTTTCTCCCATTCTGAAGTTGTGCTATTTGGCTTCATTTTTTACTTTAATGATGCACATATTTCCAACTGAGTACAAACTCAGGAAGGTAGCAAATAGTGCAGCTGTTGTACAGACATAAACCTGGGCAGAGGAGAAGAGGAAAAGGGGCTCTGGGCTGGCCTCTCCTGCAGGTTTTTACTGTTCTTAAGGCATTTTTCTTGTCCAAATAAGAAGGAAAATTATTTTCCAGTCTTAAATCGAGTGCCAAAATTATTCTTGGAATTGTTCCCTTAACCTGTCAGTTTCATTTTTTCCCATGGAGGCGTGATAGAGACGACCAAACCTTCCCAATTGGAATTGGGGTTGGAACTTGATTGCTCCCACAGACAGCTGGTTTGGGAAAATCCCTTGCAAGGCGATTTCAATAAGGGACTAGAAACATCAGAGAGTTGATACTGGGATCGGAAAGTCTAAGTGTACGTGTGACTTCAGTCTTTGTACAGTGCTATTGGCTAACAGAGACACAAAGGAATGAATTATCTCCAGGGATTTCTTAGGAACAAAATCAAATTCCAAGGAACCAAACTCCTTAGTGTTGGTCTCTGCTTTTTCACTCTCTTTTCCAGTTGGTCTGGTCATGAACACTGTATTGGCTTTGGAGCACTTCAGTTCATCCCCAGGCTTTGTCCCTGCTGGCCTTGGATGGCAGATAAATTACCCTCCCAGACTGGGGTGGTGAACACACAATACAATATACAGTTGATACATTAGAGATGTGTACACCTGAAACCTATATAATTTTACTAACCAATGTCATCCCAATAATTTTTTTAAGTTGCCCTGACCAGGTCACTCAGTTGGTTAGAGCATTCCCCATAGGCCAAGGCTGTAGGTTCCATCCATTTTTTGAATGCCTTCTATGTATCAGACACTATGCTATGTGCTGAGAACACAAAGGTAAGCAAGACAGTCTAATGGGAGATACAACTAAACACAATAATAATATTATTACAACCATCTTTACCCCCCCCCCTTCTTCTCTTTCTAAAAATCAATAAACATATATATGTTTAAGTTAGCCTCTCAAAGACAAAGGGTCCTCACCAATAAAACTGTAGGTCAAAACAAACAAGCACCCTACCTTCTTTGTGGTGTTAATGTGAGGATTAAAGGAAGTCAAGTGTATGGGCATAATAGTGCCTAACACAGTCTTGACAAATAAGCCTCAGTTAATGTTAGTTGCTTTCCTATTATCCTCTTTCTACCCGTCTGATCAATGCCTAAAACTCATTCTTCTAGAGCTTATAGTCTTGACCAGTATTAAATTAGAAAAAAAAATCACTTATAGTAAGGCAATCTCAGTGGAAACACCAGACTTAGTCTAAATTAGAATTCATAAATTGAAAAAATATCCACTCCTTTCTAGGTGGTAAGATTTCAAATTCTCAGAAATATATTTGGCAGTGTTGACAGCCACATTATTAGAAGAAAATCCACACCTTTGGGGGTAACTCTGGCAGGTGTAATCAAGGCAAAACTGTAGCTCATATTGAAATATACACAAACTTAGAAAGCAATTTAGATACAAATGGAGTTTTCACAACAATAAAATAGAAATACCTCCTTTCTTTCCTCTCCCCAGAGCTTATAAAAGGCATCTCTCAAGAACAGGAAATGGTTTCTTGGCTGGTTTTTCTCAGTGGTTAGAGCGTCAGCCTGTGAATCACAGACTCTCCCTTTGGATTCACAGTCAAGGGCATGTACCTCTACTGCAGGCTTGATCCTGGGCCCTGGTTGGGGTGCAAGTGGTAGGTAACCAATAGATGTATCTCTCTCATAGCAATGTTTCTTTTCTCTCCCCTTCCACTCTCTCTAAAAAGCAATGGAAAATATATCCTCACTGGGGATTTAAAAAAAGGAAGAATAGGAAATGGTTTTAGAAAAAATTACAACTAAACTACAAAACAACCATCATTCAAAACCCCCCGGAATCTAGCTAAACAGAAGTCTTACAACTAAGTGTTACCAGAGAAATTAGCGGGTCAGATTTCTCCACCTTGGGGTACTGCTGAAATAAGCGTTTTCAGAAGCCCCCTGGGAGAATGAGATGTGGTAAAAGACTTTACTTTCCAGATTGCAAAGTCCCATGCCCCTTAACCCAGTCTTGAAAAAGGTGCAGCAGGGGTTCCAGTAGAGCCAACAGCAAAGCCAATGGCCAGAGCTTCCATTCCATGCAGCCAGGTCCAGTCCAGCAACAGGTTAATTAAAGTCCATTAGCCTGTTGTGTGGAGTCTGCATGGCTGTGAGCCACATGGGAAAATGTAAGGGAGCATATCCCCTGCAACAGGCATCCCAAGAGGGTCAAGAGACAAGGGAGCGAACTTCCTTTGTCCAGAAGTTTAAATATTCAGGTTTCCTGCCTTTGCAGTGGCCACACTTATTCTGGCCAATTATCTGTTCCCAGGTGTGATTGACAGACAGGTAAGCACCTTACCGCATCACTCAGACCTTGCTGGGCATGCGCCCAAACAGCCTTTGTCCAGTCCCTTCCCAATCAGCAGTGGGGGGGAACAGACTTGGAGAGTGTTAAACTAGCAAAGCTGTAAATAGCATGCCTATGTTATCTGGTCTTCTCTTTATTCCTTTCCTATTAAATAATAATCAGGTTATTACAATGGTATCATAAGGATATATAGAAGCCACATCGAGACTGCATTTTCAGCCAACTGTCTGTCTTTGGATCCACCCAGCTTCTAAAGGTACCACAGTCTGCTCAGCAGGTCCTGTGTACCAGCTCAGATGCTCCCAAGCTTCCAGAACCTTCCATGAGCAGCAAGAAGCATTGCTCTAGGCCAGTAGTCGGCAAACTGCGGCTCTCGAGCCACATGCGGCTCTTTGGCCCCTTGAGTGTGGCTCTTCCACAAAATACCGACTTCTGCGCATGGGCCACGAAGTTTCGATCGCACTGTACAAGCGCGCCTGCATGTGGTATTTTGTGGAAGAGCCATACTCAAGGGGCCAAAGAGCCTCATGTGGCTTGCGAGCTGATGTTTGCCGACCACTGCCCTAGGCAATGTGTTGAAATTTGAGCCCAGTTAGCCACCAGGAGACCTTCTTGGTAGTTCTCTTCTTCCTCAAAGGTCTACATCTCTGACCTATTGCTGAAGTCAGTGAGAATATTAATTTTGAGCATAATTCCTCAGGGAAGTACTTAAAATGAACAAAGATGATTTTCATGAAAGTGCTCATTCTTTTTTCTGAATCCTGGATAATTTTAACATAACATCTGACTGGCAAGTCACTTCTAATAAAATATGAACTGAAAATAGAAAAAAAAAGAGTAAGGAATGGTTTTATTGTAGACTAGAGCAGTGATGGCGAACCTATGACACGCGTGTCAGAGGTGACACGCGAACTCATTTTTTTGGTTGATTTTTCTTTGTTAAATGGCATTTAAATATATAAAATAAATATCAAAAATATAAGTCTTTGTTTTATTATGGTTGCAAATATCAAAAAATTTCTCTATGTGACATGGCACCAGAGTTAAGTTAGGGTTTTTCAAAATGCTGACATGCCGAGCTCAAAAGGTTCGCCATCACTGGACTAGAGGCCTGGAGCATGAAATTCATGCACTAGGGAGTGTGTGAGGGTGGGGGCGTCCCTCAACCTGGCCTGTGCCCTCTTGTAGCCTGGGACCCCTTGGGGGATGTCCCTGTGGGGACCGGGCCTAAGCCAGCAGCTGGATATCCCTCTTGCAGTTCGGAATCCCTTGCTCCTTACTGCCTGCCTGCTTGCTGCTCCTTAGCACTGCCACAGAGGCGAGAGAGGCTCCCGCCATGGCTGCTGCGCTCGCCAGTGTGAGCCCAGCTTCTGGCTGAGTGGTGCTCCCCCTGTGGGAGTGCATGGACCACCAGGGAGCAGCTCTTGCATTGAGCGTCTGCCCCCTGATGGTCAGTGCACATCGTAGTGACCGGTTGTTCTGGTCGTTCCACCATAATGGTCACTTAGGCTTTTATTATACAGGTAGTCCTCAGGTTACGTCAGATTTGACATATGTCATTTCGTGGTTACGTCACCATCTCCCATTTATTTATTAAAAAAGAAAAAGTTCTGTCACTTTGATGTATGTACATCTGTGCTTTATGTTTTTTATTATTTATTTACCACGAGTAAAGGTCAGGAATTGTTATCTTTCAATTTTTTTTACCGTTCCACTTCATTACTGCTGTGTATGTGCTCCATGTGAGTGACGTAGGTGCTTATGTAGGTGGGTTCCGACTTACTGCAAAAATCGCGATACGTCAGCGCTGTAGTAATGGATCTCTGACGTTACCCAAGGACCTACTGTAAAGATAGACTTTGGAAATTCTCTGAAACTTAATGGTTTCCAGATTTTACAAATAGACAGTAGTAAATTATTTTACTCTAAACTCTTTATTTATAGGTATCTGACAGGGACCAAATTATTTAACCACAATGGCAGAGATTGGCTAGCCTTTTATCAAACCTCTTTTCTCCACCTCCTAGGCATACAACTAGACTATATTTCCCAAGCTGCCACTTAGGTGTGCCAAGTGGAATGTGGTCAAAAGTGTTATGTACCATTTCCAGGCCTGGCCTATTAAAACTCCCATTCATCCCCCTATGTGCCCTTGAACCCTCGCAGCTGATAGGAAGGAAGATGACTCCCAGAGCAACCTTGGGAGTCACATTTTTATATTGAAGAAGCCTGGATCTCCTAACTTCTTGATGGAGAATTGCCCAACCAGGAACATCGACATTAGACTATTTTGAGAGTGAAGTAAGCTTCTTTTTTTTTTGTATTAAGGTACTAAGATTTCGGGTGGTTTATTTCTTATTTCAGCTAGTATTACCAATACAGTCTTAAGCACAAAATGCCATCTCAAAGTCCTCAAGTATCTTTATACAATTCCCCTTCTTCCTCTTCCTCTTCCTCTTCCTTCTTTCCTTCCTTCCTTCCTTCCTTCCTTCCTTCCTTCCTTCCTTCCTTCCTTCCTTCCTCTCTCCTTTCCTCTGTTCCTCTCTCTCTAACTCCCTTTCTCCTTTCTTCACTTCCTCCCTCCTTTCTTTCCCTCCCTCCTTCCTTCTCCAATACTCACAATGATACTTTCCTTCTAGGCATACTGTAGGCACTGGGGGTATTGGGTGAACAAAACAGACAAATCTGTGGGGGCAACAGCCAATAGACACGGAAACAGTATGGTTTCAAGCACTGATAATTACTTAGAAGAAAACTAAAAAAGAAAAAAGGAGTCGGAGAGTGACAAGGAGGATCTTTTAGACAGGGTGATTAGAAAACGGCTTTCTGGGGAGGTGGCCTTTAACCAGATATCTGAATGATAGAGAGAAGTTAATCATAACGAAGATCTGGAGAGTCAAAGATCTCTTAACAACCATTTCTCTAAAAGCAGTGATCTGTAGAAGGAAAACAAACCTAACAACAGTACAAAGAGAAAAACTGAAATGACTCAACTGAGTCAAAGATGAGTCAAAGAGAGAGATGAAACTCAAACCAGATGTATGTATTCCTAACCTGACTGCTCTTGGTCAGAAATCCTTAGCATCATCAGTAAGCTCTTCCACTTTTGGCTGACTAGTTCCATACTTCTCAGTCCTTCGATTTCAAGTTTTCCCATGCATTCAGACAACTCAATCAATATAGTAATATGTCAGGTTCTATTCTTAGACACTTAAAAACACTATCTAAATGAACCTAACTGTGGCAACTCCAGCAAGTTATTTAACCTCTCCTGTCCTTAATTTCCACGTCTCCAAATTGGAGACAGTTCTAGGAACTAAGTCACTGCATAGGTTTGTTTGGATGATACATGAGACTATACACATAAAGTGCTGGTATAGAGTAGGTGCTAAAGATACATTTCATTCAGGTGAAATTAACCTGCACACCATTCAGAGCCCAAGTCTATCAGATAGCCAACCAAGTCTATGTTCTTAATAAAATCAAGGTATTCCTGCTTCTTTAGGATCACACTCCAATTCAAGACTGATTTGAAGGGCAAGTATAGTCTTCCCATAACTTTGTATGCAGGGCAGTTGGTTTTGGGAGGCAGTATCCTTTGTGTGAGGGATGCTCATTCATGAGCAGCTGACCTGAACTACCCACCTGGCTGCCTGGGGCAGGATCACCACAAGCTATGCCCTGTACCACTCCACAGGGCACCATTCACCCAGAATTGTGAGTCACAGTCCCTTTGTGGATTTGGATATCAACCTGTGGGTCATGGCCAGCATCTTTTTTAAATTTTTATTGAAGTACAACCTAAAAGCAGAAAAGTGCACACATCAAAAATGTACAGCTCAATAAATTTTTACAGACTGAACACGCCCATGGAACCAGCCTGACCTGAAGAAACAGAACATTGCTAACATCCTCAGGTGCCCTCCCAGTCACTACCTCCCACCACAGCAAACCACAAGCCTGATTTCTAGCACTAGAGATAAGTTTTGTCCTTTGAGAATTTATTTAAATAAAATCATATGGTGTGCCTCTTTTGCTCAGCATCATATTTGTGAAGTTCATCGTGTTGTTGTGCGTATCAGTAGTTCTCATTGCCATTGAATATTCCATTGGATGAATAGGCTGCTATTTATCTATTGTACTGCTATTTATCTATTGTACTATTAGTGAACATTTTGTTTTCAGGTTTGGGCCATTACAGAGAGTGGTCTAAAAGAACAGCCATTTCCTCATGCTCACAAATTTTATGAGTCAGGAATTTGGAAAAGGCACTGTGGAGATGGCTTATCTATACTCTAATAAGGTCTGAGACCTGGGGCCCCTGGCCCTGGCTGAAAAGACTCAATGATAGGTGAAGAGTGGGGGAATTAATTGACGGTGATGCCAGCACATATCTGGCACCTGAGCTGAGAGCACTCTAACACTAAATACTGCCAACTGGGTCACCTATATGTGGACCATCTCGGAGTTTGGCTTCCTCCCACATGGTGGCCGCAAGACAGTTGCCTTCTTACGTGGTGGCTCAAAGCTGCAAGCATGACTGTCCTCCAAAATGAGGCAGAAGTTACATGGCTTTTTCTGATGTAGGGGAGAAAAAAAATATATTTTCCCTCTACCCACTTTAGGTTCATTGGTTGGGGTCTGCAAATTAGGCTGACCAAAACCCCACACACAGATTAACAAGAGAAATACATGCAGCATTATTTACAATAGCCAAGATATGGAATCAACCTAGGTTTCTATTGATAGATGAAAAGATCAAGAAGATATGAGATATGTGGAATATATATATATATATATATATGTGTACATATATATATATATAAATTAGACTGAATGGAATATTATTCATTGATTTAAAAAAAGACTGAAATTTTGCCGTGGTCGGCAAACTCATTAGTCAACAGAGCCAAATATCAACAGTACAACGATTGAAATTTCTTTTGAGAGCCAAATTTTTTAAACTTAAACTATATAGGTAGGTACATTGTTATTAACTTAATTAGGGTACTCCTAAGACTTAGGAAGAGCCACACTCAGGGGGTCAAAGAGCCGCATGTGGCTCGTGAGCAGCAGTTTGCCGACCACGGCCTTAACTGGTTTGGCTCAGTGGATAGAGCATCAGCCTGCAGACTGAAGGGTCCCAGGTTCGATTCCAGTCAAGGGAATGTACCTTGGTTGCAGGCACATCCCCAGTAGTGGGCGTGCAGGAGGCAGCTGATCGATGTTTCTCTCATCGATGTTTCTGACTCTCTATCCCTCTCCCTTCTTTGTAAAAAGATCAATAAGATATATTTTTTTAAAAAGAAAAGAAAAGAGAGATTGTGTGTGGAAAGACACAATCTGCCCAACTGCTATGACCATTCTTGGACATTTATTGTGACCATATGTTCATCTATGTTGGGTATGTACCTTGGAGTGCAATTGTTGTGTCAAAGTGTATATGTATTCAAAGCTTCAGTAGGCAATGCCAAATTGTTTTAGTTTGTGCCAATTTATAATCCTGTTAAAATGTATGAAAGTTCCATTTTCTCCATATCCTTACTAACAATTGGCATTAGTTTTTCTCATTTTAGCCATTTGGCTAGGTATACAGTGGTATTGCATTATGGTTTACATATTGCATTTTCCTGATGACTATTGAAGTTGAGAACCTTTTTTCTTTTGAGTAGATGCTTTTTCCCCCCTGCTTTTTATTTATTTTTTATTGAGAACCTTTTCATATGTGTATTGGCTATTTGAGTATCTTCTTTTGTGAAGTGCCTGTTCTCTACTGAACAAACAGGAAGGGTCGGTTAACCTACTCTTACCACAATTTAGGATGGCACTGAAGAGCCAACTTTAGAACTCTTCGTGGAATTAATTGAAGCTTCACTTAGGTTGCAAGAGCATCACAGTTCAACTTCTGCTCGATCCTGTGCCCCTTGTTCTTTCACAGGTGCTTATCCTAGAGCACTCCCCAATAACCAAGCAGCATGCAATTCTCTTCCCAGGGAACCCAATGTACTATATGTTCTATGTAGTGCGTCCTAATGATAAAATGCCTTTTCTTGCTGGGCATCAATCCACTGGTAGAGCTGATATTATTTTTGTCCATGCAGTACTCTCTTCCATTAGTGACAGCATTCTGCTTCTTTTGGAAAATATAACACTCCTCTAACTCAAGTCAGAAGTTCTTGTGGGTACCTCCAATTTAAGTACCCTATCCTCTGCCAATCCTATATAATAAAGGGCTAATATGCAAATCAACCGAACTGTGGAATGACTGGTCGCTATGATGCACACTGACCACCAGGGGGCAGATGCTCAACGCAGGAGCTGACCCCTGGTGGTCAGTGTGCTCCCACAGAGGGAGTGTCACTCAGCCAGAAGCTGGGCTCATGGCTAGCAAGTGCAGCAGCACTGAGGATGTCCAACTGACAGCATGGGAACGGGCCTAAGCCAGCAGTCGGACATCCCCCTAGGGCTCCCAGACTGCAAGAGGGCACAGGCTGGGCTAAGGAACACCTCCCCGGAGTGCACAAACTTTGTGCACTGGGCCTCTAGTGTTCAATAATCATCACAGGAACCGACATGTGACTCAAACAGACCAATCAGAATCCTTTCCTAGAATTTTTCTATTCAACATTGGGGGGGGGG
>NW_006286303.1:139615-156163 GCF_000327345.1 Myotis davidii | reverse complement strand
GGGGGGGCGGGGGCAGGGAAAGCCTTCCTTTCCTGAGGGCTATGGGAGGCCATGTAGCCTGGAGAAATATGGAGAAAGGGATTCCTGTGGCATTATAGTCTGGATCTAGGACAGCTCTAAGACTCATTTGCACCTCTACCCTTCCAGTTGGCCTTCTGTAATCTGCAGCCAAAAGGATCCTGACTAGTGCACAGGTTTTTAAGAAGAGTAGACTATGATAATGCATCAGGCAAATAATCAACAGTTGTACCGCTGCTTCTGTGTAATGGTTTTTCTTTCTTCTATTTCTCTGTCTTCTCTTCTGTTACCTTGTTTTCTCTTCTTAATCAAATCTAATCCCTCCTTCAGAATCTGTTCAAACACTCCCTACCCAGCGAAGTCAAACTTTCCTGCCACTCCCAGTTTACATGCATTCAGTCCACAAACATTACTGAACTCTTGCTACTATTATGCTTATAGCTGCTACTATACCAGCACTGAGGCCTAAAGACAGAATGGTGTGCAACGAAGGCCTTTATGCGCGCTTCAGTGTTGTAGTGGGGAAAGCAGACCCATAGATGCATAGTTACAATATGAAATGGCAAGTGTAATGATAGACACGTTAGAGGGCCCCTAAGAGGGGAAGTGTGTGTCAGCTAGACTCCAGGAGGGTTTCAGCAGAATACTCATCCGTTTTCCAGGTGTGCTCTTTCAGGGATGTGGTCTCTACAGATTGTTCAGCACCAGGGCAGGGGGCCATTAGTCATTGCAGATGGTCCTGGTGTCATCCACCAGGCTTTTCTGCTTTTCTGGGCCTGAAGCTGAAATGCAACTGAGACTTAGATGTTATCTGTAGGGAGGTGACCTCTGTATCTGGCTGTAAAAATCTCAGACAGTTTGTTCAGCTATCTGTCTCAGTTTCCCTAGTCCACTTGTCCTGGCTTACCAGCCTGTCTCATAAGTGGATCCTTTAGCCACATTAAGCCTTCAGATGAGACTGCAGCCCCAGTTGACATCTTGACTGCAACTTCATGAGACCCCCAAGCCAGAAGCACCTAGCTAAGGTGCTCCCACGTTCCTGAAATTGTTTCAGCTAGTTAGTGTTTATTATTGGTTTAAGCCACTCCGTTTTGACTTACTGCAGAAATAGAGAAGTAATACCACAGATTTATCTTCCTCCTTACTCCTGAGATAAACATTAAAAACCACTGGGCTGGCGTGGCTCAGTGGTTGAGTGTCGACCATGAACCAGGAGGTCACAGTTTGATTCCTGCTCAGGGCACATGCCCAGGTTGCAGGCTCAATCCCCAATCTGGGGCATGCAGGAGGCAGCCTACCAGTGATTCTCTCTCACCATTTATGTTTCTACCTCTCTCTCCCTCTCCCTTCCTCTCTGAAATATATGTAATGAACTATAGCCTAGGTTTTTTGGTAAGTCATTTTTTTGAATAACAAATACATAAATAAATACAAACTCAATGTAAAAGAGTCAAACAATAGAGAAGTACAGAGATCAAACAAGAAAGTTCCTTTGCAGCAACTCCCTAACCCCTTGTCCCACATCAACTGTCCTTGGAGGAGGTATTGACATTTTTGTGTACAATTGTTTAGCTCCTCCTCTGTAGCATGAGTGCCTAATGGCTGCTTTCTTTATCATGTCTTCAGCACCTTATGCATTTCTCTAGCATTTATTTCATTCTATTTTATATTCATGGTTTGCTGTTTTCTTCAGGGACAGCTTCATGTGTATGCAACCTGTGCAGTCACATGGGGCCCTGAAATTAGAAGGAGTCTTTGACTGATTTAATGCTCTGTTGTCACTGTCTTGATATTATTTTTTTAAATATATTTTTATGGATTTCCGAGAGGAAGGGAGAGGGAGAGATAGAAACATCAATGATGAGAGAGAATCATTGATAGGCTGCCTCCTACATGCCCCCCCCCCCAACTGGGGATCAAGCCTGCAACTTGGGAATGTGCCCTTGATGGGACTCGAACCCAGAACCCTTCAGTTTGCAGGCCGAAGCTCTATCCACTGAGCCAAATTAGTTAGGGCTATCTTGAAATTCTTAAAAAAGAACTTCACATTTTCATTTATCCTGGGACTGGTTTTCAGATTTATCTTCCACATGATTATAAAGGTAGGGGCCCATGGCAGTGATCCTGTCGTGATCATCTTGGATTTCCCCAAGTACCTTGAGAATGTCCACATTTAACAGTAAACATTTGTTAAAACGAAGAGAAAGTTTCTTATCTCTGAAGGGCTCTTTTTTGTTTTGAAGTCATGCACAGATATCTTTAATGATGATCAACAAACACAGAATAATCCAGAATTCTTATTATTATAGTTGAGCCTCATTTTCTCTCTGATTTTTGTATGCTACTCTGAGCTCCCTTTGTTCCATGCAAGGAACACAGGAAGAATAACGTTCTTTGTTTTTCCTTTAGCGAGATCTAGAAACACATTCTCAAGAAGCAACAACTTCTGCCTTTTGCAGCCTCTAAGTCCCATGTTTCAACAATATCTGTACTCAGAGAAGGACTGTAAACCAAGCATAAAGAAGAAATTCATGTTTTCAGGAAAGCAGTCAGTAGGCGCAAGTGAATATATAATGGAGTATATAACTATAATATTTAATATTTTGTCTTCTGCCCCTAGTTTAGCCAGTGATATTCTGCTCATTTCAGGTGTTCAATGTTTCTTGAATTTCTGTCAGGGGGAGATTAGCATGACTTCTTAAAAGGAACATATTAGATTTCAGGTTGTTCTAATTAATGATACGGGACTTTTGGACTGGAACACGCGGTGTTCCCCTGGGCAGGATGGCTTCCCCGGGCTCTTTGTCGGAGTCGAAGAATGAAACCACGGACAGAAAATGGTATAGCAAAGGCAGAAATTTATTGAAGAATAAGCACAGATTCCCACGTGGAGAGGGGAAAAGAGTCCCACCGAGTTCCTTTTTCCCAGGTTTATAAGGGCTGCCCTTTGATTTGATCACCATAGCAACTCCTGAGCTCAAAAGGTCAAACCTCAGGTGGGGCATGTGAGGCCCTCCTCCCTTATTGTTTTCCTAATTCTCCTTCTTTGAATGAGGGGCTTCCTTCCCTTTATTTTGTAAATGTATCTTTTGCTACTTCCAACTCCCTTGTCTTATGGAAATGTAACTTTTTGCAGCTCAGTAGCCTGTGCTTTTTCCATGGACCCCTTTAATTTTTTAAAATATATTTTTATTGATTTCAGAGAGGAAGGGAGGGGGAGAGAGAGATAGAAACATCAATGGTGAGAGACAATCATTGATCAGCTGCCTCCTACATGCCCCCTGCTGGGGATGGAGCCCTCAACCCAGGCATATGCCCTTGACCGGAATCGAACCCGTGACCCTGCAGTCCCCAGGCCTATGCTCTATCCACTGAGCCAAGCTGGCTAGGGCAAGGCTTTATTTTTTTTAGTGAAACATTCCTTTGTAAGTGAATCTTCAGTGAAAGTGCCCTGAGTGTGTGTGGGGAAAGGAAGGCTAGCCTGGATATATATTGCTATGAAAAGATCTTTGGAGTACATTATTAAATGAAAAATGGGAGTTGCAAA
This sequence comes from Myotis davidii, assembly GCF_000327345.1. Taxonomy (NCBI): domain Eukaryota; kingdom Metazoa; phylum Chordata; class Mammalia; order Chiroptera; family Vespertilionidae; genus Myotis; species Myotis davidii. The sequence continues at coordinate 152,598 of NW_006286303.1, read as the reverse complement.
ACTATAAGGTATAGGAACCTCAATTTTAGGGATATGTAGGTGTATTACCAAAAAAAGAGAGTTGAGAAACGTATATACACTAAAACAAAATGAGACCATTTGATTTTGGGATCTATTTTTCAATATTAAGAGCAGAAAAGGGGGGCGGGGTGTCAGCTTAATTCTCGGAGACCATCAAAACATCAGCTTTATCAGATTTTATGGCCAACTGGAGAGGAATTTTTCCTGATGGCCTGGAGCCAATACTGACAAACATAATTGACAGGGTGATAATTAATGCGGGATCTCTGGTTTGCTTTAATGTGCTCCCCTGTCTACCTCTGTGGTCAAAATTTCACATTACCTGAAGCAATGCTTTGCACGTAGTAGATGCTACATAACTACTTCGAGCTGGCAGGAAGGAATGTAAGAACTTACTGTGAAATGGAAAACAGATGTGACTACTTTGGAAATGTAATCAAACAGCTTTTGAGGTACTGGGAAGGCGCGTGTTTGCAAACCAGGAAACACCCAACCCCAGGAAGCAGATGCTGGTCTGCTGTTGGTCAAAACATCTTTTTCATAGAAAGCACTGGGGTCTCATTTTTACTTTGGTGACTTTTTAAATGTTCTAATCTGTCTAGGGAATTTATTTCTAAAATGACATTCCGAGTCACTGCCTCCATTCACAGCAAGCTGGGTTTTGCGGTAATTGCCTTTGATGTCTGTTCTGTGGCCTTTCTTCCTCTCCTAACCTCTGTCGTTGTCAATTACCCTGGGAGGCTACCCACACAATGGAGACTATTGCCTCAGTAACAGCTGTATCAGCAGTACTGCTGCAGCCTACACAGAGAGCCAAGCCAACTTCCAAGGGTTTGCGCACACTGCGCGCAAGGAAAATAGATGATTTTCCTTTCTACTGGGTATGCCCACCGTCACATGGTTTTGAGCAGCAGTTCCTCTCAGAGCTACACTGGATCCCAAGCTGCCTCTACTGTGGGCAAATAGATTCTTTTTTTTTCTTTTAAATATGTTTTTTATTGATTTCAAAGAGGAAGGGAGAGGGAGAGAAAGATAGAAACAACAATGATGAGAGAGAATCATTGATCAGCTGCCTCCTGCACATACTACACGGGCAATTGAGCCTGCGAACTAGGCATATGCCCCAACCGGAAATTGAACTGTGACCTCTTGGTTCATAGGTCTACGCTCAATCACTGAGCCACGCCTGCCTGGCCAAATTGATTCTTAATAGTGCAAGGTTGCAGCTGGCGAATTCGGAAGACAGGTGGAAAGAGGAGGAGATCCTGGCTGTGATGATGGCACTGCCCTAGCGGCTGTCTTCCACAAACCATTTCTACCTTCCACACCTAGAACCTTTTCTTGAAGAATTAGGACAGCGCTTCTCAACCTGTGGGTCTCGACCCCTTTGGGGGTCGAATGACCCTTTCACAGGGGTGCCCTAAGACCATCGGAAAACACATATATAATTACATATTGTTTTTGTGATTAATCACTCTGCTTTAATTATGTTCAATTTGTAACAAAGAAAATACATCCTGCATATCAGATATTTATATTACAATTCATAACAGTAGCAAAATTACAGTTATGAAGTAGCAACGAAAATAATTTTATGGTTGGGCGTCACCACAACATGAGGAATTGTATTAAAGGGTCGCAGCATTAGGAAGATTGAGACCCACTGGATTAGGATATGTTAGGCAGTGCCAGGAAAAAGAACTAACATTTATTAAGTAACAATTATGGATTGTACAGATCCATTTTAATCCTACCACCTTTAAGAGGTATTATCAGTCCCATTTTCCTGGTAAGAAAAATGAGGCTTTCTTGGGGTCTAAACTCTGATCTCTTGACTCAAGGAGCTTTGAGGGAGGGGGAATGGGACTCAAGATTACTGGCGTGTTTGGGGAAGTATGCTCAGTAAATGGCATCAGGACTATGCTTCATAGGGATGGGACTAAAATAATCTAATCCAACACATTAGTTCACTTAAGTTGGAGGAAAATGCTCACATCTAATGCATCCTGATTTGGGGAAAATAACTGAAATTTGAAGACTATTAGAAGTACCTCATTACGAACTTTTTAACAGTTTAACAGGTGTCCTGATTCCCAGCCCATCACACCTTGACAATTATCAAGGACCAGAGGCTCCTTTTTCAGACCCTCGCTCTCCAGGTCTTCACTATTGGCCATTTCCCAGAAAGGTAAATTAAAGATGCCAGCCATACTGGATAAAGTCATACTGTGGGTTTCCACTGCCTTCCAGAATTATCACGTTTCAAATACAACAAAACAGTGAAAGTTATGCCCATCATCATGAACTCAATGTCTTTCTGAGCCCAATCTTAACATTATTTAAATTGACAAGTTGTTGGCCCTGGTTGAGTAGCTCAGTTGGTTAGAACATCTTCTTGATACCCCAAGGTTTCGGGTTCAATCCCCAGTCAGGGCACATACAAGAACCAACCAATGAATGAATTAGTAAGTAAAACAAGAAATCAACGTTTTTCTATCTCTTTCTAAAATCAATCAATAAATAAAATCAACAAATTGTTTCCTACAAATGATATTCAATTCATGTGTCCTTGCAAAATGTCTATTTTGACAAATAGAGTTGCAAGTAGAAGTGGTTTTAAAATTTCTGTGAAGCCAAGCAGTTCACAGAGAGTAAGAGATACTTTCTTATTTAAAAAAAAAAAAAAGATTTTATGTGGGCTAGTGGAAGAACATATTGTCATAGGGAATACTAAAGTGTCTACAATGTAAGATGAGTTCTTTAGAAATAGAATAAAAAATATTTTAAAAAGTGGCTACAATTGATTCTGGAAGGAAAAAACATATATGGCAAGAGAAGTCATTTAACCTCTTCTATTGGACCTATGTCATTGGACATGACTTTGTCCTTTCCATTGTCTTTATTTAAGTCAAACTTATCAACATGAGAATCCAGCTGTATTACAAAGGAGCTGAACCCTTGCTGGTTTGGCTCAGTGGATAGAGCATTGACCTGGGGACTGAAGGGTCCTGTGTTCAATTCCGATCAAGGGCACGTGCCCAGGTTGTGAGCTAGATCCTCAGTAGGGGGCATGCAGGAAGCAGCAGATCAATTATTCTCTCTCATCATTGATGTTTCTATCTCTCTCTCCCTCTCCCTTCCTCTCTGAAATCAATAAAAATAAGAAATAAAAATAAAAACTAAATATTTTTTTAAATGGAGCTGAAACTTTGTAGCAAGCCACCTGAGTGGGTATAATTAATGTCACAAATTTTATTTTGAACTTGTAAATCTGCTTTTGGAAACCATTTATTTGCATGGTAGATTTAGTTTTAATATGTCCTACTTCTGTGCAAAAATCCCTTGGAGACTTCATTTAATGTGCATGGACAGCTGTCAAAATGCAACTTTGGACTCCCTAGATCTGGGTTGGGCCTCAGATTCTATATTTTTCACAACCTCTTAGACGATGACAATGTGCTGGTTCATGGACTACATAAAGCAAGACTTTGTTTTTTTTTTAATATTTTTTAAAAATATATTTTTATTGATTTCAGAGAGGAACAGAGAGGGAGAGATAGAAACATCAATGATGAGAGAGAATCATCAATCAGCTGCCTCCTGCATGCCCCACACCAGGGATTGAACCCACAACTCAGGCATGTGCCCTGGCAGGGAATCATGCTCTGACCTCTTGGATCCCACTGAGCCATGCCACCTGGGCCGTAAAACAAGACTTTAGGCCACAGAATTCTGAAAAAGCACTGGGACCAGGTCTCAAAAGCAGGAACCAAATGGGTTGATAAAGGAAGACTTTTCATAAGAGGACATTTAAGAATGAGCCCTGATTGGTTTGGCTCAGTGGATAGAGCGTTGGCTTGAGGACTGAAGGTTCGATTCCAGTCAAGGGCAGGTGCCTTGGTTGCAGGCATGTCCCCAGTGGGGGGTGTGCAGGAGGCAGCTGATTGATGTTTCTCTCTCATAGATGTTTCTAAATTTCTATCCCTCTCCCTTCCTTGGTGTAAAAAATCAATAATAATAAAAAAAAAAAGAATGAAAGAGATAGCAATAGAAACTACCCTAAAACTGGACTTTTTGAGGGCTTTTTTTAAAAAAAATAAATAAATAAAAAGGGATTTGGTCAAATTGGCTTATTATCATTCCTTTCTTGCTAAGTAAGCACTAAACTTTAGTCCCAGAGTGGATATGAACAACACACAAGCCACCACTGGAGAAAGTAGCCAGATAACAGAACAACAAAGCCTGGACAAGTCCTGATCTCTCCATCTCCCTCCCGCCCTTGCTGCCCTTAAGTGCAAGTTAACATCAAGAAATTCCATCGAGCAGAAGATAGGAGTTACAGTTTTTGCTCAAGACATATATGATCTCAAAGCTGCACACTCCCAGGCCTTTACAGTTTTGCAGAATCCAAGAAAAATTCTTTAAGGATGCTTTCTGGCTTCCGTAACAAAATGCAACATCTGTTCTCTGATTCTTTCTGAACTTTGATTTCTTTGTAAAATGTAGTATATCCTCACAGGTCATAATGAGAAAAAAACATCATAGAATTTAGACACAGGTCAAGAGTCACCTCAATTGGGATTTTTCCTGGGCCTTTACTCGGCCAAGCAACTCCTCTGGGTTCCCTAATCTATATTCATGCTTCGATTATGACACTTAATACCTTGTATTTATAAGTCTCTTTAATAATTTTCTTTTTAAAATTTTTATTTATTGATTTTAGAGAGAGAGAGACCTCAGTTTGTTGTTCCACTTACTTATGCATTGATTGGTTGATTCTTGTAGTTGCCCTGACTGGGGAATGTATCTGCAACCTTGATATATTGGGATGATGCTCTAACCAACTAAGCCACCCGGCCAGGGCAATAATTTTCTTACTTAAACTAGCTCCTTGGAAAAGATAATAATAAAGGTAACATTTAGTGAGCACTTGCTCTGTGCCAGGAATATTCTAAAGACTTTTTATCTCTACAGTAGTCTATGAATTAGTCACTACTGTCTATAACCATTTTACAGATGAAGAAACTGAGACTCAGAATTATAGTAATTGCCTAAATTCATTGAGTGAAATGACTGGGATTCGAGCCCAGGCAGTCAACTCTAGAACCCACATTCCACGTGAGTGGAAGCCTTCTCAAGTATTCCTCTCAATAATTCTATAACACAACACAGCGTGGTGTGTAGTAGGCATCCAATCTTGTTGGATCTCTCATTGGTGAAATCATCAGGAGCCTGCTAGGAATGTAATGAATGCTTGTAGAGTCTAAATCTCTTCCAGAAGTGCCAGATACATCTGTGGTATGAGTGTTCTACTTGTCTCAGCACACCGGACCCAGATTAGCCTTCTGGTTTCTTTTACACTATATTGTTTTTCTTCTCTGATGTCTCTGTTCCCTTTCCAGTCTCTTTGTTACCCCTTCAGCCTCCATGGATCTCTAAATATTGGAGTTCCAACTTGATATTATGTAAAGTTGTCTGTCTTTATTTCTTCTCTCATTCTTTTCCCCACTCCTTCACCCTGCCTCTTTATCCTATAACTCTAAATACTTTCGTGATGATGCTAATGATTCCCAATATATATTGTCAGCCCAGGCCTCTTCCCTGAACTCTATGCTCAGGACTGCCTTGACCTCACCACTGGCATGTTTCATGGGCATCTTAAATCTCACAGATTCAAAACTAAACTTGACTGTAAGGTATAAGCAGGGGAAAAAAAGCCCCACAAGGTGTGGAGACTGGGCAAACCTCTTGCCAAAAAAAAAAAAAAGTGTTTTTTCACATGACATTGACTATGAAGGAGTAAAATGATATTTATTAATAACTTGCCCAAAGTCAAACTATGGCCCCTAGACAAATTGTGTGTGTGTGTGTGTGTGTGTGTGTGAGAGAGAGATAGAGAGAGAGAGAGAGAGAGACTTGATTAACTTGTCAATTTGAGAACTAGCAGATGGCAAAGCTGGTTCAAAGACCATTTGAAGAATAGAGATTCATAAATACTGCCTGGAAAGACATGCTGAAATAAATTTACTAGGTGAGAGATAAAACTAGTTAATGTCCTATAGGGTAGTAAGACTGTAACCATTTAAAGGTATCTATTCTGCTGGAGATAAATCATTTGCATTTCTATCAGACAGAAATCTACAAGTTAACATGTAACTTCAAAGATTCTGGGTGTAATCAATAGTAAGTAGCATAGCAGAAGTGGTCATTTTTTCTTTTTTTTTCTTTTTTTTAGAATTAAATCATCCTTGGGCGGGCCCATTAAGAGAGAACTCAACTACAATATTGAAAAGTTGCACAGCCTTCTTTTTGCCTTATTTCCACATTTTGAATGATTTTTCTTAACAAGTATCAGAATCTTTATGCACTTTTTTCTTGAGAGATGAGCTGGGGTATTTTTTGTTTGTTTGTTTGTTTGTTTAAATATATTTTTATTGATTTATTGAGGAAGGGAGAGGTGGAGAGAGAGAGAAACATCAATGGTGAGAGAGAATCATTGATTGGCTGCCTCCTGCATGACCTACTGGGGCTGCTGAGCCCGCATTCCGGTGTTAGAGGGTTTTTTTTTTTTTCTGAACCTTTTTGAAGAACATTGATATTGGAAATTGCTGCCTCTTTTTTAAAAAAAAAAATATTTTTAATTGATTTCAGAGAGTATAAGGGAGAGGGAAAGAAACATCAATGATCAGAATCATTGATTGGCTGTCTCCTGCATGCTCTCTACTGGGGATCAAGCCCACAACCCCGGGCATGTGTCCTGACAGGGGATTGAACCTTGACCTCCTGGTTCATGGGTCAATGTTCAACCACTGAGCCAGGCAAAACATAATATCTTTAATTTAGGAGGGGTGCTAAAGTGATTTTCAGGCTCTAGGGCTGACAACTGAATATCCATTACCAGAATCAAGTGCTCTTAGAAGGCCAAAGGTTGAGCCTTCTTGTTAGATTTCCTCAAAGCCTACTGTGTTAGTCCCATTGAATTTTCTGTTCCCAGAAACTTAACAAGCACTTCAAGTTTATACCATTCATTTGCAGTTCACCCAATGTTTTGTTTAGTGTTGTTTATCTGTACGTATATTCCAGTCTCCACAAGTAGACCATAAGCCTTTCATAAGGAGATTTTCTTTCTTATAGCTCCTTGGATATGCTCTACAATGCTCAGTAAGGGGTACTGAGTAATGAGGCCGCATGTATGTGACAAAATGAATGCTAACGAAGTTGAGATAAAAGAGGCATATTGTTAAGTAAAATAATATGGAAAACTTGATGGAAAGAAGGAACCTGAAATTTGACTAGAAGAAGGCATAGGATTTATACTGCAATAATAAGAAGGCTATACTTATCCCCAAAGAGATTTCCTAAGAGAGGGAATTATCAGTGATATCTGCTGGAGGAGTTGTTTCATGGGCAAATCACTTATTCATTCAGCAATCTCTATTGAGTGCTATTTGTAATCACTGGGGATACAGCTATGAGTAAGTCAGACATGGCCCTAACCTTCATGGAGATTATACTGTTCTGGGAAAGATGGATACTAATTGCAAAAAAAGAGTATTAAATTACTACTATAAAATTAAACTTAAATAAAAAATTTAAAGTAACATCCAAAATATACCTAACTAATACTTCTCAAAACTGTCAAACTCATCAAAAGCAAGGAAAGGCTGAGAAACGGTCATAGCCTAAGGAGACACGATGGCTAAATGTAATGGGGTTAGGATTCTGGAACAGAAAAAGGACAATACGTAAAAACTAAAGAAATCTCAGTGGACTTATTAACTATGGACTTCAATTCATAAGGATGTATTACAATTAATGAACCCACATTGGTTCATTAACTGTAACAAATGTGCATTTTAATATAAAATGTTAATAATAGAGGAAACTATGTGATTGGGGAAGAGGTCTATGGGCATTCTGCCCTATCTGCTCCATTTTTCTGTAAATCTAAAAATGTTCTTAAAAAAATAAAGTCTAGAAACAATTTTAAATGCGCTCACTGTAAATAAAGACAAAAATTATTTGTGATCAACACTAAGAAAGCAAAAAATGGGATGTTTGTTGTTACAGTCTATAAAACTCCCAAGAAAAGGCTTTCCTGGAGAAATCAGACTAAAGCTGAAACTTAAAACTTGAAAAGGAGTTGGTCAAGAAAAGAGAAAGTCAAGATCCTTCTAGGCAAAGGTCACAGGGAATTCTAAGACTGTGAGAAAATTAAAAACAAGTTCTGTGTGGCTACAAGAGCTTTAGGCAAAAAAGATAAAATGATTCTGTGATCGCCTCAGATAAGCCTTGGATACCCATACCAAGTTAAGGATGTTTAAGTTTCTTTATAAAGCCAAGGGAGAACCATTCATTCAATAATAATATTATCAGCTACTAGTATATTAGGGGAAGCTCTGCTAAGCACTGGTCCTATGACAATGAACAAAGCAATGAAACCCCTGCCCTCAGGAAGCCCACGATGGTTGGAAAGGGCAGGGGGGTGTTGAGAGAAGATGGAGAGGGTGAGGGGATTGAGCCCTGAAGGGCCTTACTCTGCAATAGAGGTTTTGAGGCAAGGAATGGCTTGACCTTTTGCATTATTTCTAAAACCTCACTTAGGCTATAATCTATTCCTCCACATCAGCCAAAGTGAGCTTTGCAAACATATCTCAGAACTGGTCATTCGGCCATAAACCCTCCATTGTTTCTCCTTGCACAGCAATGGAAATCCAAACACCTAACATACTTAAAGTAAATTAAGCACTTAAAGAAATTTTTGCAAAATATGTCAACCTGGAAAGAAAATATATCTGACTTGTTTTTCAAACAGATTTCAACAGTGTTAAAGTGAGAATAAAAAGAATTCCTCTCCAGATTAAACCAGGCATGTTCAAGGTCACTCTGAAGTGATCTGCATATGCAGCCCAATGTTCTTTAGTTTATCTATACTACTAATCTCTGAAATCCATTTAGTGACAGCTCTCCTTTAAATGGAAAAAAAAGAAGAAGCTTTTATTGTATTCCTGACATTCCTGAAGTTGCATACCACAGTACATCAAATATACAGGTTTGTGAAACATCTTTTTATCTTCCATACTGACTTGTTTAATATATATATCAAGGTTTGGCCAGGTTTATGCTTGAGCAAATTTTGCTATAATATTTTTAGGAGACACAACCCAGTAAAAATGATAAGTAAATGTATGTCATTTGGTTAATATTATGTAATATTTTAGTTTTGCGATTGTATATATCTGTAACGGCTGCTATTTTCTTTTTTAATAAGTTGGCTTCTTTCATTTATCGATTTAAAAAAAATTTTTTTAAGAGACATTAATTCGTTGTTCCATTTATTTATGCATTCATTGGTCGATTTTTGTATGTGCCCTGGTTGGGGTTGAACCTGGAACTTTGGCATATTGGGATGACACTAATCAACTGAGCATCCAGTCAGGGCTGTTTGCTATCTTCTTACAACCTTCTTTCTGATTAGCTGTAAACCACACAAACAAACAAAAATCACAAATTCTAATTTTATAAAATATGTAAGTATTCAGTATTTAAATTCATATTTATAGAAAGTAACAAAATAGAAGTAAATTGTAGGACTATCGAAAATAATGTCAATGATAGGACTAAAACTTCTCTTTAGCTGTGAATGACCCATTTCATTTTGACTTTTAGTTCAAGATGACTTTATACTTGCTGACATTAAAAGTGAGTATTCTAACCCTAGCTGGTTTGGCTCAGTGGACAGAGCATTGGCCTTTGGACTGAAGGGACCTGGGTTTTATTCCAGTCAAGGGCACATACCTCGGTTTCAGGCGCCACATGAGGGAGGCAACCAATCGATGTGTCTCTCTCACATCAGTGTTTCTCTCTGTCTCTCCCTCTCCCTTCCACTCTCTCTAAAAATCAATGGGAAAAATATCCTTGGGTGAGAATTAAAAACAAACAAACAAACAAAAACTGTAAGCAAATAAATGTATTTTTTAAAAAGTGGGTATTCTAAAAAAAAAAAGTTTTTATTGAATGTTAACTATAATTGGAAAAAAAGTTATGTTGCCATTTCACAGTTTAAATAAAGGGAAAGTTTACCTTCTTAATTATAATTCCCACTCCCCTCTTTGAAAAATAAAGAGCACCCTCAGTTCATACCCATTTACTAACCCACCTTAGGACCAACTAACAGTTGCTCTGCTTACAACCCATTCTGTGAGTGGGAAAACATTAGAGACTACAGGTCAAGTTAGTCTGGGGCAAAACAAGTGAGAATGTCACACCTGAACATTCCTATAAGGTCACTGAGGCAGCTCCTTATTGCACGCCTCTCCGCAGACACAGCTCTATCAGAGGCTTGTGGATGGATTTCCTCCACGAAGCCACTCTCCCCTCCACTAGACCTCTCTTGGCCTAGACCAGGTTAGGTGCCCGTTAGTGGATCCCATCGGCTGTCATGCATCTGTTCTCCCACCCTAGCATTTCTAGAAATGCATTGTCTTCTTTCTCTTACTTTTCAGTCTGTTTTCTGAAAAATCAGACAGAGGCCGAAAACCAGGACTACAGGCTTTATTAGAGAAGGACCTGCCGGGCTGTCTCGAAAGGGGCGGACAGCAGCACGTGCAGGGGTGGGCACGCCTTTGGAGGGGCGGAATGGGAAGGGGTGGGGGCTGAGTGTACTCGGCGCACACTGATTGGTGGCTTACTGCATTGTCCATATAGGACAAGGGCTTAGGGTATTTGGCAGGTGTGGATTGGTGGTCCAATGTATAGTCCCTATAAGGTACCTGGTTAGTCACTCAGGTATTTCCGGGCTGCAGGTACGTCATACTCTGCCCACCAGTTGGGGGAAGGGAGGATCTATCATTCTCCCCACTAAACTGTGAGCTATTTTTTTTTTTTTTTTATCCCTAAGGCTTAGCAGGGAACTCGTTGCTTGTCCACAAATATTTATTTGAATGCCTATTTTGTGTCAGGCACTGTGCTAGATGCTGGAATTACAATGATGACCAAAGCAGTACAAACAGATGTTATGGAATTTATAGTCTGGTAAGGGAGATCAGTTGTTAAATAAATAGACAAGTCATGAATTCATTCAAATAGTGTTTAGGGCCATGACATCCAAGCACCAGGTGCTAACAGAGCACATACAGGCTTTGCAGGACTTGATCTAGTGAAGGCCTCCTGGAGGATGTGACCTTTAAGTGGATTCCTGAAGAATGAGAACAAGTTGCCAAGCAGAGTAAGTCTGTGCTGGGAAGGGGGTGGGTGCTGAGTTGGAACAACACACAGGGGGGAGCCTGAGACTGGAAATGGCCAGTTTGGTGCAGTTGGTGAAAGGAGGACCTCAGCCAGGTCAGGTGCCTCCTCCTCTGAAGCAGCTTGAACACTGCCCTGAAAGTTGAATTTGTAAGGCCACTGGATGAAGAATGGAATGTAGAGGAACAGGAAAGGACAAAAGGAGATTAAAACAGGAGATAATGGGATCTTGTTGAGTAGAAGTTGACTGAGTGACTAAACTTTAGGCTCAAAGTATAGAATATAAGACCTGGAAGTCCCCAGAAATTCCATCTAGGTTTTATATCTCAGTTAACAAGGAAATTGAGTCCCAGGTGGTGCTATAAATTATTCAATGCTAATAGCTTAATCATAGCAAGGCTAGGACTACAAACCAGTTGCGCCTTCTGTCTCTTCCCATCATTTCACATTGACTACTTTATGTGAGGAAGGTTTCTTAACTTTTAAAAAAGCATGCTTTACAAACCCTTGCCAATGTGGCTCAGTTGATTGAGAGTCTTCCTGTGTAGCAAAAGTTGTCAATTTGATTCACTGTCAGGTACATGCTCAGGTTTCGGGCTCTATCCCTCGTAGGGGCGTGCAGGAGACAGCCAATCTATGTTTCTCCTTCACGTAGATGTTTCTCTCTCTCCCTCTCCTTTTCTCTCTCTCTAAAATAACACACACACGCGCAATGCTTTACAAAATGATAGATATATAGCATTCATTGCATTATTCTCTACTTTGATTATGTTTGAAAATGTAGATAAAGTTTTATAAGAAGCAATGCTTTAACACTGTTGGAGTGTAGGTACAAATGCAAGGCCTTTGAAAATTTGACAAAAGAAACTGGTCCAGAGAACCAAGATGGCGGCATAGGTTAACGCCGGAGTTTGCCGCCTCGAACAACCATTTCAAAAGTGAAACTAAAAGACGGAAGGGACATCACCCAGACCCACAGGAACGCTGGCTGAGTGGAAGTCCTACAACTAGGAGGAAAGAGTAACATATACGGACACTCAGAGGAGGCGCAGTGCTGAAGTCAAATTCTGAGGTGCGGAGTGCGCGGAGCGGGCGGGCCTTTGAAAATTTGACAAAAGAAACTGGTCCATAGCTTCCTGGGACTCCCAGACTTACACAGCACCCTTTGGTTCCCAGCCTGCTAGACCCAGCTGGGTGGCATTTGGAGGGATTGCCATAGTCACAGATAATTTCAAATTGCTGTTCTCCACGGTACTTGCATGAGGCAAGACACATAACCTCTCTTTGGCTCTTCTGTAAAATCGAGTCCATGCTGTAACGCCAAAAATAATAATGCAATTTAGTGATGAATTTGATGTCCTTTATTCAAGAGGGTGGACTCCATGGATTGGGGGAGTAGAGTGCCTAAACAAGCAGGGAAGCACTCTTCCAAAGAGATTTGGGCAAGAATGAGTCTTATAGAACAGTGGTTCTCAACCCGTGGGTGTCGACCCCTTTGGGGGTCAAACGACCCTTTCACAGGGGTCGCCTAAGACCATCGGAAAACACATATATAATTACATATTGTTTTTGTGATTAATCGCTATGCTTTAATTATGTTCAATTTGTAACAATGAAAATACATCCTGCATATCAGATAGTTACATTATGATTCATAACAGTAGCAAAATTACAGTTATGAAGTAGCAATGGAAATAATTTTAAGGTTCTGTGAGAAC
>NW_006286303.1:138980-139572 GCF_000327345.1 Myotis davidii | reverse complement strand
TAGTTTATTTTGTTCATTAGATTCTACATATGAGTAAAATCACATGGTACTTGTCTTTCTCTGACTGGCTTATTTCACTTAGAATAATGTTCTCTAGGTCCATCCATGATGTTACAAAGAGTAAGATTTTCTTTTTTTTTTTACACTGAGTAGTATTCCATTGTGTAAATGTACCACAGTTTTTATCTACTCATCTACTGATGGACACATGGGCTGCTTCCAAATCTTGGATATTCGAATCAGTGTTTCAGGTTTTTTCAGGTATATCCCAGAAGTGGTATCACTGGGTCATTTAATTTTTTAAGGTATCACCATTCTACTTTCCACAGTGGTTGCATCAATCTGCATTCCCACAAACAATACACAAGGGTTCATTTTTCACCACATCCTTGCCAACACTTGTTTGTTGATATATTGATGATAGCAATTCTGACAGGTGTGAGGTGATACTCATTATGGTTTTAATTTGCATTTCTCTAATGATTAGTGAAGTTGAGCATCTTTACACATGCCTATTGGCTATCTGTATGTCATCTTTGGAGAAGTGTCTATGTAGGTCCTTTGCCTGTTTTTTTAATTGGCTTGTTTGTCT
>NW_006286303.1:136373-138877 GCF_000327345.1 Myotis davidii | reverse complement strand
CATCATTCTTTAACTTTAAAGTTTTTGGAACATAAGCCAGGATTTAGATTGAATGATAAAAACCTATCCCGCTAAGAAGGGTTTTTTAAAATATATTTTTATTTATTTCAGAGAAGAAGGGAGAGGGAGATAGAAACATCAATGATGAGAGAGAATCATCAGTTGGCTGCCTCCTACACAACTCCTACTGGGGATCGAGTCCACAACCTGGGCATGTGCCCTTGACTGGAATCGAACCCAGGACCCGTGGGTCCACAGGCCGATACTCTATACACTAAGCCAAAATGGCTAGGGCTACTGTTGACTCTTACAAGTTCTTCGTAAGTTTTGGATATTAAGCCCTTATCAAATGTATCATTAGCAAATCATGCTCTCTCATTCAGTGGATTATCTATTCATTTGATTGATGGTTTCCTTTGCTGTGCACACACTTTTTAGTTTAATATAGTCCCATGTGTTTTTTATTTCTTTTGTTTCCCTTGCTTGAGGCAAGATATAAATATATATATTGCTACAAGAAATTTCAAGATTTTATTGCCTGTGTTTTCTTCTAGGATGTTTATGGTTTTGAGTCTAACTTTAAGACTTTAATCTATGTAGAGTTTATTCTTGTGTGTGGTGTAATAATGTGGTCTAGTTTCTTTCTCTTTTTTTTTGCACCAATATTTGTCCAATTTTCTCAACACCATTTAGTGAATTGATTATCTTTACCCCCTTGTATGTTCCTGCCTTCTTTGTCAAATATTAATTGACCGTAAGGCATGGGTTTGTTTCTGAGCCCTCTATTCTGTTCCATAGATCTATATGTCTGTTTTTATGCCAGTACCATGCTGTTTTGATGACTATGGCCTTGTAGTAGAGTTTAATATCAAGTAGCATGATTTCTTCAACTTTGCTATTCTTTCTCAGATTGCTATAGCTATTTGAGATCTTTTGTGGTTCCATATATTTTTTGGAATATTTGTTCTAGTTTTGTGAAATACACCATTGGTATCTTGATAGAAATTTCATTGACTCTATAGATTGCTTTGGGTAGTTTTATGATATTAATTCTTCCTATCCATTAACATGATATACATTTCCACTTATTTGTAACTTCTCCAATTCCCCTCCTTCCTTCTCTCCCTCCATCAGAGGGATTCTCCAGGTATTGTTGGACTTATTTCTAGGTCCATTTTTGAGTATTCCTCTCCTGAACAAACATTTTCTTTCCTCCCTCCCTCCCTCCCTTCCTTCCTTCCTCTTTCTTTCTCTTTCTTTCTTCCCTCCCTTCTTTCTTTCTTTCTTTCTTTCTTTCTTTCTTTCTTTCTTTCTTTCTTTCTTTCTTTCTTTTTTATACTGTACAACCCCCTTCAGTGCTCACAGCCCACAGGTAAGGAGGTTGGGCAATGGTTCAATGATGCAATAGTCTGTGGCATGGGTTCACTATGAGAGGCCCACAAAGAAGGGCCCATCATAAAAAATTCAATTTCTTCAGTGTCTTAAAATTTTCTGAGTATAGGTCTTTTACATTCTTGGTTAAATATATTCCTAGGTGGTTTGTTTTTGTTTTAAATATATTTTTATTGATTTCAGAGAGAAAGGGAAAAGGAGATAGAAACATCAATGATGAGAGAGAATCATTGATCAGCTGCCTCCTGTACGCCCCCTATTGAGGATGAAGCCTGCAACCTGGGCATGTGCCCTGATCAGGGGTTTGAACCATGATCTCCTGGTTCATAGGTCGATGCTCAACCACTGAGCCACATTGGCCTGGCCTCAGTGTTTGTTGTTGTTGTTGTTTTTGATGCAATTGTAAATGGGATTGTTTTCTTAGTTTCCCTTTCTGATAGTCCATTATTGGGTGTATAAATATGCAACTGATTTCTCGGTATTTATTTTGTGTCCTGAGTTTATTTATCAGTCCTAGTAGTTTTTTTTATGGATCACATATTTTTACATCGTCACAGCTATGCTAATATTTTTGTCTTCTGTTTCTGTTATTTAACACTTTTTAGCCTAAACATATAAGATAAATATATTTCTAGTACTTTTAATAATTATCATATGTAATAACTAGAGTATCTTTTCTTGTTGATGTACCATGAACCGTTAATCTGGTCCCTTAACGTGTATTTGCATTTTAAAGTTATTTGCCTCAAGAGCTAAAACTAACTTACTTTCTTGTCCCTGGGCTAAACAATTCTGGATCAGATAAAAGTAACTTAGCTATTTGCTTTATGAAATTCTTGCCCCTAGGAGATACCACTATGAATCAACTAAAATAACTTATTATCAAAATGAATAACTTGTTTATTTATACTTGTTTCAAAAATTTTCACCTTGCTGCGCTCATTAATCTAACACTAAACCTATCTAATAAAAGAGAAACATGGTAATTAGCATATGACCGCTACCCTTCCCATTGGATAATCAGGGCAATATGCAAATTAACTGCCAGCCAAGATGGCGGCCGGCAGCCAAGCAGCTGACGCGAACAGGGAGGCTTGCTTTCTTCCGTGACG
>NW_006286303.1:133869-135123 GCF_000327345.1 Myotis davidii | reverse complement strand
GCTGGGGGACACTGCGGCTGTGATTGGAAAGCTGGGCCACAGGCAAGGCGGCACCCCCGGACTCAGGAGCCACCTTGCCTGCCGCCTGTGATCATGATCATGATCGGAAAGTATGGCTGCAAGCAAGGCGGCCCCCTGGAACCCAGGATCCGGTCGGTGAGGTCTGCAGGCGAAGCAGCGATCAAGCTATGAGGGGGAGGGTGGGGGGCGGAAGGAGCTACAGGAGCAGCTCTGGCTAGAGACTGAAGACTCTCGCCCGAGCGAGGAGCAAAGACTGAAGTCTCCAGTTGCAGCGAAGACTGTGTCCAGAGCGAAGATGGAAGGTGGTGGCCAGAGTGAAGGTCTGGGTCCCGGGTGCCAGAGGAAAACTGGTGCTGGCGGCCAGGGGAAAGAAGGCCTATTGCTCAAATCTTCGTGCAACGGGCTTCTAGTTATATTATAAACCCTGATCATTCCCAAATAGTTCCCTGCCTTGACAGACCTGATTAAGTTATCCAACTTAGGCCTAAAACCCTATAAATATCCTCCTCTGAGCACTAAGATTCTGTCAAGTGCTGTTTCTGCAGTATTCTAATAGGCAGCTTTGCTTGATCAATAAGTTTTCCTGGGGGTCTTTGGAGGTTAATGATTGGCAACAATAATCTACATACTAGGATTATCACAAGCAGTGAGTGAAATCAAGTACAGTAATTACTTTAATCACAGACCAGGAATGTATGACCTATCATGGTTTCCTGTTTTTCTTTTGCTGCACGGAAGCACAGAAATACATTTAGTACTTACTCATAAGAACTTGGAGCTTTGGTCTCTCAGATTGTTACTTTCTATTTTTTACAGCTTTGTATTCTTTTCTTTCTTCCTTCCTTCCTTTCTTCCTCTCTCTCTCTCTCTCTCTCTCTTTCTTTCTTTCAATCCTCACCTGAGGATATTTTCCCATTGATTTTTAGAAAGAGTGGGAGGGAGGGGAAGAGGCAGAAAAAGGGAGTCATCAATGTGAGAGAGACACATTGGATTGGTTGCCTCCCACCCATGCCCCAACCAAGATTGAACCTGCAACTGAGGTATGTGCCTTTAACTGGATTTGAACCCGGGACCCTCCCATCCGTGGGCTGATGCTCTATCCACTAAGCCAGGCTGACTAGGGCTTTCATATTTTGATTTTTATTATTCTTTTAATCATCACCCAAGGATATGTTTTTATTGAATTTTTTTTTAGTGGCGGGGGGGGGGGGGGGGGGGGGGGACATGGCAGGG
>NW_006286303.1:125967-133822 GCF_000327345.1 Myotis davidii | reverse complement strand
GGGGGGGGGGACAGAAATTCATGTGAAAGAGTAACATTGGTTGCCTCCTGTACAAGTCAGCATGAGCGGGGTTGTGGGTTGAGAACCAAAGTTTTCTTCAACAACAGAGACATTTTTCCGCAAAAAACTTGGTAGAGAACCGAGTTGTTCGAGAGAGGAGCTGGTGAAGAACAGACTTTTCTTGAATGTCTCCCATCTCGAACAATTCAGTTCTCCACCAAGTTGTTTGTGGCAAATGTTTTAGACCCCACAACTCTTTCATGCTGGTACCTATATCACCAGTCACACATTTCTCAGGAGAGAATGTGAGAATGAGTTAGTTTGCACTAAACCTCGCGTTGTTAACATCCCAGAAAATTGTGCTGTGAATCTTTTCGTTTGTGCTGTGAATCATGCTTTTGCTTTTGCTGCTGCTTAGAATTACTATTTAAACATGTACAGTAAATCACCATGGTTCCTGAGAAGGTTAGTGATAGAAGCAAAGAGAAAAGGAAAGTTGTGAAAACAATGACAGACCTTTAAAAAGAAATAATTCTGGGGTGAGGGCATGTGCTGGGAGATGGGAGTGACTGGGGAGAGATCAATAGGGAGAAAAGGAGACTTATGTACTACTTCAAACAATAAAGAATTTAAATAAAATAAAATAAAAATTTGTAAGAAGTAGAAAGAAAAAAAAAGAATTGCAAAGTATATAGAGGTGTTCATGTGTCTCATCTGGCTGCTGAGTATGGCATGGGGGAATCAATGATAAGCACGATTTTAAAATGTAAAGAGGCCATCAAGAGTGCTGCTAAGGATGTGAAAGTGCTCACGAAATAAGGATCACAGGTAATTGAAGAAGTAAAAAAATTGTGTTGATTTGAACAAATGAAAAGCAGTTAGCCGGTGACATTTCGGAGGCAATGATATGTGAAAAAATGAAGACGCTGCATACTGACCTCCTTAAAGATACCCCTGAAACTAGTGCCGGAAGTGATTTAGTTAAGGCTAGTAAGGGATGGTTTGATAAAATTAAGAAAAGACGGGGCATTCATGCTATACTGAGGCATGGGGAGGCTGCCAATTCTAGCAAAGTACTTGCTGATAATTTCATGACAGAATTTCAAGAATAGTACATAGAGGCTGAGGGATTTGATCCCTAACAAGTGTTCAGTTGTGATGAGACAGGCCTCTTCTGGAAGAAAATGCCAAAGGGGACCCACAGCACACAGGAGGAGAAATAATTGCCAGGACACAAGCCACTGAAGGAAAGGCTGATGTTACTGTTGTGTGGGAATGCGAGTGGGGACTTTATATTAAAGCCTCTACTTGTCTACCATTCTGAAAACTTGTGAATTTTCAAGAAAAATAATGTCATGAAAAACAAGTTGAATGTTATGTGGAAGGCTCATAGTAAAGCTCTGGGAACCAGGCAATATTTTATTGAGTGGAGTCATGAAGTGTGAATAAATTCCTCCAGGAAAAACAATTGCCACTCAGGGTACTGCTTGGAATGGACAAAGCTCCTGCCCACCCTCCAGGCTTGGAGGCCGAGTTGGTGCAGGAGTTCAGCTCCATCACGGTCAGGTTCTGGCCGCCTGACACAACTCCTCTTACCCGGCCCATGGGCCAGCTGGCCATTTCTAAGTTTAAGAAACTTGACACAAAGGCACTGTTTCAGAGGTGTTCTGAGGAGACCTCTGAAACTAATTTAACCCTCAGGGAGTTCTGGAAGGAACATTTTAATATCCTCACTTGCTTGAGGCTCAGAGACAAAGCATGGGTGGAGAGGCGGAGTATCTTTCAGGACCATGCAGTCAGCCTGGAACAAACTGTGGCCTGAGTCTATTGCTGAAAGAGACCTTGAGGGCTTGAGGATACTGTACCTGTTGTGGAGGACATTGCGTCTCTTGGCAAGTCCATAGGGTTGGAGGTGGATGATGATGATGTGGAGGAGTTGATAGAGGACCACAACACTGAGGTGACCACCAAGGAACTCCAAGACCATCAGAGAGAGCAGCGACTAAGGAGCTCTCTTCAGAGGAGGAGCAGGGAAGGGAAAATATCCCTACTTTGCTAATCAAGGAAATGCTTGGGAAATGGGGAGAAATGCAAGTTTTATTTAAAAATATCACCCTGACAAATTAAACTCGTTCAGCGACAATGCAGTGTTTCACTTCAGGCCAATGTTAAAACACAGGCAAAACCAAACATCACTGGAAGGTTTTAGTGAGACGGAGGCCCAATGAGCCCGAAGCAAGTTCTAGTGGAGCAAAGAGACAAAAGAGAGAAAGAACCCCGGAACCTTACTCCCCTCCAAATAGTAACATCTCTCCACCCTCCTCTCCATGTTCAGTCATCTACAGCTCTCAACATTAAAGGTAAGGTCTAGTGTGCATGTAAATTTTCATTTTTTACTGTAAATTTCATTTTTTTGGTTAAAATTTAATTTACATTTCATGTCCTTTCTGTTTTTAAAGTGTTTATTTACAGATTAAACAGTACATCCTATATAATAAAAACCTAATAATGCAAATTGACCAAAAGGCGGAACTACCGGTCAGCGGGGGGCAGGGATGGTGAGTGGGCAGCACCAGGCCAGCCAAGGCGGGTGTGGAGGGAGGGGACAGTGATTGGGGGGGGAGCAGCCACTTGCTGGCCCATGCCGGGCCCCCAATTGGCCCTCCGGTCGCCTCCTATAGAGGGAGGTCAGACTGTGGCTTAGGCCCACTTCCCATGGGACCGGGCCTACACTGTCAGATGGACATCCTTTGAGGGCTCCCAGACTGCAAGAGGGCACAGTCCCAGCTGAGGGACCCCCCACCACCCAGTGCACTAATTTTTGTGTACCGGGCCTCTAGTTAGACAATAAGAAAGGTTAAGACAGAGAATCATTTGGGGGTCTAGAACGGATTAATTCGATTTACATTTTTTCTAATAAGGAAAAAAATTATTTGGGTTTCAAACAAATAGCTTCTCAAACAGCCTTCCAGAACAAATTAAGTTCAAGAACCGAGAGTCTACTGTATCTGAAAGTCTAAACAATAATGTTCTTTGCAGTGCATGTCAGGCAGCTTCTAAGATAGCCCACAATGACCACTTCCCTCCTCTTCCCTTTTCTTGAAACATCAAGACCTAATGTGGAATAAGAAACTTAGAAGAGAGCCCTGGCTGGTGTGGCTCAGTTGGTTGAGCATCATCCGTGCACCGAGGAGGGATCACCAGCTCAATTCCTGGTCAGGGCCTGTACCCAGGTTTTGGGTTTGATCACTGGTCAGTGTGCGTATGAGAGGAGAAGATGGGGGGAACCTATCTGTTTCTCTCTCACACTGATGCTTCTCTCTCCTCCTCTCCTTTCTTCCTTCTCTAGAAAATCAATTTAAAACACACACACAGGAACTTAGAAAAGTAAAGAACTGACATTCCCTGAGCATTCAGTATGTGTCAGGTACTCTTCTAGGTGTTCTCCACCTGTGATCTCATTCTGTCCCCACATTAGCCCTGTTAAAATGGCATTATTATTCTGCATCACCAGACTAAGAAAGGCAGGCTGAGAGAGGTTAAAGAATTTGCCTGAGGTCTCACTCTAAGTGGCAAGCCAGGATTCCACCCGGGCCTGTCTGACTCAGCTTATACTTTCTCCCCTGTTATCACTTTACTTCTCAGACTTATATTGTTTTTACTGCAATTATAGAAGGTGAGGCTGAGGTTTCAGGGCAGGAGTCTGTTTATATAGAACCTCACAGGGAAAAATAACATCCTGGAGCAGTAAGGATCAAATGGAAATATACTGCAAGTCACATATGTAATCTAAAATTTTCTAGCAGCTGCAACTGAACATAGTAAAAAGAAACAAGTGAAATTAGTTCTTTAAACTTTTCTATTGAAAGTATTTTTAGATTCACAGGAAGTTGCCAAAATAGTACAAGGGTATTCCGTGTTCCCCTTTCTACATTTTTCCAATAAGAATATCTTATATAATTATAATGTCAAAACAAGGAAATTGACATTGATATAATCCACAAAACTTATTCTGATTTCATTAGATTTACATGCATACAAAAATGTTCCATCTTAAGAAAGATCTCCTTTGTGGTATCCCATTGTACTCACAAGCCACCACCCCACATCTCATTCTTTCTTTCTTTTTTTAAATATGTTTTTATTGATTTTTATAGAGAGAAGAAGGGAGAATAATAGTGAGAAACATCAATGATGAGAAAGAATCATCGATTGGCTGCCTCCTGCATGCCCCCTCCTAGCAACTGAGCCTGCAACCCGGGCATGTGCCCTCACTGGGAATCCAACTGGATCTTGTGGTTCCGGGTCAATGCTCAACCACTGAGCCACACCAGCCCAACTCATTCTTTTTTTGTAATTGAATTTATTGGGATGACATTGGGTAATAAAATTATATAGGTTTCAGGTGTACAATTCTATAATACATTATCTGCATATTGCATTGTGTGTTCACCACCCCAAGTCAAGCCTTCGTCTATCACTATTTACCCACCTTGATCCTCTTCTACCTCCCCACAACCTTTCCCTCTGGTAATTACCATACTGTTGTCTATGAAGTTTTTTTGTTTGTTTGTTTTGCTTTGCTTAATCCCTTCATTTTTTTCAGCCTGCCCTCCACCCCCCTTAGTTAGACAGAGCAAGGATGATGGGCCAGGTACAGAAGAAGGTCACCCGGGCGGAAAGCTCTGGGTGTCTAGCAAAGGACAATTGTAGGGTTGGACCTAGTCCCCAGGGTGTCTTTCCTCCCATAGCTTATCGCTGTCAGTCTGTTCTCGGTACCTATGAGTCTGTTTCTATTTTGTTTGTTAGTTTATTTTGTTCATTAGATTCCACATTTAAGCAAAATCATGTGGTATTTGTCTTTCTCTGACTGGCTCATTTCACTTAACATAATCCTCTTTAGATCCATCTATGCTGTTGCAAAAGGTAAGATTTCCTTCTTGTTTTATGGCCTAGTAGTATTCCATTGTGTAAATGTACCACAGCGTTTTTATCCATTCATCTACTGATGAACACTTGGGCTGCTTCCCAATATTGGCTATTGTAAATAATGTTGCAATGAACACAGGAGTGCATATATTCTTTTGAATTCATATTTCGGGTTTCTTTAGATATATTCCCAGAAGTGAAATCTCTGCGTCACTATATCTCATTCTTAACAACTTGACCCCATCTAATCTATTCTTTATATTTACAATTATGTCTGTTTGAGATGACACATAGATGTAATTATGCAGTGTATTAGTTTCCTAAGGCTGCTTAAACAATTCCCACAAACTGGGTAGCTTAAAACAACATAAATTTATTATCTCACAGTTCTGGAGCCTAGGAGTCTAAAATCAGGTGTCAGCAGGGCCAGTCTTCCTCTGACTAACCTCTAAGGCAGTGATGGCGAACCTATGATACGCGTGTCAGAGGTGACATGCGAACTCATTTTTTTTGGTTGATTTTTCTTTGTTAAATGGCATTTAAATATATAAAATAAATATCAAAAATATGTCTTTGTTTTACTATGGTTGCAAAGACCAAAAATTTCTATATGTGACCCAGCACCAGAGTTAAGTTAGGGTTTTTCAAAATGCTGACATGACGAGTTCAAAAGTTCGCCCTCACTGCTCTCGGGAAAGAGCCATTCCACGTCTCTGTCTTCCAGCTTCCAATTGTTGCCAGCTTCTTTGGCTTGTGGCCACATCACTCCAATCTCTACCTCAGTCTTCACCTTAACTTGTCCTCTGTGAATCTCATGAATACACTTGGGACACACCAGGATAATCTAATTTCAAGATCCTTAATGTAATTACATCAACAAAATCCTTGAGATCAAACTATACTTGGCATGTGTGGCTGGAGCCCTGTGAGTGAGAGTGAGAGAAGGAGGAGATATTGTAGGAGATGTGGGGGGAAAATAGTAGGAGAAGAAAAAGTTAAAATACCAGTTGATAAATTACTTTTTGTTGTTGTTGTTAAGCCTCACCCGAAGATGTTTTTCCATTGAATTTTAGAGAGAGTGGAAAGGAGAGGCAGAGAAAGAGAAACATTGGTGTGGAGAGAGACACATTGATTGGTTGCTTCCCGCACATGCTGTGACCAGGGCAGGGGATTGAGCCTGCAACCGAGGTACTATGTGCCCTTGACCAGAATCGAACCCTTTGGTCCTCAAGCCAACGTTCTATCCACTGAACCAAACTGACTAGGGTCAAATTACTTAATTGTGGCTTGAGATCAAAGCGTGGGGAAGCGGTGTATATTATTAACTATTAAGTTGCTTTGTAAGCATGGACTTAATGTCATGTGGCCAAAAATGTTGCTGCAATAAATCATAAATTCCTGGACAGGTCATGGGGTGTAGCCATGCCTCAGGCCTATAACTTCTTTAGTAAAAGATTTTTAAGCAAGCCCTGTCCATTGTTCTTGTGCATCTAGGTTAACACACCTTTGAAATGCCAGAAGTAATACCTCTCGAAGGCTAAGGTGTGACCATCCTCAAGAGAGTACATAATTTTGATTTCTACCCTGTAATCCAATCCCTGCCTTACTTTCTCTCACCTCCAGGTAACCTTTCTTAACCTCCTTCATTTCAAATGCATAAAATAAACTGCAAAACTATTATTCTTGGAAGCATTTGCGATCTTATTCCCAGCAGTTACTGTCAGTTTTGGCTCAAATAAACTCATAAGAATTCTCTACAGGTTTGGACGCTCTTACGTCCACAGTCAGGAGAGATGAAATAATCCCTGACATCTATTCTAAGCCATGGAAAATCTGAATAAACTATCCTTGTCTGAGACCTAGAGTATGCATTTCTGTCTGTCAGATTCAGTGTTTCAATCCTCTGGGCAGACACTCCTCCACCCACTTCATTTTCCTTGTTTCTAGGTTACATGCGGACTAGTTTCTTATGGAGCACGTACTTTCTTCTGAGCACAATATAGGAATTTAGATTTTATCTTCATCCAATTCAATATGCTTGACTTGGTTAGAGTTAGATTGTGTGACAGCCACAGTTGTGAAGAGATTGCAGTGCTCTGGTTTTGTTTCTGGGAGAACTCATCACTGCTTATGTAAGGTCTCTTAGAGCTAACCAAGCCCATATCTTAAGGGTGTCTGTCCTAGACTGTGCCGTGCACTACATCTTCAGTCCCGATTTGCTCCAACTCCTTTCTGGCTTATCTGACTTTCTTTCCTGCACCCCTCCTCCTGCCTCTTTATCTTTCAGCCAAGGATGAGTCTCCCTTCCTGAACGACACACTAGGAATAATCTTAAGGCAGGGGTCCTCAAACTACTGCCTGAGGGCCACATGCAAATACAAATATTGTATTTGTTCCCATTTTGTTTTTTTACTTCAAAATAAGATATGTGCAGTGTGCATAGGAATTTGTTCATAGTTTTTTTAAACTATAGTTCAGCCCTCCAACGGTCTGAGGGACAGTGAACTGGCCCCCTGTTTAAAAAGTTTGAGGACCCCTGCTAAGGTAATTGATGTCTGTCTAGACCAGAGGTGGGCAAACTTTTTGACTCAAGGGCCACAATGGGCTCTTAAACTGGACCGGAGGGCCGGAACAAAAGCATGGATGGAGTGTTTGTGTGAACTAATATAAATTCAAAGTAAACATCATTACATAAAAGGGTACGGGCTTTTTTTTTTTTTTAGTTTTATTCATTTCAAATGGGCCGGATCCGGCCCTTGGGCTGTAGTTTGCCCACGGCTGGTCTAGACTTTGAAATCTTTCCTTGTAAATTGTGTGCATGCGCTGCTTAGTTTCCTGGAAGTCATACTCCACCTCTGCCTTGAAGCTTTGCCTAGCTGGAAGCAGTTTTTCCTCCAAACTCCAAAAAGCACTGCCTGTGCTTTTA
>NW_006286303.1:116931-125925 GCF_000327345.1 Myotis davidii | reverse complement strand
CCCCCCCCCCCAAGCTAGATTACAAACTATTGAAGGTCAAAACCTATTTTATACTTCTTTACCTGTCTCCTACCCCTCACAACCTTGTGCCTTAAACAGAGAAGGTGCTTAGTAAATATCTGCTAAATAAAACAGCTTTAAGGATAGAAAATGACTTGTTAGCATAAATTGGTAGAGACTCTATCAAGAGAAGAATCATCATGCTCAGATATAACATTTTAGATTTTGAAGACTTACCAAAATTATGCAAATAACCCCCTTTCCCTTCCCCGCCGCCCCCCCCCAACACACACACACACACACACACACACACACACACACACACACACTACTTTCTGTTGTTTACAGCTATAATTTTAAAGTCAGGCTTATTGAGGTATACCTCTGATTCAATAAAATTTGCCCTTTTAAGTTGTTTATTTCTTCTTTTCTTTTTGTTAAACCTCAACCAAGGAAATTTTCCCATTGATTTTTAGAAAGAGTGGGAGGAGAGGAAGAGACAGAGATAAACATCAATGATTCATGTGAGAGAGACACACCTTGACCAGGGTGGAGGAACCTGCAACAGAGGCATGTGCCCTTGACTGGAATCAAACCCGGGACCCTTCAGCCACTGAGCCAAACCAGCTAGGGCTAAATTGTTTATTTCTATGAATGTTGAGAACTTTATCGAGTTGAATAGCCATACTATAGCCAAGTTATAGCTCACTGACATCACCCCCAAATTCCCTTGTGTCCTTTTGTAGTCAAATTCCTTCCCTCACTGCCAGCACCTGGC
This sequence comes from Myotis davidii, assembly GCF_000327345.1. NCBI lineage: Eukaryota > Metazoa > Chordata > Mammalia > Chiroptera > Vespertilionidae > Myotis > Myotis davidii. The sequence goes on along the minus strand of NW_006286303.1, from coordinate 125,147 downwards.
AACTGATGATCTGCTTTGTGTTTCTATAACTTGCCTTTCCCAAAATGTTATATACATGGAATTATAAGGTAAGTGACCTTTTGTATCTGCCTTCTTTCACTTAGCACAGCGGATCTCAACCTGTGGTCACAACCCCTTTGGCTGTCAAATGACCCTTTCACAGGGGTCGCCTAAGACCATCCTGCATATCAGATATTTACATTATGATTCATAACAGTAGCAACATTACAGTTATGAAGTAGCAACGAAAATAATTTTATGGTTGGGTCACAACATGAAGAACTGTATTTAAAGCGCCAGAAGGTTGAGAACCACTGATAGCACAATGAAAAGTTGCATTATAATTGCATGTATTAGTAGCTAGTTCCTTTTTATTGTAATTGGAAGGGTCCAGAATACCTCTTTTTATTTTTCAGTAGAAGGCATTTGAGTTCCTGAAAGCTCTTATCTTCCTAAAAGCAGGACCTCCCAAAAGAACTAAAAAGAAACCAATTGTCATAAATCCCTTTTCCAAGCAGGGATGATTCACTCTTATCACAAGATGAGAAGTCTTCACACTACTTCTAACCAGACATGGTCACAAAGCTATTATATCTCCTATCTATTCTCCTGAGGCACAGTCATCTGTCCAGTCATTATTTTTCCATAAATGTCCTTTCTCCTTTTCCCTTCACTTAGAAGAAGTTCTTTGTTTGCCTTAGCTGGTTTGGCTCAGTGGATAGAGTGTCGGCCTGCGTACTCAAGGGTCCCAGGTTCGATTCCAGTCAAGGGCACATGTCCAGTTGCGGGCTCGAGCCCCAGTAGGGGGTATGTAGGAGGCAGCCAATCAATGGTTGTCTCTTATCATTGATGTTTCTATCTTTCTCTCCCTGTCCCTTCCTCTCTGAAATCAACAAAAATATATTAAAAACAAACACAAAACTGATAAAAAAATAGTTTTTTGTTTTAACATGTGCCCTTCTCCACTGACCTTATCAAGTTGGTATACGATCCCAAATTCTAACTTCCCCTTTGAGTCACATTGTGTGTGTGTGTGTGATCTATATACCTTAACAAAAATATGGTGCCTAAATTTTATCTTTTGCTAATCTGTCTTTTGTCACCTTGATTCCCAGGACCCCAATCACTTAAACTAAGAGAGTTCAGGGAAAGTTTCAATTCCCTGACACTGTTATTCTATTGTATGGACATATTAAAATTTGTTTATTCATTCAACCAGTTGGACTTTTGGGTTGTTCCTAGTTTTTGAACACTTCCCTGCAGGGGCTTTGTGTGTTATATAGTTTCAATTCTCTTAGGTTAATATCTAGGAATGGGATACCTAGATTATATGCTCAGTGTCTCTATAAGAAACTGCAAGACCCCAGGTGGGGTGGCTCAATTGGTTGGAACATCATCTGGATGGGCTGGGTTGTGGGTTCGATCCCTGGTCAGGACACACAAGCAGCAACCAATGAGTGCATGAATGGGTGGAAAAACAGATCAATGATGTTTCTCTCTCTCTCCCTTCTTCTCTAAAATTAATGGGTGTAAATTTTTTTAAAAAGAAAGAAAATGAGGCTAATTAAAAAGAATGAATTTCAAGACTGTTTTCCAAAGTGGTTGTACCAGTTTGCATGTTTGTCAGTAATTTATGAGAGTTCCAGTTGCTCAGCATCTTTTTTTAGAATATATTTTTATTGATTTCAGAGAGGGGGAGAGGAAGAGAGAAGAAATATCAATGATGAGAGAGAATCATTGATCAGCTCCCTGCTACACGTCCCACACTGGAGATTGAACCTGCAGCCTGGGCATATGGCCTGACCGGGAATTGAACCGTGACCTCCTAGTCCATAGGTCAACGCTCAACCACTGAGCCACACCGGCCAGCTCAGCATCCTTATCAGCACTTTATATTGTCAACTATTTTACTTTTAGCCATTCCAGTATGTGAAGTGATAATTTGAAGACAAATAAGAAAAATGTACATGCTCACTCATCTAAGGAACATTTATTGATATAACCAGTGTCTGGTTTTAGCTTTGGCTAGGTTAATACACTTTGTCAGATGTTTGATTTTGTGACTGTCAGAAATATGATCATGTTGATAACATGCAACACAATTCCTTATCTCCGGGTCCTTACAAGTGAGAAAGACATGGGAGAGAGTATACTTCTCATGGCACTTTGGGAGCAGACTGGAAGCATTTTGCCTTTTCCCGGGAGGAAGAGAAAGGCTTCTAGAAGCTCTCTTTTAAGTCAAGTCCCCTTTTCCCTTGATTGAGCTTTGTAGATTATGTCAGTGCTAGGTCTTCAGTATTTTATTTTATTTTATTTTTAAATTAAATTTTTATTGTTGAAATATATTTTCAGGAAGGGGGGCTTCTGGGGCCAGGGAAAAACAGAGGGAAGACTGGAGAGTCTGAGAGATGTGGAATGAGCACCAGACTGTTTGGAAACCTGAGCCTCTGGATTCTAGTTCCAGCTGTGCCCTAACTAGTTGTACAAACCTGGACAAGCCAGCTGCTTGCTGACCTCTCTCCTTTCATCTCTAAAATAAAAGCTTGGACCCCGAGATCTTTTTCATTTGTGACCTTTTATGGTCTGTACACCATATGAGGGGAACATTTTGGGAAGAAGGACAATGGCAAAGGCTAGAGCAAAGAGATAGAATGCAGGGCTGAGGCAGGGCAATGCAGGTGCTGGCTGTGCTGATAGAGGGGTGTGGTTTGTACGGGGAGATGGAGAGGCAGGTGCCTAAGGCCCAAATAGACTGTTAAAAGCCACCAAGGAAAGTAGAAGAGATTGGTATGAGAAACTAGGGGTATGTTAGCAAGCAGGGAGATTTTCTACAAAAAGCTGAGCACAGGGACGGAGGATTCAGGAGCGTTTATTTGTTCATTCAACAACAGTGGGGTATTTTAGGAAAAATTCAAGGAGTCAGGCTAACATTTAGCATGAGGGGTCTGTGATGGGAACTGAGCTGGAAGTATCGACTTGGGGATGGTGTCTCCTCTTTGAGAGACTGCGATACCAAGCTAGGATCCTGTACAATTTAATAAACACTTGTTTATCAACTACCAAGTTGTAGGCACTTATAGGCACTGGAGGTAAAGATCGATTTCTCTGCCCTTCTGGAGCGTGAGTTCTAGTAAGGGAAGATAAATATTAGATAAGGTAAATAAAACACATAACTTATTAGTGATAAATGCTAATAAGAAAAACAAAGCAGGGAAGGATTGGATATAAAGGGGTGTGTATGTGTGTGTGTGTTTTCTAAATAGTGTGGCCTCTGGGAAGATGATATCTGAATAGAGGAAGGGAGGGAATGAGCAGCTTTCAGAGAGGTACTGGATAGTCTTAGAAATGGAGCAGCAAGCACAAGACACCTGAGTTGGGAGAGTAGTCAAGGTTCAAGGGGGCTCTTAGTGCTGAAAAGAATAAGAATAAGGGGAGAGTAGTTCAAAATATGACCTGGGCTCTGGGAGAAGGCAGAAAGGAGTCCAGCTCATTCTGAAGCTCCTTATTCACCTCCCTCATCTCAGCATTTAGGGACTACCTTCGTGGCTGAATAAGACACAGTGTTCCAGGTATCAGAACCCAGAACAAAAGTCAGGGGCCAACTGGCAGCAAGGGTAGATGCTGCTGCATTAAATAGACCTAGACTAGGCCTTAAATCCCTCTGTCTTCAGACACTATCTATCTTGAAGCCAGTGTGGCTCAAGGCCTACTGATGGATCTCCAGAGAGGGCAAAGAGAGCTATGAAGGAGAAGGAGGAGAAGAAGGAGGAGGAAGAAGAAGAGGAGAAGGAGGAGGAGGAGGAGGAGGAGGGAGCTATAGAAAAGAAATTAGAGAGGCCAGGTATAGTGAACTTTTAATATATATGATTGTACTAGGAAAAAACTGCACATGATTTGAAATTTCAAGTGGAATAAAAAGCACCCTAGATTTCTAAACTCCTGAGAATTTTAGCCATCACTAGTCCAAGCTCTGCATCCTACAGAGAAAACTCAAGAGAAGTGATTTCTCAAAGCAACACAAGGAAGGAGAAAGAGGTCTCTAGCCTACATGGCCAGTACATTTTCTGTTCTATCACAACCTTTTTTACCCTCACGGTAAGCTTCAGAATAAGGTTACAGAGAAAGTGAAACTATTTTAAGTTGTGTTTTAAGTTCACTGTTGACTAAATGAGAAATAGAAATCACGCTGAGCAAAACTTCAGAGCCACAGTTCTCTCCCTGCAGGATCAGTTACATTGGCAGGAAGTTCCTGGAGGTGTGAGCAGTGACAGGTTCTCCTGGAAATGTAGAGAGCATGGGAGGAAGGCCCCATATATTGGTCTTTGACACACCAATGTCTCTCATTGGCTGGTGACAGCAGGAGTGGAACTGAAATCTTTCAACATCAGGATGAAGATGTTGTACCATAATTTTTAATCTGCATAAACCTTTCAGATATCACATTTAACACAGATAATTGAACTTCAATGTAACATTAATGTGGTTCAGTCAGATTAAGCTCTTTTCTTTCTTTTTTTTTTAAAGTGTAACATTTTAAAATTATGTGTAGCACAGACACAATTATTTTAAGTTAATAAATTTTTATTTAAGGAATTTCACATATTGTAATTCCTTCCACTGCCTTAGTTCCTCCTGAGTTTGAGTCTTAATCTCTTTTAAAAATACTTTTCACTCAACCAACAGTTGTCATGTCAGTCAGTCCATAGTTCTTTTAGTTGGGCTACTTTGATCTCCACTTGAACATGGACATACTTCAAAAATTCCCCACCTAGCCCTAGCTGGTTTGGCTCAATGGGTAGAGCATTGGCTTGCAGACTGAATGTTCCCAGGTTTGCTTCTGGTCAAAGGCATATGTCCGGGTTGTGGGCTTGATCTCCAGTTGGGGGCGTGCAGGAGGCAGCCGATCAATGATTCCCTCTTATCATTGACTAGATGCTCAGTGCACACAACTCGTGCACTAGGGGTGGGGCGGGGTGGGGCGGTCCCTCAGCCCAGCTGGAGCCTGTAGGGGATGTCTGACTGACAGGGAGCGGGCCTAAGCCAGCAGTCGGACATGCTCCCACCACCTCCGCTGCACTGGTCAGCTTTGAGCCCATCTTCTGGATGAGCAGAGCTCCCCCTGTGGGAGCGCACTGACCACCATGGGGCAGCTTCTGGATTGAGCGTCTGCCCCCTGGTGGTCAGTGCTCATCATAGCGACCCATCGTTCCGCTGTTTGGTCAATTTGCATATTAGCCTTTATTATATAGGACTAGAGGCCCAGTGCACAAAGATTCGTGCAAGAATGGGCCTTCCTTCCCCTGGCTGCCAGCACCACCTTTGTTCCGGCCTGGAGCCACCTTTCCGCCTTCCCACGCTGCCCAGAGGCCCGGAGTGGCTCGGGTAGTGCGGAATGCCTGTGTTGTTGCCATGGTGATGACGCAAGCATCCTGCCCCACCCCGGGCTGCTCGGCACCTGCATATGCAAATTAACCCACCATCTTTGTTGGGTTAATTTGCATACTCACTCCTGATTGGCTGGTGGGCGTCACAAAGGTACAGTCAATTTACATCTTTCTCTTTTATTAGTGTAGCTGTTTCTAACTCTCTCCCTCTCCCTTCCTCTCTGCAATCAATAAAAAATATATTTAAAAATAATTCCCCACCTATAATCATTGGGACCAAGCTTCTTCTAGGAATTTAGTTTAGGGCCAGAGTTAGGGTCAGAGTAGATAGAGCTGCCTGGTTTTCAATTTCAGACACCCTCTAAATATCAATAAGTTCATTCCTAAACTATCACACTCTAGAACAGTACAGATCTTTGGGATATGCCAATATCTAAAATGAAAAAAATTTGACTATTGGCCTTTCATAGTTTTAGCAGCAGTCTTTTTTCTTCCCACAGATCTAACAAATAGGTCTGTGAATAAAGGAAACAAAATATTTACTCTATGGTGTGTTTCCAATGATGTAGGTCTACAGAAAATAAGCTCTTTTCAAAATAAAAATTTTAAAAATGGTTAGGAATAAGAAGCACATGAAACTAAAAAGCTACATTTTACCAAACTTTAAAAATAAATTTCTTGCCCTAACTGGCTTGGCTCAGTGGATAGAGTGGCGGTCTAGGGCATGCAGTAGGCAGCCAATCAATGATTCCCTCTCATCATTGATTTTTCTACCTCTCTCTCCCTCTCTGAAATCAAAATATATATTTTTAAAAAATAAATAAAAATAAATCTCTTGAGAATAATATTTTAAGAACATATATAATTAAAATTGAAAAAGTGATGAATTAAATATGTAGGAAAGAATCCATATTCTCAAAATAAAAAAAAACTCATTCATATTTTAAAGTATTTATCTTACAGAAGACCTTAAATTTTGGATGCAGCAGAGAAAATACAGCCTCTTGTAAAACAATTAAGAATTCAAGTTCTCCCAAGGAAATTTTGTATTGATTTGTAACCTGGCCTTGAATTTGCCCTTGGTGTTCATGTCATGATAATTTGGGTCACTCTGAATATGCCATCTCTTGAACAAGGGCCTCTGCTAATTTTAAATGAACCCAGCTGCCAATTTGCATTCTTCTATTTGTACCACCATATGTGGGGATGAATTCACAATTAATAAGACATTTCCAGTAAGTAGTCAGATAGAGGAAATGAAGGACATTTCTAATAAGTTTAAAAGGAGATGTTTCATTTTTGTCTTTTTGGACATAAAAAGGGGAAAGAAAACAGTTATGTCTTTGAGGGCTTTGATAGAGGACATGCCACCTCAAATTAGATTTTAGTTTGAGAGAGAGAGAGAGAGAGAAAAACAGAAATTTAAAAAGAGAATAAATGTAGAAAAGTTAGCACCAGGCCTAAATTATTATTTTTTCTCTCTTTTTTCCTTTTGTACTTTCTGTGTTTCCTCTCTTCTCTCTTTGATCATTGAAAATTAATACTTCTCAAGTTTGATTCATGGGGAGAGCTTGCATTTCATAGTAAGTAGTAATCAAAACCTTTGGGTGTTATACACCTTAAGGCCCACATTCTATCTTGCATCTGACGCTGAATTCATCAATAATATGTTGTCAGATACAGGAAAACAAAGGTCCTACTGAGAAGTAGACCAGGAAACTTAGGAGGCTGGAAGCTCTTTCGTCAGAGAAACAAGTGAAGGAACTTAAAAGAAAAGGAACTGGGGGAACCAGGGTAGGAGTTAGGAAAGTCTTAATGGGTGGGTTTTCGAGCTTGCTGTTTTCTGTGTGTAGCATGTTCCTTCACCTACTTTCCACTTGTTGAAATTCTCCAAGGCCAGATTAGAAAACCATCTATTCTAAGAAGTTTCTAGGCCCTTTTAGTTAGGAACCATCTCCCTACTCTGAACCCCTATTTAGCACTTGCTGCTACCTCTATGATAATACCAGTGGCAGTCCAATTTATCTAGATAAGATTACTCAGGGCCTTGAATGCCCCACGAGGAGGTTTACGGGAGCCATGAGGCTTCTGAGCACTGACATGATTTAAAGTATCAGAGACAGACTAAGAAGGCAGTTCTGGCGTAGACTGAAGGAAAGGGGTGCATAAGTCTCTCTGCCATATTACTGTACGCCAGGCATTAGGCATGGTTACTCCATAAAACGTGGGAAGCCAGGCTCCTTTCCGACACGTGGTCACCAGGCAGCCTCCATGTCCTCATCGCCCTTCTCTACCCCCTGTAATCCGAGGGTAATTTCTCCACTGAAGTCCCGCTTTGAAGGCTCAGCAATGACCTACTGCGACTACGGATTTGTCCGCTCATTACTCATTCTGTTTTGCGTCCGCGATCTTCCCGAAACGTTTTCTTGTCTCACAACTCAAGAACCGACTGCGTTTTTCTCGTTGGCTGTTTACAATTTAGAACGCATTTTTACTGTTGAAACTTAAAAGCGGAGTTTAATTAGTCAAGTGGCTATGGGTGGAGCCTTGAAGAGATTAGGAAGGGTATTTTCGAGCGCTTTAGACTTGAAAGGCGGGCGACAATAGTTCTCAAGAGTCTGGTCTCAGCCTGCAGATTTTTCTTTGAACAGCTCGACTCTCAAGCGTGCACGCCTGGGCTGGGGGCTAACTTCCCTGTTGCTTATGGAATAAGAAACCAAGGAGCGCTGGGCTTGCCTTTTCTTCTTCTTTTTCTTCTTCTGACCTAAGGGCAGCAGCGAGGGGCCGGGCGGATTAGGTGAGGCTGCCCTGCCTAGACGCACCCGTCCCCAG
>NW_006286303.1:115484-116071 GCF_000327345.1 Myotis davidii | reverse complement strand
CGGGTCCGAGGGCCGGAGCGGGGGCTGCTGCCCGGGGGGAGAAGCGGTCTGGCCCGGCAGCGCCCCGAGTTGCCCCCCCTGGCCTTTTTTTGGTGTTGGGGAGCGCAGGGAAGGCCTCAGGGCGAGGGTTGGGGCAGCTCCCGCGAACTGGTGTGTAAATGTGTGCCGCGAGCGGGGCGAGCCGAGAGGAAGCGAGAGCGCCCGAGTTTGCAAAGAGCTGCTTTGTGTTTGGTATTTTGAGAAAATGGCCGAATGCCTATTTCAGCCAGGAATGCTGCCGCCGAGGCAGGCGCCGGGGGCAGCGGCGCGTAGGAATCCGTGCAGCACGTTGGGGTTCGGAGCTTTGCTCGGACGGTCTGCCGGACGGACGTTGAGATTTCTTGAGGGGTGGTCGTGAAGGTTGGGGGGACCATTAGGAAAGTCGATGTTTGGGTAAATAACCGAGGAGCCCGGAGGATCAGCCTTGGGACAGCTTTTGCCCTCGGTTTGTTTTCTGTGATGGCATTTGATTCCAACTTTTTGCTGGTACGTATAACTCAACCGGTTTGCGTTCATACGCTTCGGTGAAATGGATTACTATTTTTTTG
>NW_006286303.1:107713-114890 GCF_000327345.1 Myotis davidii | reverse complement strand
CTGGAAATGTGTTTTTTGAAAGATATGAAGAATTCGGTAGTGTTTTGGTTTTAGACCAGTAAAAATTGTGTTTAAACTGGTGCTTTTGTGTTTTGTTTTGTTTTGAATTCAGAATACAGTTATGGCCACCCAGGTAATGGGGCAGTCTTCTGGAGGAGGAGGGCTGTTCAACGGCAGTGGCAACATTGGCATGGCCTTGCCTAACGACATGTATGACTTGCACGACCTCTCCAAAGCTGAATTGGCTGCTCCTCAGCTCATCATGTTGGCAAATGTGGCCTTAACTGGGGAAGTAAATGGCAGCTGCTGTGATTACCTAGTTGGCGAAGAAAGGCAGATGGCAGAATTGATGCCTGTTGGGGATAACAACTTTTCAGATAGTGATGGAGAAGGACTTGAGGAGTCTCCCGAAATAAAAGGTGAACCCCGTGGCCTGGAAAACATGGAACTGGAAAGTTTGGAACTCAGTGTTGCAGAACCACAGCCTGTGTTTGAGGTATCAGCTGCCCCAGAAATTTACAGCTCAAATAAAGAGCTTCCTCCTGAGACACCTGGAGCAGAGGACAAATCCAAGACCTTGAAGACCAAACCCTTTCGTTGTAAGCCGTGCCAATATGAAGCAGAATCTGAAGAACAGTTTGTGCATCACATTAGAGTTCATAGTGCCAAGAAGTTTTTTGTGGAAGAAAGTGCAGAGAAGCAAGCAAAAGCCAGGGAATCTGGCTCTTCTACTGCCGAAGAGGGAGATTTCTCCAAAGGCCCCATTCGCTGTGACCGCTGTGGCTACAATACCAATCGATACGATCACTATACTGCTCACTTGAAACACCATACTAGAGCTGGTGATAATGAGCGAGTCTACAAGTGCATCATTTGCACATATACCACAGTAAGCGAATATCACTGGAGAAAACACTTAAGAAACCATTTTCCAAGGAAAGTATACACATGTGGAAAATGCAACTATTTTTCAGACAGAAAAAACAATTATGTTCAACATGTTCGAACTCATACAGGTAAGAGGACCTTTGCAGTCCATAACTTCAACTCACTTCTGATAGTTAACTGAGTGGGTAGTTAACAGTAATGCTAAAAAGGGGGGGGGGGGGCTGGGTTCAAACCCTGATTCGATTATCTGCTGTCTTTGAACATGTTATTTATTCTCTGTGCCTCAGTTTCTCCATGGAGATAACTATACCATAGAATTAAAGGATCTAATGAGGAACACAAATCAAGTACTGACTGTTATATGGAAGAATATTCAAGAGAAATCTTACCAATGTTCTTTATAAAATACGTAACTCTAACAATTTGGGATAGACCATTTAGCCAGCTTAGACTACTGTTTTTGTTAGAAGATGTATTTAGTTGGCAGTGAATACATCTAGATGCATACAGTAGTTTCCCGAAGGAATTTAGGACTTTGATAAAAAAGAAAAAAACTAACCCTTGCCTAACCACATTTAACAGAGCCTCAAACTATTTAAAACATTTGACTTGGGATATTGAGCTCCTAAATGGAACAACTTGTCCCCAAAACACAGAAATGTGAGAATTTTTTCAAGTATTGGTGGCATTATCACTCAAATTATTTTCTTAAGAAAGCAACCACATGTGGAAAATGCAACTATTTTTCAAACAAAAAGTAATGTTCAACATATTTGAACTCATACAGGTAAGAGGACCTTTCTAATTTATAAGTGCCTTCTTTAAAAAAAAATGGAACAATCTTAAAAATAGAAACAATCGCAAACATCTCAAAAGAATGCTACACTCCACCAACATATACCCAACAGTTAGAAATATTTTGTCACACTTTGCAATTCATTTTAAAAAATAACAGCTTTATTGAGATATACTGTATTACCACACAATTCATCTATTTAAAGTTACGGTTCAGTGGTTTTAATATATTCACAGTGCTGGAGAGAATTATGCTAGGTGAAATAAGCCAGTCAGAGAAAGGCAAGTACCGTATCATTTCACTTAATATGTGGAATCTAATGAACAAAATAAACACAAATAGAAAACAGACACCATGGTAATTACCAGAGGGGAAGGATAGTGGGGGGCGGGGGGGGGTAGAAGAAGGTATGTGGGGCTTTCCTTGCCTTATAGCATGGTGAACATTTCTAAAACCTGCCAAACTTTCTGTAGGAAGTGTGGCAAGCATCAACCCCACAAAGTAACACAGTACAAGAAGTGCAAGGATTCTCTGTATGCGCAGGGAAAGTAGTGTTATGACAGGAAGCAGAGTGGCTATCCTGGGCAGACTAAGCCGATTTTCTGAAAAAAGGTTAAAACTACAAAGAAGATTGTGCTGGGGCTTGAATGTGTTGAGCCCAACTGCAGATCTAAGAGAATGCTGCCTATTAAGAGATGCAAGCATTTTAACTGGGAGGAGATAAGAAGAGAAAGGGTCAAGTGATCCAGTTCTAAGCTTCATATTTTGTTTTATTATATGACAATAAAATCTTGATATGTTCACTTCAAAAAAGAAATGGTATGTGGGGATAAATTGTGATGAAAGGAGACTTAGGGTGGTGAACATAATACATTTTACAGTTGATGTGTTAAAGAATTGTACACCTGGAACCTATATAATTTTATTAGCCCATGCTACCCCAATAAATTCAATTAAAAATGTATATTCACAGTGTTGTGCAGCCATCACCACTATCAATTTTAGGACATCTTCACCCAAAAAGAAACTCAATAGTCACTTCCCATTTCTCCTCAGTACCTCTTAATTGTTGGCTTTTAAATTTACTTTAACATTTTTGTAATTAGGAATCTCATTTTTTTCAAATAAATGTTTGTAACTATAGGTAGTTACTTTTTAAAACATATTTTTATTGATTTCATAGAGGGAGAAGGAAACCTTAATGAGAATCAGTGATTGGCTGCCTCCTGCACGCCCCCTACTGGGGATTGACCCTGCAACTCGGCTTGTGCCCTGACAAGAAGTGAACCCTGTCCTACTGGTTCATAGGTTGATGCTTAGCCATGGAGCCACAGTGGCCAGGCTGGTAGTTATTTTCATTTACATTACACTTTCCTGGTAAGGGTTGGTACTTTTGAGGTCTGATTACTGGTCTGAACAATCTAGTACTGTACTCTTGGGCCACAAGTGAAAAGGGGCTATTGGAATGCTGTTTGGTTGTAGGAGTTGTCTCTCTGTAGAACTGAATCCCCCAGGTGAAAGTGGGATACTGGGGAGGTAAGTTGATATTGCTTTGCGTAAGTGGTAGATTTTAAACTTGGAGGCGAAATTCCATTGAAGGAAAGAAGCCTGCAACAAGATTTCTTTTTTTAAAAAAATATATATTTTATTGATTTTTCACAGAGAGGAAGGGAGACGGGTAGAGAGTTGGAAACATCGATGAGAGAATCATTGATCGGCTGCCTCCTGGACGCCCCCTACTGGGGATATGCCCACAACCAAGGCACATGCCCCTAGCCGGAATCGAACCTGGGACCTTTCAGTCCGCAGGCCAACACTCCTTCCACTGAGCCAAACTGGTTAGGGCTGCAGCAAGATTTCTAAGCCCCAGCAGATGGCTTCTGCATTTAAAGTTTCAAAATCTAGTCAAGTAGCCTAGCCCGTGGCATTGCTCAGTGGTTGAGCATTGACCTATGAACCAGGAGGTCATGGTTCGTTTACAGGTCAAGGCACATGCCTGGGTTGCTAGCTCGATCTCCCCGGTGGGGGTGGGAGGGGAGGTGCAGGAGGCAGCTGATGAATAATTCTCTCTCATCATTGATGTTTCTATCTCTCCCTCTCTGAAATCAATAAAAAAAATATTTAAAAAATCTAGTCAAGTAAAAGAATTTGTAGTCCTTTGGAATTTTTTGTAACATAAATGAATGTCTCCATGCCAAAGCATTTTATTTCAAAACTAAAGAAGTTCAAACATTACAAAAATACTATAACTGAAGTACATGACTTTATGTGTACACCTTGATGAAGTTTTATGAATATATATACTCATAACCACCATGCAAATCAACGGAGACTATTACTAGCACCCCAGTGCCTTTGTCGTATTAAATTTTGGGGTTGGGGGAGGGCAGTTTCAGTTTGATAACTTCAGAACTGTTGGGTCACTGAACTGTTTAAAAGTGTCCCCCAAAGCTAAAACTGTTTTTTTTATTATTTTTTATTGAATTTATTGGGATGACACTGGTTAAAAAAAATTTAAAATGTTTTCAACAATAATCTAAATTGTTGATTTAACATTTTTAGAAGAAAAAAGAAAAGGAAGACAGTTGAAAAGATTTCAGTTTTTGTATATCCAATTTTTTGTGTAAAGAGTTATTTTAAAAATAAGAACTCTACTTTTTGCCATTCCTTAATTTTTATTGTAGTGGTTATTTTAATCTAGTTATAGTGTAGGTCAGTGGTTGGCAAACTCATTAGTCAACAGAGCCAAATATCAACAGAAATTTCTTTTGAGAGCCAAATTTTTTAAACTTAAACTATATAGGTAGGTACATTGTTATTAACTTAATTAGGGTACTCCTAAGGCTTAGGAAGAGCCACACTCAAGGGGCCAAAGAGCTGCATGTGGCTCGCGAGCCGCCGTTTGCCGACTACGGGAATAGGTGACTAATTTTTAATGGCTATATTTTATGTAGTTATACCATCCATTACTTAACATTTTCTCCACATTAATTTGAGGTTGATATTTTCACAATAAGATTATATATTACATAGCTAACACTGGTTGTATGGATTTCACATTTTATTGTCAAACCGATTTGGTCTTTGTGCTTTCTAAAAAGATTTTTCCATCCTATTACCTTGTGATTTTTATTTTATTTTATTTTTTTGAGAATTTTTATTTGAGCCCACACTGATGACAGTTACTGGGAAGCAAGATCTCCAATGCTTCTTACCTTTTGATTAAAAAAACCCACAATTTGGTGGTATATAAATGGAAGGGTAATTTGATTATGTAAATTCTGAGAGTATTTCTGCTATTAAACATGGCTCTAAATACTGTATGTCTGAAAATAAATTAATCTAGTGCTGAACAGTAGAGATAAGAAATGGCAGCAGAATCACTTATTTCTCATTAGGTAGTCTAGTTTTCAGAGTAAATGAGTTTCTTCTTTTATTGAGTAATCAATGCTAGGCACTTTATTCTATTCTATGCTAATCTTAGGACAACCCATTAATGAAACAGGTTTGCCAGACATTAGCCTTTGATTACTTACTGAGAGGAAAACTTCTGGTTTAAAAGCTTGAAGTGCTGGGCCCGTCACATACAAGAGATTTGAAATCTGAATCTCTTTATAGGTAATTAGTATGGTGGGGATGAGGATTGTTTTCATTAGTCTTAAATAAAAAGATTTTTAATGTTATGGCTTAGATATTTAACCAGTTCACAAATTGTACTTTATTTTTTATTTTATATTGATTTTTTAGATTGAAAGGAAGGAAGAGAGAGAGAGACTGAGATTGAGATTGATTTGTTAGACCCATCTTTGCATTCATTGTGCCCTGCCTGGGATCAAACAAGCAACCTTGATATAGCTGGACAACATTCTAACCTACTGAGTTACCTGGTCAGGGTCACAAATTCTTCTTTAAAAGATGACATTTTTGCCTGTATGTGTGACTGAAAAATCACTGTTTTGTAGATTGTGCCTATAGTATAGAATTGCACAGATAGAATCAATCTATTTTGTTATAAAGAAATTAAAAGTAAATTATTCTTTATTGATTCTTCATGTTAATCTACACTAGTATTTAATTTTATTTCATTAACTTTCAAAATAACAGCTTAATAGAATTTACATGCCATACAGTTCACTATGGATAGGCCTGTTCTGGACATTTCATATATAAGGTATCCTCAAAAAATGTATACACACTGAGTAATTATAAAGACAGTGTTTATTTACATATATTTCATTTTCAAAATTGAGCTATGAGCTGTTAAAGTGTGTATACATTTTTGGGGGGACACCCTGTATATGGAATCATTCAATATGTGGTCCTGTGTGATTACCTTTTCCCCCTTAGCAAAATGCTTTCAAAGTTCATTCATATTGTATGTACAATACTTATTTTCCTTTAATTGCCATATAATTTTTGATGGGCACACAACATTTCTTTTTATTTATTTTTTTAAAATATATTTTACTGATTTTTTTACAGAGAGGAAGGGAGAGGGATAGAGAGTTAGAAACATCAATGAGAGAGAAACATCAATCAGCTGCCTCCTGCACACTCCCCAGGATGTGCCCGCAACCAAGGTACGTGCCCTTGACCGGAATCGAACCCGGGACCTTTGAGTCTGCAGGCTGATGCTCCATCCACTGAGCCAAACTGGTTAGGGCACAACATTTCTTTTTAAATTTAAATTATTTATTATTTATTACACATGTCTCCTTGGGTATACAACATTTTGTTTATGCATTCATCAGTTAATGGAGTGTTTGGTTTGTTTACACTTTCTGGCTATTATAAAAGATGCTATTATGAACATTTCTTGAACAAGTTTTTGTGTGGACAGAAGTTTTTTTTAACCTATCTATCTATATGGAATTGCTGTGCTGAATAGGTAACTAACCATGTTTAAACATATGAGGAACTGCCAATTATTTTCTGAAGTGGCTGCATTAATTTTACAATCCCAGTAATGTATAAGGGTTTCAATTTCTCCACATCCTGCCACTTTGATTGTAGGCAACCAAGTGGGTATGAAGTCTTCATCTTATTTTGATTTGCATTTCCCTCATGGCTAATGATATTGTGCATCTTTCCATTTTCTTATTGGCCATTTGTGGATATTCTGTAAAGAACTACCTTTTTTTGTTGTTGTTAAATTAAATTTTTATTGTTCAGATTATTAAAGTTGTTCCTCTTTTCCCCTCATAGCTCCCCTCCATCTGGTTCCCACCCCACCCTCTGCCCCCGCCCCCACTGTCCTCATCCATAGGTGTACGCTTTTTGTCCAGTCTCTTCCCACACCCCCCACATCCCTTTCCCCCCTGAGAATAGTCAGTCCACTCCCTATCTATGCCCCTGATTCTATTATATTCACCAGTTTATTCTGTTCATCAGATTTTTTTATTCACTTGATTTTTAGATTCACTTGTTGATAGATATGTATTCGTTGTTCATAATTTGTATCTTTACCTTTTTCTTCTTCTTCTTAAAGGATAA
>NW_006286303.1:84616-106778 GCF_000327345.1 Myotis davidii | reverse complement strand
TGTAGTGGGACTTTGGTGCTCACTGAGTCTGCCCCCTGAGTGTGTCCCTTATGGATCTAAGGAGTTGTAATCTGGATGGTCTCACTCTGACCACTGGGTACACTGGCTCTTGGATCTCTGAGGAGGTGCAAATTTAGCCTCTTCCTGAGGCTATCCAGCAGGAACTATGGAGAGATCTGCAAATTCCTCTTCTTTGGGGTTTGGCGCTGCCTAGATGAGGCCCAGCTGTGAAGCACTGCAAGCTGCTGTGGGGCCTTGGGCCTTCTTTTGGAAGTTCTGGGTCTCTCTGACCCAACTGCAGATTGTTAGTTAATTTTCAGGTTGCAAAGGGCCAGGCGTTTCATATGCAAAAGCCTCTGTGCACAGCTTGGGTGGGGCGGAGTTTCAGGGAATCAACAGGGTGGAGCAAATAGCTATGGCTGATCCTTAGTCCTACCCTAAGAGGCCCCGGGTCTCAGTGTCCCGGTAATCGCTGCCAGCATCTCTGAGAGAAAGCCGCCCTCGAGTTCCAACTGACGCCAGACTGTCCAGTTTCACCCCGTATGAGTCTGGATCCCCAGAGACTTGCCTGGAACTGGAGTTCAGAGCAGTCGGGAGCTTGAGACTCCCTCTGGATTGAAAAGACAACTGTGTCCTCAGTTGCCAGCCCTTTTGGCATGAGCCTCCATACCTCTGCACTTCTGCAGCTTCTCTGAGTCTCAGTGTGCTTTTCTCTTTCCTTCTAGTTGTAGAATTTCCACTTAGCCAGCCTTCCTATGGTTCTGGATGATGTCTGTTTTGTCTTTTAGTTGTATTTTTGAAGTGGTTGTGCGAGGCAGCAATTTCCTGTGTTTACCTATGCCGCCATCTTGGTTTCCTCTGCAACAACTTCTTTCAAGAACTACTTTTAATATTTTAAAAACTATCTTAAAATTCTTCCAGGTAAAAGTAGCCATTCTATGCTATGAGTTACTTACAGCTAATCTATAGCCACCAGCCAATTACAGTTGAGCAGTTACATTTACATTTCTCACTCATCACCACATTCTTCTTTCTTTATTCTCTTCCTTGTTTAATTTTTTTTTTAAAATATATATTTTATTGAGTTTTTACAGAGAGGAAGGGAGAGGGATAGAGAGTTAGAAACATCGATGAGAGAGAAACACCGATCAGCTGCCTCCCGCACAGTCCCCACTGGGGATGTGCCTGCAACCAAGGTACATGCCCTTGACCGGAATCGAACCTGGGACCCTTCAGTCCCCAGGCCAACGCTCTATCCAGTGAGCCAAACCGGTTAGGGCTTCCTTGTTTAATTTTATTAGATACATGTGTTGCTATATCTTCTATGTAGACAAAATAATAATTGATATTTATTGAGGGCTTTATATGTGCCAAGACACAGTGTAAAGTACACTGCAAGTATTAAATTCTCACAATTCTAAAAAGTGAAGGTACTGTTACTTTTCTAGATGCAGAAACTTGCTCAAGGTTGTAATTATTATCTATGGCCAAAGACTAGATGAAACAAATTTTCAAACTTAAAAAAAGTTTGTGGTTGACAACCCACACTCAAAAACAGACACATTTCCTGTCTTTGTGTCTTAAATTCTTCAGTACTAAATCACTGGCCTCTCATCTTCAATTGCTCTGTCTATGGTTTTATGAATAAAATTTGTTTGTAACACTGACTTTTCATAACAGCTGTATCTACCACTGGAAATTTTTAGCTAAACACAGCAAAATCCCTGCTCAAAAGCATTCTTGCTTTAAACTAACAATTTCAAATGGTAGATTTATCCTTTTTTTTAAAGTGTTTTTTTTTTTTAAATTGATTTCGGAGGAGGGGGGAGAGAGAGAGAAAGAAAGAGAGAGAAAATTAGCAATGATGAGAGAATCATTGATCGGCTGCCCCCTGCGCTGGGATTGAGCCCACAACCTGGGCATATGCCCTGACTGGGAATTGAACCTTCGCCTCCTGATTCATAGATTGACGCTCAAACACTGAGCCACACTGGCCGGGCTAGATTTATCATTTTTACAAGGATTTTTAAAAAGTTCGCCAAGCCCTAGCTGGTTTGGCTCAGTGCATAGAGGTTCGGCCTGTGGACTGAAAGGTCCTGGGTTCGATTCCTGTCAGGGGTGCATGCCCGGGTTGTGGACTTGATTCCCAGTAGCGGGCATGCAGGGGACAGCTGATCAATGATTCTTCTCTCTCATCATTGATGTTTCTGTCTCTCCCAATCCCTTCCTCTCTGAAATCTATAAAAAAATAAATAAATAAATAAAGTTAGCCAAAACAGGAAAAAAAAAAGTTACCCAAGCCATAGCATCAAAAAATTTGGGTAGATTTTTCTTTAAGGATAATTCTAAATTTAAAAAAAAATGCTCCTTGATGCCTTATCAAGATTACTTTCTCAGTAGTTAACATTTAATATAGTGTGGCTAGGTAGCTTGAATTGGTTACCTGGCCTGTTAGGACACATAAAAGAATCAACCAATGAATGCATAAATAAATGGGGCAACAAATTGCCATCTCTCTCTCTCTCTAAAAAATCAACAAGTTTAATGTAATAATATGTAGTATTTCTGTGAAAATTAAAAGTGCTATAGAATTCAGAAAGCCAGTTATAGTGTCAGCAAAGTTGAAATGATGTAGTTAAACCCTTATATGAAATAACTTATATTTCTAATACATTTACCTAAGTTGACTATGTGCCAGGAATATGAAAATAATGCACAGTACTGATTATCGTATATAATATTAGTGATAATTATGTTTGCCTTATTTTATCATATTTAAGCACTAATTATATTTTTTCAGGAGAACGCCCATATAAATGTGAACTTTGCCCTTACTCAAGTTCTCAGAAGACTCATCTAACTAGACACATGCGTACTCATTCAGGTTGGTAAGAAATGGGAACTTTTCTATCATTTATAGTAAACTACCATTATAAGGAAGTTCTATACCTGGAACTGGGTAATTATATATGATTACATTTTTAAATATAATTTAGAAACTAGTTAAAAATCAGTATTCTTTTACTATGGAGTTCTGTTTAAAGGGGGGATTCTTAATGAATAGGTAGAACTTTTGTAAATGTAAATGTGTACTTTTCTGGGAGGAGGGTTCTTAATTTTCATTAGCTCTTCAATAAATTCAGTGACACATAGACCAAGGCTGGTTAATGCTTTTTGAACAACTCCTACTTTCTCACACTCCTTCAACAGAGTATGACACCAAATTTCATAGTGTGTGGTTCCCAGGCTGTATGGCAGTGGTGGTGAACCTTTTGAGCTTGGCGTGTCAGCATTTTGAAAAACCCTAACTTAACTCTGGTGCCGTGTCACATATAGAAATTTTTTGATATTTGCAACAATAGTAAAACAGAGACTTATATTTTTGATATTTATTTTATATATTTAAATGCCATTTAACAAAGAAAAATAAACCAAAAAAAAATGAGTTAGCGTGTCACCTTTGTCACATGTGTCATAGGTTCACCATCACTGCTCTAGGGATTCCTTCTGAACTCAGGTCTTGAAATTTGGATTTGTTCTATTTTGAAAGTTGATAGGGCTTCTCTGAGGACTGATATACAAAAGCCTACCTTTAAAGAATTATACGTAATGTGAGATATTAACTTATTAGCCTATAATAGATAGAATTCAGACAGTAACAAGTAGGAGATTCATGTACTACAGTGAAAGATGAGGATCACCAACCAGAATTGGACTCCAGTATCAAGCTGGCCAAGTTAAAAATATCAGTCTAGGTAGTCTTGTGATTGATAATTATTTCATTTTGGCCACGATTGACCCTTGGTGAACTCCATGTCTCCTTTCAGATTTAGAATATACGTTATGTACCCTTGTGGACAAACTATGCTAAATACAATCTTGTTGTTTACAAACATCTATGTAGACCAAGCCTGGGCCACATAAACAAGGTTTAAGTTTATGTGGGCTGCAAAAAAACAGAAGCTTCAATTTTCATAGAAACATAGGTTTTTTTCTATACAGACATGCTGAATACTAAGGGCTAAATTAAATGAATAATTGTTAACATGAAATAATAGAACATTTTAATAAAAATCAGTTTTTTTCCTTGAACATTAACTTACCAGACACTGAATAACTGCACAAATTAATAAGCGTAATGCAAATAAACCTATTTTCTTGTTCTCCAAAAGCGAAATATTTTCTGTTGCACACACCAAACAAGTCAGTCCAATATTAATGACGTGGCAATCAGATGCTGAAATATTCGCTGCTAGTATTAGTGGAGAGAAATGGTGCGCCTGCCTGTAAGGCGCATAAGGGAAATGAATGCAACACAATTATAGTAATCAGTCATTAGCGAACGTTGTAGTTCGTTATTAATAATTATGTATAACAGGATATTGTAAAAATTAAGTTACGAAATTTTTATTAAAACGTATCTTATATGCCGTTATATTGGCTGGGCCACAAAAATATTCATTGTGGGCCACATGTGGCCCGTGGGCCACGAGTTTGACATGCTTGATGTAGACCTACCTCAAGTTAACGGTTATTGTAAATCTGTGTGTCCAATTGGGTAGTCACTAGCTGCATGTGGTTATTGAGCTTGGGAAATGTGGTTGATTGGAATTGAGTTGTATAAAATACTAAAATTCAAACAGTATGAAGAAAATCCAAATACTCTATTTTTAAAATATTAATTACATGTTGACATAATATTGAATATATTAGGCCAAATAGTAAATCCATTTTACGTTTGTAATGTGACTACTGGAAAATTTAAAATTAAATATGTTGCTTGCATTTTTAAAAAAAATATATATATTTTTTTTGATTTCAGAGAGGAAGGGAGAGAGAGAGAGAAACATCAGTTATGAGAGAGAATCATTGATCTGCTACCCTCTTGCAAGCCCCACACTGGGGATCAAGCTGCAACTTGGGCATGTGCCCTGACTGGGAATTGAACCATAACCTCCTGGTTTATAGGTTGACACTCAGCCACTGAGCCGTGCTGGTTGGGCTTGTTTGCATTTTATTGTTATTGAATATAGCTGTCTTATGTCAGTGATAAGACTGGTTATAGTACAGATTCTGATTTATGAACGGGTCACATAGTATGCTTGCTAGCCTTTCTTGACCCTATATGCCTGTCATGTTAATATATACTTTGAGTGTACCTTCTAAATCTCCAAAGCTATTGAGTTGGATCATTTAACCAGAACCTGGCTATGTTACCTTTCAGAGTTTCCTGGTTTCATTTTCTGAGGGTAACTTGGATGATATCTAAAGCTTTGCTGAGGCTAGTAGACATATATCCTGTTGGTAGATAGTAAGCTCTAGCCCAGCTGTGGGCAAACTACAGCCCACGGGCCAGATGCGGCCCGTTTGAAATGAATAGAGCTAAAAAAAAAAAAAAAAAAAAAGACCATACCCTTTTATGTAATGATGTTTACTTTGAATTTATATTAGTTCACACAAACACTCCATCCATGCTTTTGTTCCGGCCCTCCGGTCCAGTTTAAGAACCCATTGTGGTCCTCGAGTCAAAAAGTTTGCCCACCCCTGCTCTAGCCCTTAAATAAAACATTTAAGAGCTTTACACGAGTTAATTCATTTAATTATCCTATCCTATATAACAAAACCCTAATATGCAAATTGACCGAACCATAGAACAACGGGTTGCTATGACGTGAACTGACCACCAGGGGGTAAACGCTCAATGCAGGAGCTGCCCCCTGGTGGTCAGTGCGCTCCCACAGAAGGAGCGCTGCTCAGCCAGAAGCCAGGCTCACGGCTGGAAAGTGCAGCAGACGGTTAAGGAGCGAGGGGTCCCGGACTGCGAGAGCCCCAGACTGCAAGAGGGATGTCTGCCGGCTTAGGTCTGATCCCCCCGTGGACATCCCTTGAGGGTTTCCAGACTGTGAGAGGGCACAGGCTGAGCCGAGGGACTCACACACAGACACACACAGTGCACGAATTTCGTGCACTGGGCCTCTAGTGATATATAAGTTCTAGTACCATTTTACAAATGTGCAAACTAAGGCATTGAAGAAATGTGTCCATTTTTCTTGTAGAATGTCCTCCTTCTGGATTTGTCCTTACTTGCTTTTTCATGGTGTCGTTTAGTTTTTTCTCTGTCCCTGTGTCTTGTATTGCTTATATGCCGGAGATTAAATCTAAATGCTTGATACTTCATGATTTAAAGTCATATATCTGGTTGACCTGTACTATTAGAATGACAAAGTACTTGTATCTTCATTGAAATACTTTTGTCATTGTATAAGTATTTATCTATGGTGTTTTAATAATCTTTGCCTGAACAATTTTGAGTGTGCTGTTGTTTTTGGGTTTTCTTTGCTATATGTTTTCTTTTGAATTATTATTTTTTAAAGATTTAAAAAATATATTTTATTGATTAAGAATATATTTCTTTATTGATTTCAGAGAGGAAGGGGGAAAGAGAGATAAAAACATCAATGATGAGAGAGAATCATTGATTGGCTGTCTCCTGCATGCCCTCTACTGGAGATTGAGCCCACAACCTGGGCATATGACCTGAGTGGGAATTGAACCTTGACCTCCTGGTTCATAGGTTTATGCTCAACCACTGACCCACACTGGCCAGGCTTCCTTGCTATTCTTTTTGAACTATTCTTTAAAACAAACAAAAAACTATACCGTACTTTATTTTTTTAAATATGTTTTTATTGATTTTGAGGTTTTCTAATACTAGCAGGATTTTATGGCAATAGAAGGAAAATTGGAGCAAGTAAATTATGCTGCCATAAAATTTTAAACACATTTCTACATCTTCCCATTCCTTGACTATGTAAATATCCTCATTTGCTAGGGTTTTTTAAATGGTGCTATTTTCCTTATAATTCTTTAATTATCACAAATGTTTATTCAGAGGTAGGGTTATGTGGATAGGCAGGATATGATGACTCCTCCCTTTCCCCCAATACTAAAAATTAACCAGTTTGTTCCTACAGGTAATTGATAGAGGGTGCCTGGCTAACTGCCCATGCTAAGTGTTTATGTGGCTAAATAATCTAAATATTAGATTAAGTATATACCTGAAACCCACATAATTCTATTAGCCATCAAGTCACTCCAGTAATTTAAAATTAAAATTTTTAAAAGAAAAGAATATTTTATAGGTGAGGAAATTAGTCTTTAGAGAGTTTCCAGTACCTTGCTCAAGATCTCACAGTAAATTGCAGAATCCCATATTTGATCACCCAGATATTCTTACTCCAAAACAGTTCTTAACTATTATGCCACCTATCTTTGCCTATTCTTGTCTGTATATATAAAACAAATGCTTGTCTGCATTGAGGTGATTCACTGGAGAGAGGACAAGATACGGCCAAGCACTATGGAGTAATGTAGCATGTTGTAGAAACTTATTTACAAATTTGTTAATGAACTAACATGGAAAAGAGTTGTCCACTTAGCTACATGTCCAATCTGATGCACTTGGATATGTATTTGTTTCTGTGATCACGTGTTTTATCATCAGACATTTTCTAATCATGTAAAGCATACCATCTACATGGTTTTACTTAATGTCTGAGTAGCTTTGCTTTATGAAAATATTAAGATGTGATATGAATTTGAGAATGTTTGAGAGATGAATTTTCATAAATGTCAATTTCCATTTTTCTACTATGCATTCCATTGGACCAGTGGGGTATGGATACCATTTGGTAATATTTACTAGTGTGTGATCTAGAGGGGTATGTATTCAGGTAGAATGTGTTACTCTTATGCCTTTAATTTGGGGGTGGGGGTTCTGGTTCTGTAATGTACCTGTGATTATTACTTTGTTTGCTTATTTTACATACCATATCTATTTGTATGCCCCTTCAAATTTACCTAGTTTCTTTGGCCGTTTTTTAAAAGAAGGTGGGTAAAAATCAAGGAGAGATTTCTGACTAGGCTATATTTTTGCTTTAAAATAGCATCTTTGGCATTGGGAAAATTTGCTGAATGATGCTTGACAGCTTTTGCCTTGATGGATAAAAGGGTTAAATTTAAAGGGGGGGGAAAGGCCCTTTGCTCCCTGAGGCTAACACAGTGTTTTAAAACTTGTGTGGAAGGTCTGGGAGTGTAGCTTAGAGTATAAGTTATTTCTTTAAAGTCTCAAGACTTATCTTTAAAATATCTGAATTTTATATTCCACTCCATTATACTTTTTTTAACTAAACATAAAACATTAGAAGTTATTTTCTTTGAGGGTCCTCACTCCAAAATTGCCATCCAGAGCTGAACTTGGCCAGTAATTGTTGTGTATTAACAAATGTCTGCTCTTTAATAGTTCTTGAGAGCCTTACGTTGATGAAATTTTTAGGCGATGATGGCTGTGAGATACTTATTTCTTCATTTAGTTTCACAATCAATGTCAGGGGATGGAGAAAAGATATACAAGTAAATATGGTAAATGTAAAGTGCATGAAATTGTCTTCAATATATAGTTTTTGTGGGTTTTTTGTTAGCATAATCCAATTCCTTATATCTTAATGATCTTGCATTCATTTTTTAATATGTCTTTGATGTCTCATTTACTTTTAGGTGAGAAGCCATTTAAATGTGATCAGTGTAGTTATGTGGCCTCCAATCAACATGAAGTAACTCGCCATGCAAGACAGGTTCACAATGGGCCTAAACCTCTTAACTGCCCACACTGTGACTATAAAACAGCAGATAGAAGTAACTTCAAAAAACACGTGGAGCTACATGTTAATCCACGGCAATTCAATTGTCCTGTATGCGATTATGCAGCTTCCAAGAAGTGTAATCTGCAGTATCATTTCAAATCCAAGCATCCCACTTGTCCTAATAAAACAATGGATGTTTCAAAAGTGAAACTAAAGAAAACCAAAAAGCGAGAGGCTGACTTGCCTGATAACAATAATACCAATGAGAAAACAGAAACAGAGCAGACAAAAATAAAGGGGGATGTAGCTGGAAAGAAAAATGAGAAGTCTGTAAAAGTGGAGAAAAAAGATAATGCTTCGAAAGAGAAAAAGCCTTGTAGTAATGCTTCAATCCAGGTGACTACCAGAACTCGGAAATCAGCAATGGAAACTAGAGAGATGGATGTGCATTCAAGAACCAATGCAGAAAAAAACTGTAAAACCAAGAAAAGCAAAAGGAAGATGGAAGCTGAAGCCCATTCCATACAAGATCCTGTTAATGATGAGCAACCTGTGACAAAAAAGAAAAAGAAGACAGAAAGCAAACCCAAAAATAGTCAGGAAGTACCAAAGTGTGAAAACAAAGTGGAGGACAATAAAAGGCAAAATACTTGTGTGAAAAAAAGTACAAAGAAGAAAACTCTGAAAAATAAATCAAGTAGAAAAAGCAGCAAGCCTGCTCAGAAGGAGACTATTCAGAGAGGGCCTGCTCAGACAGAGCCGCTGCCACCCATGGAGCCTCCTCAGGTGGGGCCTGTTGAGACAGAGCCTCCTCCTCCCATAGAGCCTGCTCCGATGGAGATTGTTCAAAAGGGGCCTGTTCAGATGGAGGAGCCTCCTGCCATGGAGCCGCCTCCTCTTACCGAGCCTCCTCCTCTTACCAAGCCTCCAATTCCCAAAAAGTCTCCTCGAAAAGATAATAAAAAGGAAAAGTCTAACATGCAGAGTGAAATGGCAAGGAAGGAGCAAGTCCTTATTGAAGTTGGCTTGGTGCCTGTTAAAGAAAGCCAACTTCTAAAGGAAAGTGCAAGTGCACAGGATTTCTTACCACCATTGCCAAAGGAAAACTTAAAAGAAGAGGAGTCAAAAGACCAAAAATTATTCACTGAATGTGAAGGAAGTAAAGAAGCCCCACTTCAAAAAGTAGAAGCAGAAGAGGCAGATAAGAGTCTAGCTGTTGTCAGGGAATCTGCCAATATTTCATCCTCTGAACAAAACTTGAATATGCTAGAGGGTGAAACTTCAGATGGTAAACATCAGACTGACACTAGGCTTTGTGAAATGGATATGGATACAGATGAGAACAAAACAGAGAATCTCCCTGGAAAAGACTCAGCAGTTGAAGAATCAGTTTCACCACCTCTTCTTCCTCTACCAACAGAAAAACAAGAAGCAGTGTCCAAAACTGCTGTAGCATCACCTCCCGTTACCATGGCAGGAAATGAGTCTCAGGAAATGGATGAAGATGAAGGTATCCATAGTCATGATGGAAGTGACCTAAGTGACAACATGTCGGAGGGTAGTGATGATTCTGGATTAAATGGGGCCCGGCCAGTTCCACAAGAAGCTAGTAGGAAAAATGCAAAGGAAGCCTCGACAGTCAAGGTGGCTGAGGGAGATTTTGTTTGTATCTTCTGTGATCGTTCTTTTAGAAAAGAAAAAGATTACAGCAAGCACCTCAATCGCCATTTGGTTAATGTATACTTCCTTGAAAAAGCAGCTAAAGGACAGGAGTAATTAAACTTTGGAAAAGGCTTCAATTCTTAGTTTGTGAGGTCCTATTACATTTTATATTCCTTTAAACTAGTAGACAACATTTAATTTTAAAATTGCTTTAATTAGTGTCCAATGTTGATTTTTAAGTGACACTCTTTTTCTTATGATTTTCTCTACCTATTGTATACATTTTAGCAAATCCAAGGGAGTTAGTGTACTAAACCAGCAGACACCTAAATCTGTTAGCTTACACATTTAATTGAAACTAGAAGGCCAAGGTGGCACAGCATTTTATTGCTTTGTTTAGCTGTAACTTGTCAGTTTACCCCTAATGTCTGTCTTCCTGTTTCAGTTTAGTTTATTCTTAGTTTCTTATGTAGCTCTATAAAAATTGGCATGCTTAAATAGCAAATTACTTGAAGAATTTGCCTGCTTTATATACAGTTAGCACTTTAAAATTTTTTTAGAGATGAGAAGAGACATTTAAATTGAAGAAAAATTCTCCAAGCAATGGACATTGTTTCAGTCCAGGAATTTACTTCCTGAGTTTTGATCAATATTTCCTATTTGTGTATGTTAATCGTCATAAAAACAATGATTTTTGGTGTTTTTTTTTTTTGGTGCTTTAATGGCTTAAGATATTGCACATTTTTTTTAACCTATGCAGTTAAATTTTTTCCTAGAAATAGCATTTGTGTTGAACAGTAACACTTTACACATATATGCATGTTTTTTTTGTCCTTTTTGGAGGGATGCTTTTAGTCTTGTTTGCAAAAGGGCAGTTTTTCTTTTGCTGCAGTTGTCTTTTTTGCAGAATATTAGTGTGTGCAAGTTGGTGAGCAAATGAAACATACAGGTTCAAGTCATTGATTTTGATTTTCACATCTTATATCTATAACTGTATTTCATATAAGTTATTTATTTTAAATGGATGTAGTAAATTCACAGCTCTCAGCTTAAACTTTGCAATAAATGAACCAGTAGACTATATTGATGGGTTTTTCTCTCAAATACCAACCATAAGTAAAATTTATTGGCCTGTTTTAGTATACTACTACTTAAATGTACAGTGTTAAGTCATATCTTTGAGGAAAACCTTTTTTCATAGATGGTTGGTGTCCATATGGCTACTCAGCTGAGTAAACAATTTTGACATTTGGAAATTGCAAACCTGGAATTAAGAGACAGATAACACATTCAAATTATACAAAATATCAATTGTGAGATTCCAAAGCCATAACAATTATACAAAAAAACCTAGGATGAGAAGAAGGTAGTATGAGTGCTGGTAGACCAGCCACTACTTCCTATGAATACAATGAAAAAGGCTGGTGAACCTTAATTACAGTCCAGATTTAAAAATCACACTTTCTCAGGGATCTCCACAAACGAGTGGGTTTCCTGGCTGTCACTGTGACAGCCTCTTTGTACAGGTGAGGCCTCAAATGAAATGCAGCTATCTTGGTGTTCCTATAGTTTGTAGGAAAAAATGTATATTCCCAAACTTACTTTGTTTTGATAGGTTCTTTGGCCAGTCGCCAAAGAATATGAAAGAATCCAACAGGATTTTTCTTGTTTATAGTAGTTATTCATTGCAGTAAAAATAAACTATGATCCCAATAAGGAATCTTAAACAATTCTGATCTTCCATTTTCTATTCTGAAATAACCATTTCATATTTCATTTATTTTCTTCTCTCTGGTGATCTCTCTGAGGTGTAGGTTGCAGAGTTTGATAGTACAACATGAAAAAAGATTAGGAAAAGCGCTGAAGTGTGGGTGGAAAACTTGTTAAAAATTTAGGAGTGAAGTTTGAGTTAAAAGACATTTGAACTTTGAATTGACTGGGAGACCAAAGATTCAAAGAAGATGATACTCTCAAGACATGAGGAGTGAATTGTGTGTTAATAGTGTGTTTTGTGTGCATGAATGGAAATTTGTAAATGATGTTGAATTCTAGGTGAATTCTTGGCTCCGACAATCATTGTCAACAGAAGATCAAGCTGCAAATATTTATGTTTTAAAACTTAAATTATAAAGCTAGTTAAATCTTTCTAACAACTAGTTTTGATGTTCATGGGTACATTTTATGTAAGTTACCTTTTACATTATGAAAAAATTCATATTAAGTACAGATTGGAGATTGGGAAACAATTTGGGGGAGAGGCTTTTGTAGATGCTTTCATGCTAAAGAAAAACATTGACTTCTTGGGAATTATTTTCTTATCTAATTTTAAAGACGAGAATGCTAAATAAAAATATGAAGGAACGTAAAATTCCTTATTGTTAAATTGATCCGTGAAAACATTGTTATTAGAAATTGGGTAGGGCTTTTGAGGCCTTTCTTCCAGAAAACAAAGACTTGATTGTCAGGCCTATATTAGGTTCTGAACCTTAATGCCATGTATTTGTACTTATTAAAAATTGTTTCAGTAAAAAGCATATTAATAATAGAACTTCTGGTCTAGTTGGGAGTTCTGCCATTTAAAAAATGTGATACTTGCATAAAACTGAATCTTTGTGTTTTCTCAGTTTCCCCTCCACTGGATAGAATTTAAGCTAGACTTCCCTTTTGATAAAAAAAAGTGAACATGTTATTTGTAAATTGATGTTTAGTGACTAGAGATAAACTTGAAATACTAGAATACATTATAAGTCTAATCCTAGGTAGTCTTATGAAAATGTATCTCCTGTCTTTTGAATCTATTTTCAATATATTTTAAGTTATATATTTTCTCTTCAGAGCTGCTTCTTTCAGGCGCTTTTTTTTTATTTTATTGAAGTGTAATTTACAAGGGGCAACATTTTTTTTTTTTTTTACAAGGTTTCTTATAACTATGGCTGGATGTTTTCACTAGTCTTCCAAGAAGGGTCATTTTATTTTTTAGAGTCACTTCTAAAGTCCTGTGGTCTTTAACTTAGGGACTATTTTTTATATGAGTGCTAATAAATATTTAAACCCAAGTAGACCTCATTACATGTCACCCTATGAATGTTGACAATGGAAGGGACTACCTTGCCTGTAGTATATCAGTACTGGACTGAAAAGCTGGGGAAGGAATATAATTTTCTTTTTTGCATAAATCAGAAAAATAGCTAGTGTGTGGAGTTTCCTTCTTGACCTCAGCAGATAAACTGAGCTGATAGTGTTAATTCAGATTCAGGAAATTATCTGAATCCTGCTTTGTGTAGATTTGCAATCTACATGCAATATTGACTAAAAAAAATAGCTTTTCAGTTTCACATGTATACATAGGCTTTCCCCACTCTTTTCAGCATCCATTAGTTAGTTAGTTATTGAACTTTGTAAACTGGCATTGAAACATTGCAACACTGTTTTGTTGTACCAATTTTATAAACTTACAGTGCAATACGTGTTATTTTTCAGAGACAAACCAAAGGTTAATTTCTCAAGGTTCTTGCTGCCTGCTTTAGCAGCCTTTGGAGGATCTTTTATATACATTTGTAATAGATGAAAAATAAAACATTGCAAATCTTCTTTCTTTTTCTTTTTAATGTTTAAACCGTGTACCAAGTTTTTGGTCCAAATCATGTAAAATAAGTTAAACTTAAATTGCATTCTATTAACCAATATGAGTGTATTTCTGTAAGCATAGTTATGTTGAAATAAAGTTTTTAAAAGCATATTATGCCTTTGTTTATTATTGGCACATCAGGTATCAAGAAATCCAGATTTATTTTGCTGAAATTGCAAATTTATTAATAATATTCTAAATTATTTTTCTCCAGACAACCCATAGTGTCTAAAAAGGTCATAGCAATCTTTATTGCTTGGGGTAACAATCTGTTGCAGTGGTTCTCAACCTTCCTAATGCCGCGACCCTTTATTACAGTTCCTCATGTTGTGACCCCCAACCATAAAATTATTTACGTTGCTACTTCATAACTGTAATTTTGCTACTGTTAGCATTTGTAATGTAAATATCTGATATGCAGGGTATATTTTCATTGTTACAAATTGAACATAATTAAAGCATAGTGATTAATCACAAAAACAATATGTAATTATACATGTGTTTTCCGATGGTCTTAGGGGACCCCTGTGAAAGGGTTGTTCGACCCCCAAAGGGGTCACGACCCACAGGTTGAGAACCACTGATCTAGTGGGTGGTAGTTCAAAGCATATATATCTTCCTGTTCTTTGCTTTCTGGAAGGTGGAGGTTGGGAGAAACAATGAGAGGACAATTCATAGGAGGTTTTATGTAGTAACTAGTGTCCTGGTGCACAGATTCGTGCACACTGAAAGGAAATTAGAAGAAATATTAATATTGCTATTCGCATCTTGCTAATGAAAATAAGATTCTACTGAGTCTCGTGTCTACCTACTCTAGGACTTCTGTGAGGACCAAATGAGATGAGGCACGGGAAAACGCTTCACAGACATTTGGTTAAGCTAAAATGTTTGCACCTGGCTATAAAGCAAGTCAAGTTCCTGAGCTGAAGAAACTCCCAGGATGGTAGTCACTAGGGAGAGGAAGCCAGGTGTTGCTCTGTGACATTACCCGGTGCCCACAGCAACTGTTTCTGGGCTGGGCTGTGGGCTGCATTTTGGGTCGTGGGGTCTTGGCAGCATTGGCTGTGATTTGCTGGGCTGTCGCTCTGGGGTGAGGGCGCAGCCTATATCCCACTGGGGGAAGCCGAACGTTGGTTTGTGGGTGCCAGGTCCGTGGTGCCGTTTATTTTTAAATGGCCAGTGCGCATCATGGCAGCTCCTAGGCTGAGCGTCTTCCCCCTGATGGCCAGTGCCCTTCATAGCTACCAGACAGACGGACACTTAGCATTTTCTATATATAGATTCCTTCCCAACCACAGGTCACTGCCTCTTCTCAGTGACAGGCCTGGTATTAGTAAATTTTGACTTACAGAGAAAGATGCATTGAAGGGAAGGTAATTGAGATATGTTCTGTTCTCTGAGTGCCATGGCACTTTAAGGATTTTTGCTGTATTTAATGGAACTCTGAGAAGAAAATGAAATTTAAGGGAAAGTGATAGACCATTTTATTAGGAGGATTTTGCTTCTTTTGTTAATGGGAAAACAATTGAGCTTATGGTTTTGTGAAGTTGAGAGAAAAGGGAGGAGTTGAAGAACCTCTCTGGTTATGCAAAGCATCAAAGTAACTGGATTTGCATTCTGTCCTGATGCAGAGACCTGGAATATCCTCTGAGTCTTACAGCATTTTATATTTGAACTAGAGGTCTGCTGCATGAAAATTCGTGCACTGGAGGTGGGTCACTCAACCCGTCCTGCCCCGTCTCACCGTCCAGGAGCCCTCTAGGGATGTCCTCTGTGGGAGGCAACAGGGCTGATCAGGAGAAGGCACTGCTCCCATCACCCCACTGCTACTGCCACTGCCTGCTGCTGCAGCTGCAGGCCCTCTGCCCTGGCTTCTTAGTGCTGGCCCCGCCCACTGGTGGGTGGGGGGGCGATCTGGGGCCAGGCCAGCTGGGGCAGGGGCTGTAGGAGGTTGAGTCACAGCAGGTTGCACCCAGTCCAGCCTCTGCAGAGGCGTGGCACCTGGACTGAGCCCACACTGCTGCCTCTGTGGAAGGAGCGGCACTGGGACCTGGCCACGCCACGGCCTGTCCCACACCACCTTTGCAGAAGGGGGTGTGGCACCGCCTCTGCAAAAGGAGCCACAGCTCTGGACTGGTGGCACCGGCCCTAGGCCCTTGCAGCCGCTATGGCTTTGTCCAGATGGATGTCCGGATGGACATCTGGAAGACATCTGCCCTAATTAGCATATTACCCTTTTATTAGTATAGATTGATGAGAGTTATTAACTCTCTTTCCCCTCCTGTAAGATTCTTTAATAAGCAACAAAGCAAAATGAGTTTCTAGACATTTATTGGGATAGTAGAATCAGTGACAAGGAGCTTGGAAGTTTCTGCCTGATCAAGGATATATGGGGAATTTATCTGAATATAGAAATACTATTGATAATTGATTTGGTTTGTTGTCTTCAAAGAAACAATGATTTTAATCCCTTGCTGCTACTTTCCTAGAGGCTTACCCCTGATACGATTTTTACATCTGACATACTCATACATTCGCATATTTTCCCCCTCATGTCTCAGGGTTTGACCCAGTAGTATGAGCTCTTCTTTATCGCTCTCATCTTCAGCTCTATGAAGGCAGATTAGTGAAGGTTCTAAGAACAGTGTGCTAATGTTTGCTAACGGAAATTTTCAATGTTAAATTGTCTTTTCAAAGGATTTTGTTGTTCATTTTATCAAGTGCTCTGCAAGGCCTAGAGTTAGAGCTGGGTTCACAATAGGGCTTCCTTCCTTACCACTAAAATTGGAAGGAATTATTTCAGCTTTAATAACCGTGTTAATTCATTAATAAAACGGACATCTATACAGTGGCTTTGAGTTTCCTTTTTCTTTTTTTGTGGCTTTGAGTTTTAAATGCTTCTTGAACACTTAGCCTAGTGCTTGGCATACAATTGTAAGATTTCTTCTAGATAAACTGAGTATCCTTAAGTATATAAAATGCCTCCACTATTTGAGTATTATCAAGTTGTATAATTCATCTGGTTGTCCTGCATGTTTTGCAAGAGTGGGCTTTTAATGTTAAGGTAGTATGTGGGCTTTTGTGTCTGTTACAATATCCTTTAGAGTCAGTATGTGCACTTGTTTGTTTTTTCCAAGCACCTAAAACAGTATCTGGTCCTTAGTAGGGCAAATACTTGTTAATTAGGCCAAGAATTCTGTGTAAGATGTATATCCTTGTTTTCACTGAATGAATATAGTACAATGGTAATTTTACTGTTTTTTTAAAATTCTGATAATGCAGATATCTCATAGACAGATTAGGGTATTTTTTCTGGATCTCTTAACATTAACAAGGCAAGGAGGGTCAATCCAAGTAGCAGAAAATAGCAAAAATGTTAAGAAAGAGACTTTAAGCCCTAACCGGTTTGACTCAGTGGATAGAGCGTCAACCTGCAGACTGAAAGATCCCAGGTTCGATTCTGGTCAAGGGCATGTACCTTGGTTGTGGGCACATCCCCAGTAGGAGGTGCGCAGGAGGCAGCTGATAGACGTTTCTCTTTCATCGATGTTTCTAACCCTCTATCCCTCTCCCTTCCTCTCTGTAAAAAACCAATAATAATATATATTTTTAAAAGAGACTTTAAGAAACTTTATTTTGAGGCAGGTTCAAGCTTACAGAGAAGCTGCAAGAATGTTCCCCTTAAAGTCTTGTGTACCCCTCGCTTGGATTCACCATTCTCATTTACTTTCTATATGTATTACTGAACCATTAGAAATTATTGCAAGCATACTCCTTCCTCTATGAATATTTATGTCAGTTTGTATTTCCTAAAGATAGGGGCATTTTCTTGCATAACCACACTAAATCAAATTCAGGACTTTTAAGATTGGGGTATCATTTTAGTTGTGCCAAATGTCTTAGTACTAAACAATCCCCCTGTTCCTAATCACCCATTGCATTCAGTTATCACATCTTTCCAGTTTCCTTTAATTTGGAACAATTCCTTTTTTGTCCTTAATGACAGGAGTTTGAAGAGTACTAGTACATACCTGCTGTTTAAAGAATGTTCCTTAATTTGGATTATTCTGATTGTTCCAGCATGGTTTTAGTTATACATTTTGTCACAAATACTAACCTTGGGCATTAATTACATAGGAAGGCACATGATGTCATTTTATCCCATTGTTGGTTGCGTTCATTTATATTATTTGTTTAAGGCAGGGGTCCTCAAACTACGGCCCGCGGGCCACATGCAAATACAAATATTGTATTTATTCCCATTTTGTTTTTTTACTTCAAAATAAGATATGTGCAGTGTGCATAGGAATTTGTTCATAGTTTTTTTTTAAACTATAGTCCGGCCTTCCAACGGTCTGAGGGACAGTGAACTGGCCCCCTGTTTAAAAAGTTTGAGGACTCCTGGTTTAAGGTGTTGTCCACCAGATTTCTGCATTGTGAAGTTATTTTTTCCCTTTGTAATTAATATTCTGTGGAAGAATATATTGAAACTCTTATTCCTCAACAAATCAAATAATCTTAAAATTTTTTTTATTAATCCTCACTGGATGATATTGTTTCCATTGATTTTTAGAGAGGGCAAGGGAGAGGGGGAGGGAGGGAGAGAGAGATTGGTTCCCTCCCACATGTGCCCCTACCAGGACTGGGAATCAAATTTGCAACCTGGATATGTACCTGTGACTGGGAATCAAACCCTCGACCCTTTGGTGCACAGGTCTAAGCTCTGACCACTGAGCCAGATGGGCCAGGGCAAACCCAGTGATTTTTGGCTGGCTCTTGTACCTTCCGTATAAGTTGATAATCTTCTGATTGATTGATCCCTTATCCCTGGAGACTCACGTTCTTTTCATGTGTACCCTGACAATCATTTCATTTACCCCAATTTAGCCAGTGTGTGTGTGTGGGGGGGGGGGGTGGGGAGGAGGGGCGGGGGGGGGGGGGGGCGGCGGTGGTGGTGGTGGTGGTGTGCCCTTTCCAGCTCCCTAAATGAGACTTCTTACAGTCTGTTAATATACTAAAGGATTCTTACTTATGACCAAATACTTTGGAATGCTGGCACACTAAATTTCTCTCTGCTTAAGTCATAACAGTACTATAACATTTTTTACATTGCAAATGGAAATTTACTAGTAGTCAAGATTTCCCCACCAGAAGGGGAAATTCTAGAGAACACAAACCTAATGCTTTTATTGATTTTGAAATATCACACCTTTTATTTCTTTTTCTGTGTGCTCTAATTATTTTGAAAATCACATAATGCGTACAGAACTACGTTTTCATAAAATTTAAACAAAATCCATCTTGACTAGCTTTCTTCCTCTTCCTCTCAGTTTTTCACCTCTTACTCTCATTAGCTGCTTCTTCTTTTTTAAAAAAATATATTTTATTGATTTTTTACAGAGAGGACGGGAGAGGGATAGAGAGTTAGAAACATCGATGAGAGAGAAACATCGACCAGCTGCCTGCTGCACACCTCCCACTGGGGATGTGCCCACAACCAAGGCACATGGAATCAATCCTGGGACCTTTCAGTCCGCAGGCCGACGCTCCATCCACTGAGCCAAACCTATCAGGGCTCACTAGCTTCTTTAGAGTTAACTACTGTTGATGGTTTACTGGTAACTGTTTACCTCCTCATGTGTATGCATGTTGAAATGCATGATTTTTATGCTTTTCACATAAGGTTATTGATATCCTGCAATTTGCAAAACTTCAATTTGAAGGTCATTCTTTAAAACTACTGCATAATGTTCTATAGTTTATGGATATATATTATGGTTTAATCGCTTTAATGTCTTTTTCTGACGTCCTTATTGCCAAAATTTGTTGACAGTCTGGAAGTATTTGTGGAGTGGTTCAGAGGACCCATAATTTCTTAAACCTTACAAGTTAAGTTTATGCTTGTGTTATTAAGATAGAACTTTCAGATTTGCAAGTAGTAGTCAAGTCTTACACTCTTCTTGTTTTCACACAGAAGATGTATGTATTTGGAATATTTAATTTAGTGTTGTTTAAAATAACAGTGAATAACATGTCCAACATCTAATGTTCAGCATAGGTATAGTAGGGGAATAGCACCTTGGCACTTAACATTCCGGGGCTGAATGAATTATACACACACACACACACACTATTTTTTATTTTCAGAGGAAGGGAGATGGAGAAATAGAAGATATCAATGATGAGAAACATCCTATGGCTGCCTCTTGCACGCCCCCTACTGGGGATGGAGCCCACAACCCAGGCACCTACCCTGACTAGGAATCAAACTGATCTCCTGGTTCATGGTTTGATCGATACTCAACCACTGAGCCACAATGGTTGAACCCTCATAAGTGGTATATTAGATAACAATTTGATAAAGTAGAGGTTCCTACATGAGCATAACCTACAACCTTAGCTGGAATTCAGCCATATCTAGTGGACCAGTGTGGGGAATCCAGCAGGAGTCTTATTTGCATTAAAGAACAAAGATTTTCCGACAAGATACAGCTTACCTTAAAATATTGAGAATAAGGCAAGTTTACTCAGTTGCAAGCATGGGTCCTTGGAGTTAGAAGTAGCCAGGGTAACTATGGTGATTGCAGTACCTAGAATCCTGAGTTGCAAGGGCCATAATGGTCATAAGCAGTGTTAAAGCACCGACAGAACCTCTTCTGTAGGGACACTAGTGAACATGATAATTCCCTTGGTCAGTAATGACAGTAGATATGGGAGGCGACATTGCATGTGGCTGCTCTGTGCCTTGTGCACACAAGTGGGAAATTCCATTAAAGGGAGCTATTTGGGAGGAAGAAAGTGGTTTGTATCATGAAGAGTAGGCAGACCTTAGTCATGAGTCAGGTGAGTCATCTGGGGATTCCCAGTATTGGGGAACATTTTGCATGAGACTGGAGAGCCTGCATTAGCGTTACGAGTAACTAGAACCAAGCATTGTTCTAACTACATTACATTAATTTAGTTTATTACTCCCACCTTGCTTCCTGAAGATGAGTTGCTTGATGTCACACAAGTAGTAAGTGGCAGGACTGCTGTCACTGTCAGATTAAGTGAAGAATGTAATGTGGGAAATGGATGCTAAAATAAAAGGAAGAATAGGATGGTTGGTCAAAGGGATTTCAGCCTAATCTGAGTGTTTTTAATTAACAAGGTTGATTATGTTAATATGATACAGAGGGCTCTCTTTAAATAACTTTCCCTCTATAAGTAGTCTTCCCTTGCCCTAGCTCGTTTGGGTCAGTGGATAGAGTGTCAGCCTGAGGACTGAAGGGTCCCAGGTTCCATTATGTTTTAGGGCACATACCTTAGTTCAGGCTCACGGCCCTGGTTGGGGGCACACAGGAGGCAACCAATTGATGTGCCTCTCGCTCTCCTTTCCACTCTCTCTAAAAATCAATGGAAAAAATATCCTCAGGTGAGGATTAAAAAAATTAGGCTTCCCTCTATCATAACATCTAACCAGTGTATATTTACTAAAGACCTTAAGAAGCTTACCGGCAGTAAGATTACACCACTTTCAGATAAAAGTAAACTAGGATCAAACAGTTGTGCCTACAACTGAATATAAGCTGGCGTTTTTAGATAACAAGCTATATTCATTATGTAGTAACTATTTGAAAATGTTAAGAACTAGATTTACTTGAAAGTGTTCTTGGTTCTGAGTCTGCTGTATTGTAGGTTTTAGCATTGTCTCTTCTGATCAATTTATTAGAATATACTTGAGTTGCAGACACAAGAGGTTTATGTGTCTGTCTCCTAGAATTGATAGGTAGTGGTGGAGACATACCTAACTAAACAGGATATTCATTCTAGACAGCAGCATAGGTGAGAGCAACAACCAGCCTTGACATGGTTGTGTTTCTGCTTGGAATCCTCCAGACAGACTGACTCTTCCCCCACTCCCACACACGCACACATACACACCCTCCTGTAAACTGCACTACCACTGGCTGGAGTTCTGGCTGATAAGCAGATGGCTTATTGGCAAGCAGCCCCAGGTCAGCTCACCCCATGCAGACAGAGACAGAGGATACAGACTTACCGTATTTGCCGGCGTATAAGACGATTTTTTGGCCCTGAAAAATATGCCTCCAAGTGGGGGGTCGTCTTATACGCCAGGTACACTTCAGATAGACTGCCCATAGTGCTTGCCCCGTGCCATAGTGGCCTCCCGATGCCCGCCCACTTCATTCCACATACCGTTCAGGCATCAGCAGCGCTGGGTGTATGC
>NW_006286303.1:82488-84357 GCF_000327345.1 Myotis davidii | reverse complement strand
TTGCTAGGGACTTGCCCGGCACTTGCTCTCTACCTCTATTTGTTATCTTTCTTCTATCATTGACAGTCCCTCTAGGTTGTGGGCTGCTTGCCTGTGTTCCTGAGAAGCATCTACGGTACCAGTCTATAGAGTGTGTTTTCTTTAGTGAATTACCGGTATGTTTACCGGTAATAAACTTGCACTGTTTTATGTATATGTTTGATTACATACAGCCTTGTGACAGTTTTCCTGCATGTCATAAGCATTTGAATATAAATTAAAATGTTAAAATCAAATCTGATATTGTTTTACCTTTTATTTGGTGTGTGGAAGGTGTGCGGAAGAGGGGGTAGTCTTATACGGCGAGTATATAACAAACTCTGTATTTTGAGTGGAAATGTTAGGGGGTCGTCTTATACGCCGGCAAATACGGTAAGTCAGGACTTTGGTGAAAGCCAGAAGGACCCCTTGTGGAGGTAGATCTCCTGGATTTGCTCATATAAATGGGAATGTGCTTTACAGTAGAGCCTGGAAAATGAGAGTATATCCCAGATCCCAAATCCTGCAAGAACATTGGATCACTTTCACTAAATGTCAACGAAGTAGTCTTTACAAAGTTAACAACTCTATAAAAATATGAAGTTCATAAATATTTAAAAATCTTTCATGTTACAACTTTTTACCTAATTTTTTTTCTTCCCTCCTCCCATTTTGATTTCACTTTAAGTGGTGGGGATAGTTCAGTTTCTTTTTGGGTTTCAATCTTTTTTGTTTTTCATTTCCAATCCATGTCACCATCCCTCTCCCTGGCTGTAGAGCTAGAAAAAAAACATTTCTAGGGGCTCAGCATTCTCAGCTTGGATTCTTCCTCAAACCCCCATCCTTTTGTTCTTATAGAGTAAACTTTTAAAATTAAATTTATTGATTTTAGAGCGAGCGAGAGAGAAATCGATTTTGTTGTTCCACTTATTTATTCATTGGTTGATTCTTTTATATGCCCTGATGGGGGATCAAACCCGCAACCTTGGCATATCCAGATAATGATCTTAACCAACTTCGCTACCTGGCCAGGGCACTTTTTTTTTTCTTCTCTTTTAAATTTACCAAAGTAAGAATTTCGCAGCCTCTTCCTCCTTTCCTCAGTCTCATAGCTGCTCTATATGCATCTGACTCCTGAGGTAAATTTAAATTAGCATCATATTTCTTTTTTATTTTTTAATATATTTTTATTGGTTTCAGAGAGGAAGGGTAAGGGAGAGATAGAAACATCAATGATGAGAGAGAATCACTGATCCGCTGCCTAATGCACACCCCCCTACTGGGGATTGAGCCCCCAACCCAGGCATGTGCCCTTGACTGGAATTGAACCTGGGACCCTTCAGTCCGCAGGCTGATGCTGTGTCCACTGAGCCAAAGCCACTAGGGCAGGGCTACAATTTTCTTAATCAGAATTGTAGGTCAGGATTTCCACTCATGCTGTGATCTGTCCGTGGTACTTGGCAAAACTCACTAGCAAATGTGAAAAGATTCCCAGACAGCCATGAAAGTACAGTCAATATAAAACTGTCTGAGATGGTAAGGCAGCGTGGAAATCACACTGAGACATTTGTTTAGGTTTGGGTAGCACTGGTAAAGTAAGACTGCAAGGATATAGCAAAACACAGACACCTTCCCAGCTCTGAGGTAATTTTTAGGGTAGAATTGTATATGGTAGGGTTCAAAGGAAGCTAAAAAGACAATTAAGTGGCAGTTACAGTTAACAAGAAAATTTTGTCATTACTTTTTTGAAAATATTTTTTTTATTGATTTCAGAGAGGAAGGGAGTGGAAGAGGGAGATAGAATGATGAGAATCATTGATCGGCTGCCTCCTGCATGCCCCACACTGGGGA
>NW_006286303.1:79855-82384 GCF_000327345.1 Myotis davidii | reverse complement strand
AGACTTGTGATGGGTTCAGAGAGGAAATATACCATATAGTAGTTAAAAACATGGGTGGGTGTTGAAGGGCTTGTTCTGTATTCTGATTATGGTGGTCATTAAATGAACCTATACAGATATTAAAACCCATAGAACTATATATCAAAAGGAAAACAAGCCAGTTTTACTGTATAATTTAAAAAACCCACATGGGTGCTGATTTGAATCAATCACTTATTAGTTGTGTAACCCTGGGCAAATTATTTGTACCTCACTTT
This sequence comes from Myotis davidii, assembly GCF_000327345.1. NCBI lineage: Eukaryota > Metazoa > Chordata > Mammalia > Chiroptera > Vespertilionidae > Myotis > Myotis davidii. The sequence goes on along the minus strand of NW_006286303.1, from coordinate 82,127 downwards.
CCCATCTCTAAATGCAGATAATTATACTTCCTGCATGGGATTGTAAGGATTCAGTTAATATGTGCAAAGCACTTCAAATAGTGCTTGGCTCAATATAAGAGCTAGCTTCTATCCTATCTAATAAAGGAATATGCAAATTAACTGTCACGCTGTGACAAAGATGGTGGCGCCCATAGTGGCGGGGGGCAGGGGGAGGATGCTGGCGGCGTCACCCTGGTGACACGAGCCCAGCGTCCTGTGCCCTGGCTGTGCAGAGGAAGGGGCCTCTGGCCAGAGACCAGGGTGCGAAATGCTGGCATTGTTGCAGACCGGGCTGCGGGACCCTCCCCCTGGCCCCCATGCACGAATTTTGTGCACCAAGCCTCTAGTCCTATATAATAAAAGCCTAATATGCTAAGTGTCTGGTCAACCGGTTGGCTGTTCAACCAATCAAAGCATATGCTAATGATATGCTAAGGCTGCTCAACTGCTCGCTGTGACATGCACTGACCACCAGGGAGCAGGTGCTCTAACCAGTAGGTTAGCTTCCTGCTGGGGTCCGCAGATTGGGACTGAGTGAGACAGGCAAGACATGCCCTGGAGCCCTCCCGCTGTCCCTCCCTGGATGGCCAAACTCCTGCATCTCTCCCTGGCCCTGATAGTGCACTGGTGGGCCTGGCCTGCACCCTCTTGCAATCTAGGACCCTTCAGGGGATGTTGGAGAGCTGGTTTCAGCCCGATCCCAAAGGTCAGGCTGAGGGACTCCACTGGCACATGAATTCATGCATTGGGCCTTCCTATATAATAAAAGGGCACTATGCAAATTCACCCTAACAGCAGAACCACCACTGTGCCAGTCATTATGAGGCACACTGACCACTTCTTGGTCCCTTTCCCCGGCTGGCAGGCTCTGATCACCTGATGGCCACCCACTGCAGGGGCGGGGCCGGCAAGCCAGTAGGAACAGCCGAACTCTCGGTCCCTTCCTCTGGCTGTCAGGCACCTATCACCTCATGGTGAACAAGGAACCGGGGGTGGGTGGTGGCAGGGGCAGGGCTGGCTGCGGGCAGCTGGGTAAGATGGCCCTGATCGCAGGCCCAACCTAGGGACTGTACCCATGCACAAATTTTGTGTGCCAGGCCTCTGGTTAACTAACATGAAGTACTACCTTTATGCAAGAAAGGAAGACACCCTAGAAAAGTGTAAATGCTACTAAGCAAATTTAAATCTGTTCTGTTGCTATTGTCCAAGGAAGATATAAACTAACCAAACAAAAAAATCCCCTCATTCTCCTAATTCATACATTCATGCATTCATTGAATGCCCATTTTCCAGGGACTTACTGAAAAGTAAGAAATTATCTTGGCAGGCTTTCACTGATGGTGTTCTTTAGTGTATGTGTGTCTTTTTTGTGTGGCCTCAGTTTTCTCATTTACTTCAGCTACTGGCCAAAGGTACTGACAATGTCTGTGATTAAGCATCATACCTATTGCATCTACCAATGAAATATTAAGATCCAATACATCCTTCCACTAGGTTGATTCTGAGAATTATTTGGGAAGTGAAAGGAAGCTTTTGAAAAACAGGAATTAAGGAGGTTCAAGCAAAGGTTGTTTTAAGGATGATCTAGACCTGTGGTCGGCAAACTGCGGCTCACGAGTCACATGTGGCTCTTTGGCCCCTTGAGTGTGGCTCTTCCTAAGCGTTAGGAATACCCTAATTAGGTTAATAACAATGTACCTACCTATATAGTTTAAGTTTAAAAAATTTGGCTCTCAAAAGAAATTTCAATCGTTGTACTGTTGATATTTGGCTCTGTTGACTAATGAGTTTGCCGACCACTAATCTAGACAAACTCAGAAATATTCAGATCATGAAACTCCTTTACTAAAAATATTTTCAAAGAGAAAATAAGGATGCTCTTTTACATGAAGAGAAACCATGAGACATCATTCCTAAATGATGTTAAAGTATTAGACTTGAACCATGTCCTTCCCACTACAGGGCATCAGTGGGGCAGACACAACGGAGAGACACTGAGAGCAGGCAGAGGTGCTTTCTATTCGAGTCACATGAGTCTGAGGTCTTGTTTTTAATGTTTAAGCATTACTCTTTGACAGTTGAGAGAAAATAATCCCCAAGGGAGGAGGAAAGCAGCCAAGACAAAATGGAACAGTCTGAGAAAGAATGGAAATGATTCTATTGCTCCATGAGGCAGAGCCAAGTGGGAGGGAAGCCAGGGTAAATGATCAGAGGCTGTCTACGAAGCAGCTCTCCCAGCACTGGGTGCCAA
>NW_006286303.1:77122-79842 GCF_000327345.1 Myotis davidii | reverse complement strand
TGGTGCTGTTTAAAGGGGGGAAAAGGAGGTGTAACTTTTAAAAATAAAGCTTTGGCTTGAGCCACGCCGGTGTGGCTCTGTGGTTGAGCGTAGACCTATGAACCAGAACCAGGAGATCACGGTTCGATTCCTGGTCAGGGCATATGCCCGGGTGGCGGGCTCAGTCTTCAGTGTGGGGCGTGCAGGAGGCAGCCCATCAATTGATGTTTCTATTTCTCTCCCTTTCCCTTACCTTCTGAAATCAGTAAAAATATATTAAAACAAATAAACTTCTGAGTTTAATATTACATTGAAGTAAAAAAGTCCTTTAGTGGCACATACTTTGTCCTTTTAGGTGTCACAAAGACCAAGAAGTGACATACTGACCATCACAGGCCTGCAGAGCCAAGTAAATGACCTAATATAAACTTGCTTTCTAGTCACTCAAAACAACCTGTTCTGTGGAAGTGAGGGGGCTGTCCTGACTTAGCCTCAATGATTACTGATTCAAGGGAAGTCTTTATACTCTGACTAATGGATTAAGAAGTATCAGTAAACTGACTAGAGCTCAGAAACCAATATAGTAACAGAATTTTCTTAAAGCACAATCCACTGTGGAACAGCTGAATAGGAAGCCGTGATCTGGGCTGCATTAGGTTGGCAGAATATGAAGTAAATTAATACCAGATCCTAGCAGAAGTCCTTGACTGTCTAGGCATGGTCCTTTTTGTGTGAGATTTCAGAACCACCCATTTCCTGCCTTTTTACTGAGAATCATAAAAGGTTCAGACTGAGAAAAATCTGCTCTTTCCTCACTTTACAGGTGAGAAAATAACTAGGGACACAAACTTATTTAGTAAACTGTAATGTTTGAAACTCCTAACAAAGCACCTTGCAACATTTTAAGATATGCCTCAGTCAGACTTTATGAAACAAAAGCATTGAGTTTTAGAGGCAAAAGACCTGAGAATATGTTATTAATGTTTAAAAATGGAATCTTTGGCCCAGCCGGTGTGGCTCAATGTTTGAGCATCGACCCATGAACCAGGAGGTCATGGTTTGATTCCCATGCCCAGGTTGCAGGTTCAATCCCCAGTAGGGGGCGTGCAGGAGGCACTTGATCAATAATTCTTATCATTAATGTTTCTATCCCTGTCTCCCTCTCCCATTTTCTCTCTGAAATAAAAAAACACTCAAAACTTTAAAAGCGTAGAGAGAAGGAGGGAGAAATGTTCTGCTTTTTGAAATACATATTTAGAAATTATCAGGTTGATGATAGCATCAGTTTTTAGGTTCTGTATTTCTCTATAAATGCCAGTTTTACTGTATTTCCTTCATTCTATCTAAAGAGTCAGGCCTAAGCTTCAAACTATGGACAGTAGATAGGAATATAATGGCTATAATTTAACTTATAAAATTAATGGTATTTCATTCTGTCCCTAATGAAAAACTAGAAATCAGACACCAATTTGACTTGGGAAACTACTGCCCTCTAGAGCAGTGGTTCTCAACCTTCCTAATGCTGCGACCCTTTAATACAGTTCCTCATGTTGTGGTGATCCCCAACCATAACGATTCACAGGTTGAGAATCGCTGCTCTAGAGGGTGTGTTTGGAAACATCAGTGGTACTTTTAGGTTGTCAGTGACTGATGGGGTATGGGGGAGTTGCTACTGGAATTTGATAAATGCAGTTTTACACGTAAAGTACTACCTTCCCGCCCTAACCGGTTTGGCTCAGTGGATAGAGCGTCGGCCTGCGGACTGAAGGGTCCCAGGTTTGATTCCGGTCAAGGGAATGTACCTTGGTTGCCGGCACATCCCCAGTTAGGGGTGTACAGGAGGCAGCTGATCGATGTTTCTTTCTCCTTGATGTTTTTTTTTTTTTAAAATATATTTTATTGATTGTGTACAGAGAGGAAGGGAGAGAGATAGAGAGTTAGAAACATCGATGAGAGAGATACATCGATCAGCTGCCTCCTGCACATCTCCTACCGGGGATGTGCCTGCAACCCAGGTACATGCCCTTGACCGGAATCGAACCCGGCACCTTTCAGTCTGCAGGCCGATGCTCTATCCACTGAGCCAAACCGGTTTCGGCTCTCCTTGATGTTTCTAACTCTCTATCCCTCTCCCTTCCTCTCTATAAAAAAATCAATAAAATATATTTTTTTAAAAAAAGAACTACTTTCCCTAAATGCAAATAGTACTCACTTTGAAACACAATGGAAGTGAGGGCTACAAAGTTTTACAAGTTGGATCTTATTCTAAGAGGCCTTAGAGAGAAGGGGGCTAGAGGATACACATTGACAGGGAACATATGATAAATCTGAGTCAACAGAAAATTCATGGATCTGACTGCATTTCAGGCCAATGTATCCCACTAGCATTTACTCAACTTCGGGATCTGGCACTTGACTTGCCAATTCTTCATTGTATTTAGCTAGGAATAATGACAGGTATAAACTTCTGATTAATGTAATGTTATACAGCATACACAAATGTTAAAATGGTTAAATTCTCTGCTAGAAAGATATACCTCGAATCCTTCTGTACCTAAGATTTTTCAGACACTTTCAACTCATGTCAGGTAAACTTCTGCTTGTTCTGCAGTGTCCATTCTCCCCTTCAGTAATAAAAATCTGAAATGGTCCCTATTTCCCTCTACATCTCCCAGCTCTCTTGTGGATGGGTATGGCAATGTGACTGTTGACCCAACGATGGACTGTGTGAAATGCTGGAG
>NW_006286303.1:74285-76887 GCF_000327345.1 Myotis davidii | reverse complement strand
GGGCTCAATAAAAAAAACAGTAGTGAGAGAAACTTGAATGTAGCAGAACTCCTTTTTAGGCATATTTGGGTCACACATGCATACACACACCCTACAAAAAAATAACATAGTTACAAACTCAATACAAATAGGCACAGTTCTGAGTAGTTAAAAGGGTGGGCACAGAGGAGCTTGATCATAGCTACATAGTTAATACCAGCGTGAGCAAGGCCAACTCCATAGTTTCATCTGTTTTTCTTCTTCTGCAGATTGCACACAAGGGAAGGAAGCTTCTTGGTCTTATAGGCCACAGTTCCTTTGATGCGCTCTCCTTTGATGTTAACGATATGAGGCAAGAGAGGTGGCCGGACCGTCAGCACTGTTCCTTGAGGTGTATAGCCTCGGAGATGTAGTCTGTCTTTAAACTGAGGCGTTACTGCAACCCAACCTGTGCAGGCACGCAGCAGAACACAAAATGGTGTCAGCAACTATCTTTCCCCTGTCCTCCTTTCCCCCCCGCCCCACTATCACAACTATGCAGTTGGGTTTCCCACATTTGGGGAAATCGTAGGGGTCAGCATATCTAGAGTGCAAAAATGCTTTAAATGAGCATTTAATAAAAAAATACTTAATATATCTAATTATATTTTCCAGTTATTCCCAATTATCTATATGTATAAAAGGCTAAGCGACCATCCAACCAACCGACCATCTGACCGGCCAGTAGGTATGACGCACACTGACATGTGAGGTTCGCCCCTACCCTCTTCCCTATTGTTTTCCTGTTCCCTTTGGGCTTTCCTCCTCTCCATCTGGATGAAGGGCTTCCTTCTCTTTATTTTGTAAATATAGACCTTTTGCCGTTCCCATCTCCCTCATTCTATGGAAATGTACCTGTTGCAGCTTTTCAGCTTTCCTATTCTATGGAAATATACCTTCTGCTGCTCTGCAGCCCTGTGCTTCCTCTATGGTCTCCTTAATTTCCAAAATTTCCTAAACCTGCCTTATTTTTTTAACATATTTTATTGATTTTTTACAGAGAGGAAAGGAGAGAGATAGAGAGCTAGAAACATCGATGAGAGAGAAAGATCAACCAGCTGCCTCCTGCACACTCCCCACTGGGGATGCGCCCGCAACCAAGGTACATGCCCTTGACCGGAATCGAACCCGGGACCCCTCAGTCCGCAGGCCAACGCTCTATCCACTGAGCCAAACCGGTTTCGGCTAAGATACGTTTCTAATAAAAAAAAGCTACTTTATTCATCTTTTAAAAAAGTGCTTGGTGCCCTGGCCAGTTTGGCTCAGTTGATTAGTCATCGTCCTGTGCACCAAAAGGTTGCCAGTTTGATTCTGGGCCAGGGCACATGCCTGGGTTTTGGGCAGATCCCCAGTAGGGGGCATGCAGGAAGCAGCTGATCCATGTTTCTCTTTCACTTTAATGTTTCTTTCTCTTTTTCCCTCTCCCTTCCCCTCTCTCTCTAAAATCAATAAAAACATTAAAAAAAAAGTGCCTGGTATAAAATTACCTGCAGAGGAAAACTTGATGTCAGCCACTGCTTCAGGTTTCCCAAGTCCTTCTTCTAATGTAATGTCTTCAGCAACAAGAGGAGGAAATTCTGCCATTCGCTCTTTTCCACCCATTGGAACCTTTCATTGAGATAAAATGAAGATGTTTGGAAGTACAAATTAAATTCCCTATAACTCTAATATATAAAGTAAAGCACTGATAAGGTAATTCTGTACATGATTAAGAATAAAATCCTTTAAACATTAATGGTTGAAAAAGCCGCAAATCACTTCTAGTCAAATGAAGAGCACAGGGAACCTATAGTTCCCAGTGCCAGAGGTCACATGTGGATGGTGACTCCTGATAGCAGGATCTACTTTATTAGTTTACCCTATTTTTACAGCCCTCTATACAGCTCTACAAAGAGTAATGTTGGGCAATTAAGGCAACATCTTTCCAAATACTTTAGCTCTTAGAGGCCTGGCTACCCACAAAGATTAATCCCTGCCTCATGACAAGTCAAGGGTACACATATAAGATTCAGCATCTATGCTTACAGATGTTTTCATGAATTGGAAGTGACTGGATAGTAATCCTATCTAATCATAGACAAGCATGGTAATTAACCATACCTCTGACACACTTCCTGTTGGCTAATCAGGGCGATATGCAAATTGACTGCCAACCAAGATGGCAGCCAGCAGCCAGGCAGCTGAAGCGAACAGGAGGCTTGCTTGCTCCAGCGATGCAGGCAGCCAAGGTTCCTGCCTGCCGCTGCCAGCCCTGTGCTGCATGCTAAGAAACAATGTTGCAATTATAGAAGTTAAACAAACCCCAGAAACCTGCTTTCAGCCAGCCTGACCTCAGAGCTGGAGCTGCAACAGTGTTTCAATTATAGAAGGCAAACAAACCCAGATACCTGCTTTCAGCAGCCTAAGCCTCAAAGCTGGAGCCGAGTCTCAGAGCTAAAGCCGGCTCTCAGCTCCAGTGACATCCAGAGAAGGTAAATAAATCCCAGAATAAAAAAAAAAAAAAAAAGCCGAAACTGGTTTGGCTCAGTGAATAGATCGTCGGCCTGCGGACTGAGGGGGCCCGGGTTCGCTTCCGGTGCAGGGC
>NW_006286303.1:65718-73611 GCF_000327345.1 Myotis davidii | reverse complement strand
CACACTGACCACCAGTGGGCAGATGTTCAATGCACAGGCATGGAAACATGGAACAGACTGATGAATCGCAGAGGGAAGGGGGGAGGGGAGAGGGCGGGAAGAGATTAACCAAAGATCTTATGTGCATACTAGAGGCCCGGTGGGTCCCTCGGTCTGGCCTGCGGATTGCAAGTTGAAACCGGCTCTTTGACATACCCTGATAGGTCCCAGATTGCAAGTTGAAACCGGCTCTTTGACATACCGATAGGTCCCAGATTGCATTCTGCAGTGCACAGGCCAAGGGATCCCACTGGTGCACGAATCCGTGTACCGGGCCTCTAGTTTATTTAGAGATGTCTCTATGTTTAGCACTAGGGAGATAAAGATAGATGTTACAGTATAGTCCCGTCCCCCAAGGAAATCAGAAGGTGGAAATAACAAGTAATCCAAGTGCAAGGTAAGAAATGTGGTGAGAGGCATATATTACGTATTCTGGTTGTGGAGGCAGTACTGACATTTTGGACCAGGTACTTCTGTGCTGTGAGGGGGTGTCCTGTGCACTGCAGAATGTTTAGCATCATCCTTGGCCTCTACCCACTTGATGCCAGCAGCAACCCCCAGTTGTGAGAAAATCTGTAACTTCTCTTTACTCAGCATTATCCAATGCAACTTTCTGCAATGATGTGACTACTGAGCAGTTGAAAAGTGGCTAGTGCAACTGAAGAACTAAATTTTAAATTTTATTTAATTAATTTAAATTTAAGAGCCACATGTGGCTACCATATTGGACAGTGTAGTCTAGGGAAAACACAGCTCAGTAGCTATTCTGGATCAGCCCAACATCCCTTTTCTTACAGGGCGCACTTCACTTCATAGCCAAATCCTCAAGGAGAACAAGGTGAGGGGAGAGTTAGCTGATGGTATAACAGGGGTGGGCAAACTTTTTGACTCGAGGGCCACAATGGGTTCTTAAACTGGACCAGAGGGCCGGAACAAAAGCATGGATGGAGTGTTTGTGTGAACTAATGTAAATTCAAAGTAAACATCATTATATAAAAGGGTATGGTCTTTTTTTTTTTTTTTTTAGTTTTATTCATTTCAAACGGGCTGTAGTTAGCCCACGGCTGTGGTATAACAACGATGATTCTAACAAAGCCTTTATTAGCAGAGCTGTGGGACTATCAAGGTGTATGCTAACCTAACCATGCAATCGTCAGAATGTGTCACCTCACCTTGAGTAATAAATCACCTGCGTGCTTCTGGTATATAGTATCTGCCTTCTCCAAGGAGGTAATGTGCACAGGAAGGAAGTTGGAAGCCACTACTGTAAACCAAGCTGACTGACTTCCCTTAAGAAAGAAAGAAGTTATTTTACACAATGAAAAACTTGCAAAAACAGCAAAAGGCACAATTAAAAAACAACAACACAGCTCCCTTATAAGTACTGGTAATAAAACTATATTAATGCCTAAGAATAAGGGTACAATGTGGCAGAAGCTGTGCATTTCAACAACTGATGTAAAACTAATTCCTTCTCACAGGCTTATTGATAATTGTTTAAAGAAATGGTAATTTTATTAAAAACAAAGGGGAATACTGTCTGCTTCAATTGTCCCTGATTAAAAAATTATCTTTCTGTGAGCTTCAAAGAAATATATACGGGTTTTAAGTGTGTAAAGATAAATTTCCAACAAATTATGAACAAACACCAAACCCAAGAAATGTACTAAAGCAATGGCCTGCAAGTTGCACAAAGTGTTGTTTAACATATCCATGTTTCACTTTCCTTGTCTGGGGAGCAGTTCTATAGATACTCTAAAATCCCCAGATGATGGTATGAAAACCCAAACAAAACCTATATCAAAGCATACATAACATGGGACATAAAGAAATGTAGAATTTATTTAATGCATATTAACCCTGTACTTACTTAAAGGTTTGACCAATGATTTCCCTGTGAAACAATACCACAGAATGAGGCAGTATCTTTTCTAAATGCTAAGCTGTATGGGGCCTGAGCATCCTATTAAAGATACAGTTTTAAGCCCTATTACCATATTCCCCCCACCCCCATTAATTTTACCAAGTTTTTAGAATGAGCATTTTAAAAAAAGAGAATAGTATATCAATGCCCCACATAGTCATGATCAGCATTTTGTCAGTCTTGTTCATAAATCTGCTTCCTTGAAATAAATCTGAAAACTGTCACTTTTTTTTTTATTGATTTTAAAGAGGGAGAGGGAGAAAGAGATAGAAACATTAATGATGAGGGAGAATCATTGATTGGTTGACTCATGCATGCCCACACTGGGGACCAAGCCCACAACCCAGGCATGTGCCCTGACCGGGAATCGAACCATGACTGCCAGGTTCAAAGGTTGGTGCTCAACCACTGAACCACACTAGCTGAGGACTAAGTAAATTTTGAATGATACAGACTTCCCTTACCTGCAGAAAATCTATGCGTCCTAAGGCACCCAAAAATAGAACCGTTCCAGGTTTAAGCACAAAAGTTCTTGGAATGATGGAGTGTGTTGGCAAGACAATATTCACTTCTTTTTCTGTTAGAAGTTTTAAAATCTGTGAAGTAAAGGGTAGATATTTTGAAAGAATTACTTTTATTGAAAATATATGATTTACTTAAGAGATAAACAGTGATGAAAAAAATATTCCAGACTTCACAATAAACCAAAGTATGTCATAATTTGCTGCACATAAAATTTATTCATTCTTTCCATCAAAATGAGTCAATTTACTAATGGCTCTACTCTTGTTTCACAACTGAATCTTGAGTAATGACAAAATAAATTTATGAGTGTGAGATTTTCTTTCTTATGTCAGTAGAATCCCCCTAATGTCAAAATTGGCATGAACTGAAAACAGTGATGATTCAATTCCAAAAGAGAATAAATATTCTCACCATCAAGGCTTATAGGGAGCAACGGTTTTCAGCTACAGGTAAGGTAATAAGTTATCTTATGTCCTAGTAGCAAGTATGTGCGAATTAAATGCAAAATGGTTACAGCATTTTAGGGACAGGTAAAGAGCTTGAACAAGCTCTTCCTAAATTCTGGTCTTTAGTTTCCTTATTTACCCCAAATACTCAGCAAAAAGTGGCTTCTAAGGATGAAGAGTTCCTTAATAGACTAGAGAAAACAGAAAAGGAAAGCCAGGAAGTACAATATCCTAGTAAGATTTAAGGAACCAAAATTTGATTTAACAAGATAAAGAATAGGGAAGGTAAAAAAAAAAATGGGATAAAAGAAAACTTTTGTGAACTTGCTTAAAGAAATAGAAAATATGTGATACCACCCTGGCTAGGTGGCTCAGTGGTTGAGCAATGACCTTTGAACCAGGAGGTCATGGTTCATTTTCCAGTCAGGGCACATATCTGGGTTGTGGGCTCGAGGCCCTGTATGGGGTATGCAGGAAGCTTCCGAACAATGATTCGCTCTCATCATTGATGTTTCCATCTCCCTCTCCTTTCCTCTCTCTCTCTCAACAACAACAACAACAAAAAAGCCATCTGCAGTAAAGAAACCTTTAAACACTTTTTAGACCCTAAGATTTCCATAAGACTTCCATTTCACAACAGAATTTCTTGGTTTGCTTTGGGAAACTGATTTAAGGCATCAAATAAATTAATCAATAAACTGACACTAGAAGCAAAGTACCTTAAACACCTTAAAGACCCTTTATATCTCAACACTTAGGGGGTCTGATTCTGCTGGGCTAGAATATTTAGCAAACTCTTGCCTTTCTGACTATTTGACAAGAAGTGTGTATGACTAAAGTAACTGCTATCCTTGACCTGATTCTAAAAGGGAAACATGAGGTGAAGTTATTGTGATAACACCATTCTGAGAATGAAACTCTTAAGTAATCCTGATAAGGCAAAGGAAGGAAAAGTACCTAAGAAACCAATGTTGTTTCACAGGGAGATACAGAGATAATTAGGCGAATTAGATACTGGTCAGTAACCAGATTCAAATAGATCTGCAGTAAGGCTGTATCCTAGCTGTACACTTTAGTCAATGAATGAATGATGATCATTCATGATGATTGTCAAAACTGCAAATAAATAAAAAGTTGTGAGACTTAAAAAGTATGTAGGATATAGGTTGAATTTAATGAGATAGGATCAAAGCTGCCCAGGAGATACTACGGTTGAATTAAAAAGATGTACAAGGGGCCCTAGCCAGTCTGCCTCAGAGGATAGAGCATTGGTCTGCAGACCAAAGGGTCCCAGGTTTGACTGCAGTCAAGGGAAAGTACCCAGGTTGCAGGCTCATCCCTGGCCGGGCCCTGGTTGGGCATGTGCAGGAGGCAACCAATCAATGTGTTTCTCTCACATCCACAGATCTCTGTCTTTCCCTTTCTTTTCCACTCCCTCTAAAAAAATAAAAAATAGCCGAAACCGGTTTGGCTCAGTGGATGGAGCGTTGGCCTGCGGACTGAGGGGTCCTGGGTTCGATTCCCGTCAGGGGCATGTGCCTTGGTTGCAGGCACATTCCCAGTGGGGGGTGTGCAGGAGGCGGCTGATCGATGTTTCTGGCTCTCTATCTCTCTCCCTTCCTCTCTGTAAAAAATCAATAAAATATATTTGGAAAAAAAAATAAATAAAAAATAAAAAATTAATCAATGGGGGAAAAAAATGTACAAGGGCAAGACAGGTAACGTTAATCCTGTTCTAAATTATGCTGAAATGAGGGCACTCATACAAGAAATTCCATTCTTTTTATTTTTTAAATCTTCACCTGAGATGTTTATTGACTTGAGAGAGGAAGGAGGGCAGAGAGAGAGAAAATATTGATGGGTTGCCTCCCATATGCACCCTGACCAGGATAGAATTTGCAACCTTTTTGGTGTATGGTACAAGGCTCCAACCAACTGAGCCACCTGGCCAGGGCAAGAAAATCTCATTCTTAGTGTCATAATCTTAACAACAAAAACAAATTAGAAAACATTCCGAAAGGGGCCTGGTTGATGAATAGCTTATGTCTCAGAGAGAACATATGTAGACAATAAGGACAAATAATCTGGATTATGTCAGCAGAGAAAATATTCAATGTTTGTTGGATGAACTAATGAAAGAATAGAGGGAGGAAGAGATAGGACATTATACTTTAAAATACTTCAAAGCTTTGAGGAACAATGGGTATAAGTTATAGGAAGACTGTTCAGCTCAATACAAAGAGCAGGTCAAAATCACACAGGTTACTCTGGGCGGCAAGGTGACATTGCTTCAGCTGATGAGGAGTCACTCCTCACTTCAGTTCAAGCTGGGTGCCCTCTGATGGATGTTATAGAGGTACTTCAAGCATGGAATAGGTGGCTGGACTGTAGTAATATTTATAATTTCTTCCAACCTCAAAATCTAAGATTCTATACATGTCTCCCTAACCTTAGGTAACAAGCACAATAACACAAGTAGGGTGTCAGCAGTGAAGCCCAACAAATTAAATATAGAACGGTGATGGCATATAGTTTCATCCCTGAACCATTTCTATGAATGAATCAGAACTGAATCTATCATGAAAGTATATCTCCTTTTTTGTGTTCTACTAATTAAGACAGTACTCATGCAGTTGAAAGTTAACGTTCCTATAGTCCAAGTGCCCAATAGTTGATGAGTGGATAAAAAAGCTGTGGTACATTTACACCATGGCATACTACGTGGTTGTAAGAAAGAAGGAACTCTTACCCTTCGTGACAGCATGGGTGGACCTGGAGATTATTATGCTAAGCGAAATAAGCCATTTAGAGAAGGACAAATATCACCTGATCTCACTTATATGTAGAATCAAAAGAACAATATAGAACGAGAGGCATAATTAAGAAGAATAGACTGACAGATCTCAGAGGGGAGGATGGGAAGAGAGCAACCAAAGAATATATATGCATATATGCATAACCCATGGGCACACACAATAATGTGGTGAAGGCCTAATGGGAAGGGGGGTGGGGCAGGGTAGAGGGAGGAAAAGGGTGGAGAAAATGGGGGACATCTATAACAATCAACAAGAGAAAGAAAAGAAAATTAATGTTTTTATAACACATCAAATACATACACAATTTTCCTTTGTAATTCCAGGGGTGTCATAAAACCAGTGGGCATCTTTCACATCTTCTGGGGTCAGTTCTACTTTTTTGGTGGATTTATCTGTAACCATAACAGGTTCATTTCCCATGTCATAGGCAAGTGAATCAGCATCAAACTCAAAGGCAGCTTCATTCTTTTGTTCTTCTGAATACAAGAATGTTCTTCCAACTCTTCCTAGAGTAAGTTATATTGGAATAATTAGTTACTCCTTTAAAGCCTTTGATTCCAGACAGATAATTCTTATGTTTGCATCAAACAAGTTACTAGAACTATGAGCTATAAAAGTGAGACTACAATGATATATAGCTTTGATTTTTAAAAAAAGGCAGTGGGAGTGTGGGAGGTAGAGACATAGAAGCATCGAACACTGTCCAACGGGACAATGGGGGGTGGGGAAGGGGGGGCAGTTAAGAGATCAACCAAAGGACTTGTATGCATGCATATAAGCATAACCCATGGACACAGACAGTAGGGAGGTGAGGGCTTGTGTGGGGGCTTGGGAATGGCTGGGGAGAGGTCAATGGGGGAAAAAGGAGACATATGTAATACTAAACAATAAAGAATTCAACAAAAAAATCATCAGGCCCTAGACAGTTTGGCTCACTAGAGCCTGGGACCAAAGGGTCCCAGGCTTGATTCCGGTTAAGGGCACGTACCTTGGTTGCAGGCTCCTCCCTAGCCCGGACCCTGGTCAGAGCTTATGCAGGAGGCAATCAATTGATGTGTTTCTCTCACATCAATGTTTCTCTGTCTTTCCCTCTCTCTTCTACTCTCCCTAAAAGTTAATGGAAACATATCCTCGGGTGAGGATTAACAACAACAACAGCAGGAGTCACACTCTTTCATTGATCAAGTGTGTGCCTGGCTGTGTACATCGCGCATGAGGGAAATTACTGTAAATCAAACTGTTTTTAGTAAATGAAGGTTGAAAAGAGATACCAAGGAAAGGAAGCATCTATTTTACAGCTGCTGCATGGAGTCAACAACTGTACTGTTCTGCACGGAGGGGCCGTATCTTAGCGGAAATGCTTTTACTGCTGTATTTCAGGTTGCTCAACAAAGAATTGTACCAAGACCACATAAGAGTTTCTTGTAGAAGATGCTTACCTACTACATAACCATGCTTTTTTAAGAGATTAAGTTGTTTTTTTTCTAGCTGACTAAGATCTTCTTCAGCTTCAGTTGCATATTTTTTCAGCCTTTTCCCCCTTTCAAACATTCTGTACGGAGTTGGGTTGCAAATAGGAAACTTCAGAAGGTTTAGTGTAGTACCTGAAATACCAAAAAATATATTTTAATAAAACTGCACAAGGGAATATGGAGCAGAAAAGTAACATTTCTGAGGAGCTATACACTGAATTGAGTACTGTGATTTATTTCGCTGAACTTCATGACAAAATTATTCTTACTTTATAGATGAGGAAATAGGTTCAGAGACTGGCTTACGGGCTTAACCAGGATGTGAATCCCAAATCTGCAGATCTGATTTTTTTTCATTTTCACATACTACCATCTTACATAAAAGCATTTCTGTGAATAGTTCAGCCCAAGTCCACAACAGGGAACTTAAACACTGACTTCGAAGGAAAAATTAGGCAGTTTTGTCAAATGTTAAATACAAACAGGGTCATAAAAGGACCCATTTTGTAATTACAGAAGTTTGTTAAAACCATAAAATCAAGCCCTATCCAGTTTGGGTCAGTGGATGGAGCATTGGTCTATGGACTGAAGGGTCCCAGGTTCAATTCTGGTCAAGGACATGTACCTCAGTTTGCAGGCTCAATCCCCAGTCGGCCCTGGTTGGGGGGCAT
>NW_006286303.1:60283-65697 GCF_000327345.1 Myotis davidii | reverse complement strand
TGAAGGGTCCCAGTTCAATCCCCAGTCTAGGGTATGTACGTAAGGCTGCAGGCCTGATCCCAGCCTTGGTCAGGGTGAGTGTAGGAGGTAGCCGATTGATTTGTCTCTTTCACATCGATGTTTCTCTGTGTCTCTTTCTGCCCCCCCCGCGCCTTCCACTCTCTCTAAAAATCAATGGAAAAATATCCTCGGGTGAGGATTAACAAAACGAACACACCACAAAATGGACATTTCTTTCAACAAAGCCACACGTCATACTGCATTAGTGAATTATTCAAAGGTTAAATGTGTAGAGTATACTGATCACACGAATAAACTCAAGATAGTGGAGGTAGGTTTAGAAAGTCCAAGGACTGCCATGTACACATCCAAAGTAAAGCTCCAAGGGAAACCTCAAGGAGAGCAGGGACTTTGCCGCCTGGTTTATCTCTAGTGCCTGGAACAGTGCCTGGAACATAGAAGAGTTCCAGAGATATTTCTATTAGAAAATGACTGCAACTACTACATTTCCAAGCACTACGCTGACACAGAAGAGAGGTGTTATTAAAATAGGGAGAGAATTATTAACGGGAAGGATACTGACAGTTCCTGGTGGACATTAAGCATCTCAGAAAACGTAGGGGGAGGACCCCCTAAAGCTCACCAGGCCAAGAGGAGATGGTGGCTCGGTCAATAGCCTCGGCGCCCTTGGCGATGCAGTAATCCGACTCCAGGAGCGTGTTGAAGAGAGTAGACTTGCCGGCGTTGGTGGCGCCCACCAGGTAGACGTCGCCGCGGTAGCGCCAGGAGCGCTGCAGGGCGGAGATGAGCTCTTCCACTCCGTACCCGGTCTTGGCGCTGATCAGCCGCACGTCCCGGAGGACAGTGCCGGACTTGGCCGAAGGACTCGAATTCTCTTTCCCACCAGGTGGCCCTCCCCGGCTGGGTGGCCGCTGGAGTCCGGCGCGGACACAGTCGTCCCACAGACGCTCCCGGAGCCGCTGCAGGTAGCCGGGGGCGTCCTGGGGCAGCAGGTCTACCTTGTTCCCCAGCACGATCAGCTGCTTGGCGCCTACCAGAGCGGGCAGGTCGGGCAGCAGGGCGTCAGGCAGATCGAGCAAGTCCACCATGTAGAGCACCAGGGCGGGCCCGGGCCGCCGCAGCGCGGTGCTCACCAACTGCAGGTACTGCTCGCGGCTCACCTGCAGGCGCAGGGCGCGCCGGTGGTGCACCAGCAGCCAGCAGCGCTGGCACACGGTCCGCGCCAGCCCGTCGGCCTGCGCCCTCGCGCTCAGGAACTTCTCGCTGGGCAGGTAGCCAGGCAAGCCGGGGTCCTGGCAGTGCAGCTCCGCACCGCAGCCGGAGCAGTTCAGGCCGCTGGACGGCACGGTCGGGTCCGGGTGCCCGACGACCCGGTGCACCCGGAGGCTGGCGCGTAGCTTCTGCTGCCGCCGCTCCTCCCGCCGCTGTAGCTTCTGCCGTTCCTCCTCTTCCTGACGCTGATGCAGCTGCCGCAGCTGCCTTTCCATGGTCGGAGCGGGCTCCGGCTCCGGGACGTATTCGGGGAACAGAAAATGCTCCTCCATGTCATCCCTTCCTTCGGAACCCGCAGTCGCCGTCGGGCCACGAGGAAGCCCAAGTCGCAAGCCCGATGCGTGCAGGGAGGAGGTGGCGGCCGCGCATCTCCTCTCGAGGAGCGGCTCCCGGAGGCCATGGCGCGCTGCCGTGGAAGCTAATCCCCGAAGTAAGGGCCAGAGCAGTCCGCGGGTGAGGCCTGCAGGCAGCATGGGGAACGTGGCCCCCGAACCAAGGGGCGGAGCCAAGTGCGCGCACGCGCACTGAACCCAAGAGGCGCGCGCGTGAACGCTGACGAAAGCCCGGGACTACCACACGCTGTCATTAGTCAGCCGCCACACTTCACTCCTCCTCCTGCTCCTAATCCCGTTAATTCTCGCCATCAAGGCTCCAAGGCTTGAGAGCCCGCTTAAAGCTGCGACAAAGGTTCCAGGATCTACATTGTGCTCGCCGAGCTAAAGAGACTAGTAAAGGTTTTGTCACTTTCAGGCTTCCTCAACGCGCCACCGCTGGCACAACCCGCCCATAGTCACGTTTTAAAAAGCATTGATTTTTGGCTTTAAAAGTGCAAAAACTAGAGCATTAAATGCCGCGGACTTACAGCGAAATTTAAACTGTTTATTAAATATTGGATTTCTTTTTTTTCAGGTGTCATTATTTGTGTAACAACATTGAAAAACAAACAAAACCTTCATGGGCTGGATCCGATCCTCAGACTGTATTTGCGGTCCCCACAATCAGCCATAGGAGGCGTTGGCCCACAATCTGCGCCTGCGCATTTCTAACCCTCACCGCGCAAACCTACCAATCGCGCATGCGCGAACCTTCCCTTGGCTTTGTAGGTGGCCTTCGGCGGCAGACGCAGGGTGTTCTGGGAACGCCGGATGCGGAAATCACTTTGTCTCACGCTCCAGGTGCCGGCGGTTGCTGCGGGCATTTTTGTCTGTGATTTCCAGCGTTAGGAGTTCGGGTACCATTTGCCACGATGTATGACGCAGACGAGGGTAGGTGACCGCGGAGACCCATCTAAGGGGGAAACGTGGGGAGCTGGGCGAATTGAGGATTTGCAGAGTCCCCCCCAAGCCGGCCACACAGGTGTTCCCCGTCTTGTTTCCCTCTTAACCCGGGTCGGGAACGAAGCCGGGATTGCCAGAGGCGGAGGGTGCACGGAATGTAGCGTTAATGTTCCCGGTCAGGGTGACACTTGTTTTTTCACTGCTTGCTTCTTGATGAATCACACATGCTACTTTCTCGTATTGAAATAGCGAGCAGAACCATAAAGTCAAAATCAGTTTTGACTTTGTTTGTAGTAAAGGGCTCTTTTTACAATTTCCCTTAAGGCCAGAGTTAATGGGTTAATTGAATACAGTAGCTGAATTTTTGAGCGTCATCCTGTTCCAGACAACCTGTGCTCTGGGGAGTGGGGGTGGGAGTGGGAGGAGGGGGGTCTAGTTTGGCATTCCTTCATGCTGTCATATGTCTAAGATATTTGTCTTAAAAGATGGCCTTTAAATTTCCTCTTCCCACAAAAATGACACAGCTAACTGGGCCATATGTCTTTGTTTTTTCTTTTCACATATATTTGTCATGTCTAGTGTGTTTTCATGGGAATTTCTAATACTCCCTCTTCCATTCTCCACAGCTACTATTTCAAACTTTATTTTCTTCTGCCTCCCAATGCTGTGGCCACTCCTCACATTTCTTCTTATTCCCTCTGCTACTTCATGGAGAAAATAGAAAGACAAAGCTTAAACTCTACTGATTAACTGGGGATGTGCCCGCAACCAAGGTGCATGCACCTGACCGGGATCGAACCCTGGACCCTTGAGTCTGCAGACCGAGTATATCTGAGTCTAGAAATTTATTATCATTACGGCGTTCTCCTTTCTTAACTTCTATCTCAGTGGAAAAGAAATCCAGAAAAGACTCTGTCCACTGAGCCAAACCGGTCAGGGCACTCACATTTCTTCTTATTCCCTCCGCTACTTCATGGAGAAAACAGACAAAAGCTTAAACTCTACTGATTCAACTTCTGTCTCATTTATATCTGAGTCTAGAAATTTATTATCATTACGGCGTTCTCCTTTCTTAACTTCTATCTCAGTGGAAAAGAAATCCAGAAAAGACGTTTTAACTTTCTTTTTTCAGTAGGTAATATGTTCTTGTGTCTCACAAGCCAGAAAATATAACTGTCAGGTCTCTTTCTTGTCCACCACCTTTCAGTGTGAACCTCCTTCATAGCAGGTAGCCACTGTCCCTCGCTTATTTATATCTGAGTCTAGAAATTTATTATCATTACGACGTTCTCCTTTTGTAACTTCTCTCTCAGTGGAAAAGAAATCCAGAAAAGATTTTTTAGCTTTAGTTTTTGAGTAGATAATATATTCTTGTGTCTCACAAGCCAGAAAATATAAAAAAGTGTCCACCACCTTCCAGTGTGAACCCCCTCACAGCAGGTAGCCACTGTCCCTCGATTATTTTTTATGTTTTAAGATATATTTTTATTGATTTCAGAGAGGAAGGGAGGGAGAGAGAGAGAGAAATACCAATGATGAGGAGAACCACTGACTGAGTGCTTCCCGCACACTCCCTAACGGGGATTGAGCCTGCAACCCAGCATGTGCCCTTGACCAGAATCAAACCCAGGACCCTTCAGTACGCAGGTCGACACTCTATCCACTGAGCCAAACTGGCTGGGTCTAGATACCTTTTTCTTACCCCTCTCTCCTTGTGTACCGTAGGGATCAGTAATATTAGTTTATTTAAGAATTTATTAAATAACTTTATTTTAGATATGTATTCAATTCTGAATCCAGAACTCAGAATATAAAAGAAAATACAGTACACTTACTCTTAAACATAAGAAGATGAGAGCTATATTAGAGGATCAGTGCACATTGATTTTTCAAGTGCCCTGTTCAAAATATAATTGCTGTATAATTACCCCAACATTTGGCTGCCTAAAAATTAATATGTTTATGGAGTTAAGTGGTCAGGAATTTGGGTAGAGCATAGTACAGGGGTGGGCAAACTTTTTGACTGGAGGGCCACAATGGGTTCTTAAACTGGACCGGAGGGCTGGAACAAAAGCATGGATGGAGTGTTTGTGTGAACTTATATAAATTCAAAGTAAACATCATTACATAAAAGGGTACGGTCTTTTTTTTTTTTTTTTTTTAGTTTTATTCATTTCAAACGTAGTTTGCCCACGGCTGGGCCATAGTAGGAATAGGCTGGCCCAGCTGCGTGGTGAGGAGTAAGAGTTCAGGGCAGTGATGGCGAACCTATGACACGCATGTCAGAGGTGACACGCGAACTCATTTTTTGGGTTGATTTTTCTTTGTTAAATGGCATTTAAATATATAAAATAAATACTAAAAATATAAATCTTGATTTAGTATGGTTGAAAATATCAGAAAATTTCTATAAGTGACACTGCACCAGAGTTAAGTTAGGGTTTTTCAAAATGCTGGCACGCCGAGCTCAAAAGGTTCACCATCACTGGCTTAGAAGGACTCAAGGACTTGAATTACTGACTGGAGCATCTATAAGTAGCCTCTCCACATGATTTGGGCTTACTCACAATATACATTTTTAGATTACTAGGACTTCTTAATGGCAATTCAGGGCTCCAGAAGAAAGTGTTTCAGCAAACATGGCGGAACAACACTGCCTTTCTGACCTAGTTTCTAAAGTCACATAACGTCGCTTTAGCTGCACTGTCCTAGTTTTGGGAGAGTAAAAAACCTGCCCAGATTCAAAGGAAGGAAACATAGCTGGTGTGGCTTGGTGGTTGAGTGTTGACCTATGAACTAGGAGGTCATTGTTCGATTCCTGATCGGGGCACATGCCCAGATTGT
>NW_006286303.1:58028-60234 GCF_000327345.1 Myotis davidii | reverse complement strand
TTGGCCTATGAACTAGGAGGTCATTGTTCGATTCCTGATCGGGGCACATGCCCAGATTGTGGGCTCGATACCCAGTAGGGGATGTGCATGAGGCAGCCGATCAGTGATACTCTAACATCATTGATGTTACTATCTTTCCCTTCCTCTCCTTTCCTTTCTGAAATCAATAAAAACAAACAAACATATATATAAAGGGAAGGAAACATAGACCCCTCTATCTTGTAAAAAAAGCTTGTGAAATGGAAGATATGGTTGTGGCCCCTTTGGAAAATATAGTTTGTCATACCTGTACATGTATGAAATGTTTCTGTGATGGACCACCCCACCTTAAGCTATTGCTCAACTATTGGAACCCTTTTCTGTCTCTACACCTTCATCTTTGACCCCAGTCTCTGAGGACTATGAGCTTGCTTCTGGCTACCTGCATAGATTCTATTAATGAATAGAATGGGAAGATGGGAAACTTACAGATTCACACACTTATGCTGAACCTTTGTAATGAGGCCTCTTTGTATATTGGGTGAACACCTGTGTGATGCGCATCTATGTATACATAGAAGTTTACCCATGTGTGTTATTCATTACAATTTAAGTAATGTAATTGAAATTTTAGAATAGTGAGGTAGGATTGCTTTTAAAAAAATAAGTTTTTTATTGATGTCAGAGAGGAAGGGAGAGAGATAGAAACATCAGTGATGAGAGAGAATCATTGATTGATTGCCTCCTATGTGCCCCACACTGGGGATTGAGCCCGCAATAAGGGCATGTGCCCTGACTGGGAATCAAACCGCAACCTCCTGGTTCATAGGTTGACACTCAACCGTAGCCTCCTGGTTCATAGGTTGACACTCAACCACTGAGTCACACTGGCTGGACAAAAGTATTACTTTTTATTTAGCAGATTACATCTTTGCAGCAAGATGTTAATTAGTAGCATTTTTATTCCAGATGAGTACAATATTTTTGTTTCTTGCAGATATGCAATATGATGAGGATGATGATGAAATCACCCCAGATTTGTGGCAAGAAGCATGCTGGATTGTAATCAGGTAACTTTTAAGGCTAAACTGAATAAGCGCTAAAAGGCACTATAACCAATAAAGGGATTTCCTACTTATTCACTTCTTGAATATTAGCTGTTCTGTTTATTGTGCTACATGAGAGCCAGTTTCTTATTTTATTTATTTATATTTAACTTTAAGTATTTTGGACTTACAGAAAAGTTACACAATGAATTCATGTATATACTTCACCTAAATGTTAACCCTGTACTATATTTTCTTTGCCTTTTTTTGTCTCCAAATTTTTTTTCTGAAACATTTGATAGTAAGTTGCAGACATAGGAACATTCTTTTACATAAATCATCAAAATCAGGAAATTAGTATTAATATAATAATCTTATTTAATCTGCAGACCTTACCCAAATTTTGCCATTTGTCTAACTAACGTTGTTTATAAATAAATTTTTTTTCTGATTCTGGCTATAACCTAGGATAACATATTGTGTTTGTTTTTCATGAGTTATTCTTTTATCTCCTATAATCTAAAACAGTCTTTCTCATTTTTTTTGACCTTGACATTTTTGAGAAATACAGGCCAGTTATTATTTCCCATTTATTTATTCATTCATTCATTTTAATATGTTTTTATTGATTTTAGAGGAAGGGAGAGAGAGAGAGAGAGAGAGAGAGAGAAACATCAGTGATGGGAGAGAATCATTGATCAACTGCCTCCTGCACAGCCCCCTACTGGGCATTGAGCTTGCAACCAGGGCATGTGCCCTGACCAGGAATTGAACCGTTACCTCCTGGTTCATGGGTTGACGCTCAACCACTGAACCACACTGGCTGGGCCTGGCCAGTTACTTTTTAGAATGCCCCTTAGTTTGAGATTTGTGTGATAATTCCTTATAATTAGGTGATTACTCTTGGTAGCAGTGATGCTCTGCTCTGGAAGTACTATATTAGGAGGCACATCATGCCTATTTGTTTAATTATTGGTGATATTAATTTTATTTCTTTGTTTTTTTTATTTTAAATGGATAAAGTTACAATAGGTTGTGTTTCAACCCAAATTCCCCTAATTTAAGTGTAATTAAAATTTAATGAAACTCGGGAAGAAACCTTACATATAGATAAGAAAACTAACTTTTATATACACACACATACACACACACACACACACACACA
The DNA here is from genome assembly GCF_000327345.1 of Myotis davidii. Taxonomy (NCBI): domain Eukaryota; kingdom Metazoa; phylum Chordata; class Mammalia; order Chiroptera; family Vespertilionidae; genus Myotis; species Myotis davidii. Next base: position 58,044 of record NW_006286303.1, on the reverse strand, counting down.
CACACACACAATAGAG
>NW_006286303.1:55687-57080 GCF_000327345.1 Myotis davidii | reverse complement strand
CCACCATCTTGGTTGTCAGTTAATTTGCATATCATCCTGATTAGCCAATGGGAAGCGTGTCGGAGGTACGGTTAATTACCATGTTTGTCTATTATTAGATAGGACTAGAGGCTCGATGCAGGAAATATGGGCAGGGGGAGGGGGTGGGCCAGGCCCATTGCCGGGCCTGCAATGATGCCAGCATCCCTCACCAGGGACTCCGGCCTGAGGACCCTCCCCTCCCTTCCTTCGGTGTGCACTCTGTCTTGCGTCACAGTGAGCACCATGTTCCTCGCCGTGGACTCTGGCCCAAAGCCCCTGCCCTCCCTTTCCTCCGCCCAGCCAGAGTTCAAACACTGGGCTCGCGTCGCTATAAGCCCAGTGTTCCTTGCCGGAGACTCCAGCCCAAGGCCTCCCCCCTCCCTTCCCTCCACCCGGCTGGTGCACGGACCCTGAACATCCCTGGAGGCAGACTCTGGGAGCCCAGTGTCCCTTGCCACAGATTCCAGCCCGAGGTCCTCCCCTCCCCTCCCTCCACCCAGCTGGGGCGTAGACACTGGACATCCCTGGAGGCGGACTCCCTGAGCCCAGCTTTGCTCCCTGCGGATTCCGGCCCAAGACCCCTGCTCTCCGTTTCCTCCACCCAGCCGGTGAGCAGATGTTGGGTGAGGAGATGTTGGGTGAGCAGATGTTGGGCTCGTGTCGCTGCAAGCCCAGCGTTCCGCACTGTGTACTCCAGCCCGAGGCCCTTCCTTTCCCCTCTGCCTGGCCAGGGCGTGGACTCCGGCCCAAGGCCCTTCCCCTCCCCTCCTTCTGCACGGATGCTAGGCTCATGTCACTGCGAGCCCAGGGTCCCTTGCTGCGGAATCCGGCCCGATGCCCCTTCCCTTCCCTCCCTCCACACAGCCAAGCCGGATACTGAGCTCATGTTGCCCGGCTTCTGGGTCTTCCCCGGGGCCGGGCTGCCTCGCCTGGTTAGGGGGCTGGAGCCCGGGGCCCACAGGCAGCATCGCTCACGTACTGTCGCCAGCCCCGCCTCGCCGTGTCCGGGGCTGGGGCTTGGGTTGCATGGGTGGCGCGCTGCCGCTGGCCCCTCCTACTGTAGGCAAATTAGCTGCCATCTTTGTTGGTTAATTTGCATATCGTGCTGATTAGCCAATGGAAGGTGTAGCAAAGGTATGGTCAATTATTCTGTTTGTGTATTATTAGATTAGATATCTACACTAATAAAGATAAACATGCAAATTGACCCTACCTTCTCTACACCTTAAGCCACGCTCACCAGCCAATTAGAGAGACTATATGCAAATTAACCCAACCAAGATGGCGGCCGGCAGCCACGGAGCTGGAGCGACCTGGAGGCTTGCTTGCTCCAGTGATGGAGGAAGCCTAGCTTCCCAACTGCCGCAGCCCA
>NW_006286303.1:52669-55128 GCF_000327345.1 Myotis davidii | reverse complement strand
CCAGTACAGTGGTGGTGGTGGGAGCCTCTCCCACCTCCTCAGCAGTGCTAAGGATGTCTGACTGCAGGTTAGGCTTGCTCCCCGCTGGCAAGTGGACATCCCCTGAGGACTGCCGGGCTGCCAGAGGGATGTCTGACTGCCAGCTTGGGTCCGATCCCCCAGGGAGCGGGCCTAAGCCAGCATGTGGACATTCTCCGAGACGTCCCAGACTGTAAGAGTGCATAGGTCGGCTGAGGGACCCTACCCCCCAAGTGCACAAATTTTTGTGCACTGGGCCTCTAGTATATATATAGATAGATATAGATATCTCTTTGTTGATTTCAGAAAGGAAGGGAGAGGAAGAGAGAGATAGAAACATCAGTGATGAGAGAGAACCATTGATTGGTTGCCTCCTGCACACCCCACACTGGGGATTAAGCCCATAACCCGGGCATGTGCTCTGATCGAGAATTGATCCAGTGACCTCCTGGTTCAGTTGAGATGCTCAGCCATTGAGCCACACCGTCCAGGCAAGAAAACAAAATTCTAAGTAATAAGGTAACATCCTGCTGTGTTAGGATGTACAATACTACAACTCTGCTGTCATCAGACTGACAGCTGCTTTGTATGAGTAACATGATGATGTCTCTTTGCTCCCCATCTGCTCCAGGATGCACATCTTTTGGTTGACACTTCCTCCCTTTTCAAAGAACACAGGCTTCTGAGATTCTGCCAGTTGTATTTGCAATATAACTGAACTTTTTTTCAACATTGTTAAAAATGTTTTGAGTTTTTGAGATGTCAGTATATATTTTTCCTATTAAGCAGGGGCTATAAATAATTTGTATTGAGACTTTAGGATTTTCTATAATATTTGGATATTAAACACCAAGAGTCTTTTCTATTAGGAAACAAAAACCAGGTAGGCGTTCTGTGGGATATGCCTATATTGAAAGAATATTTTGGTTTTAGATGGAAAAGAATTGTTTTCAACATATGTGGTAGATTGTTCAAGGATAAAACACTATTGTGAATAGTCACTGCATTTAATATTTGTTACAAAATAAATGATTTGATTTTTACATTTTTTAAAATAGTTTATTTTTATTTATTTAATTTATTTTTTAAATCCTCACCTGAGGATATTTCTCTGTTGAAATTTAGAGATAGTCGGAGAGGGAAAAACAGAAACATTCATGTGACAGAAATACATTGGTTGCCTCCTGCATGAGCCCTGACCAGGCCCAGGCCGGGGAGGAGCCTGCAACCTAGGTACATGCCCTTGACTGGAATCGAACCTGGGACTCTTTGGTCCGCAGGCTGACATTCTATTCACTGAGCCAAACCAGCTAGGGTAATAGTTTATTGACTTTTATTTTTATTTATTTATTTTTTTAAATATCTTTTATTGATTTTTCACAGAGAGGAAGGGAAGGGGCTAGAGAGTTAGAGAGAAACATCGATCAGCTGCCTCTTGCATACCCCGACTGAGGATGTGCCAGCAACCAAGGTACATGCCCTTGGCCGGAATCGAACCCGGGCTTGTTCAGCGCACAGGGAGACGCTTTATCCACTGAGCCAAACTGGTCAGGGCAGTTTATTGACTTTTAGAGAGGGGGAGAGAAACATCGATGTGAGAGCACAAAATCAATAGGCTGCCTTCTGCATGTCCCCTATTGGGGATCGAGCCTGAAATCAGGGCATGTCCCCTTTACCAGGAATCAAATCTACAACCCTTCTGTGCGAGGGCTGGTGCTGTACCACTGAGCCATACCAGCCAGGGTTCCTGTAGCCATTCTTAATGCTGTACCTTATGCAAGCATTGTGTACTGTGTTACCGACCAGAGGATCAAACTTCTAATATTGCTGGTTGTGGTTGATTGAATAAGGGTGGGACCTTGGCCCAATGCCAATCTCTAGGCATGCCAGTGATCTGTGAGGTGACCTGATGACGCCAAATGAGTGACTGGTGTGTAGTTGGGTTATTCATATTGTATCAGAAAATTGATGTGAGTATTGGTGAGTCATTAGGTACTAGGGAGAGAGGAGCAGAAGTAAGGAGGTATGACAGATATAAGATGCAGAAGTCACAAGGTACAGGAGTTGAGATGTGGCGGTGTGCTGGTGGGGCAGCTCCTGTTGCTGTGGGGTGATGAAATACGCCAATCCTTAGGATTGTGTTGGATCTCAGAGCTCTTGTAGTCTCACTAAAGTCTCACCTTGCAGCTGTTATTGGGTGATGGTGAGGAGTGAGATTCCTCTTGCACTTATATCTACTTGTTTCTTTTTATATATCTCTCCCCATCCCTCACATGAACAAGTGTCTATTCCTTATAAACAATGTCTGCTCTTGTAGATTCTCCATCCTTTAGGGCTTGACTGTGTGATTTCTGTATCTACACTACTAGCACTGATCTGTTACCCATGCTCCATCTTTTTTTTTTTTTTCCTTTTTTAATTTATGTATTTTGGCAATAAAA
>NW_006286303.1:49712-52308 GCF_000327345.1 Myotis davidii | reverse complement strand
ATATGGCACATAGTAGGTACTTACTAAATAGCTCTGGAATGAATTAGGTATCACTGAGGTGTCAAAAAGGCGGTTGGGGGGACATGTCCATCAGACAAAATGAAATATTTCTTAAAAGTAATTCCCAAACTGGCTTTTCCTTCTTTGTTTTGTTTTGTTTTTTAAATATATTTTACTGATTTTTTACAGAGAGGAGGGAGAGGGACAGACAGAAACATCGATGAGAGAGAAACACCGATCAGCTGCCTCCTGCATACTCCCCACCGGGGATGTGCCCGCAACCAAGGCACATGCCCTTGTCTGGAATCAAACCCGGGACCCTTCAGTCCACAGGCCGACGCTCTAACCATTGAGCCAAACCGGTGCTGGCGTCCATTATAATTCTTATGTTGTGCCTTTTTTTCTCTTTCTTTTAATCTTTATTGTTGAAAGTATTACATAGGTCTTCCTTTTTCCCCCATTAACCTCTCCCAACCCTCTCCCATCTTCCACTTATGTTGTGCTTTAATTATTTTACTCATAAGTATAAGTCTTATTTCCACAAACTTAACAAGTTCTACAAAGACAGTTTTCAAAGTCTCACCCCAATTTTGGATACTTCATAGTATCTTCTGTGGTGATGGGCATATAGTGGTTGGTATTTAATAACTGTTGAATTTAATTTTAATGAAAATGGGGAAATGTACTAGAAGACATCACTCACTGTGTTGTGACTAATTATGGACTCAAATATTTTCCTAGTTCCTATTTTGACGAGAAAGGCTTGGTCAGACAACAGCTGGATTCTTTTGATGAGTTTATTCAGATGTCTGTTCAAAGAATTGTGGAAGATGCTCCACCTATAGACCTACAAGCTGAAGCTCAGCATGCTAGTGGAGAAGTGGAAGAACCGGTAAGATAGTTATTCTAATAAAGTAACATAAGTAAAGGAAGACTATTGATATGAAATTTCAGTTCTCTCACCTGCCTTGAAGGCTAATAAAAAGTTAGTTGGTGTTTTTAGCAGAGTACTTACAGCATCTTCAATCAGCTCCTGATTTATTCTTATAAGTGGAGAGATGCATTTTTGCAAGTATAGTTGACCCTTGAACAACACGGATTTGAACTGCATGGGTTGATGATATACATGGGTTTCTTTCATTCTTCTACACAAACAATGTAAACTTACAGTATTGATAAGTACAGTCCAGTACTCTAAGTGTATTTTCTCTTCCTTAACATTTTCTTTTTCCTAGCTTACTTTATTGTAAGAATATTGTGTTATTGGTAATGCTTCCATTCAACAGTAGGCTATTAGTAGTTAACATTTGAGGAGTCAAAAGTTATAAGTGTATTTTTAACTGCATGGAGTTGGGGTATGGGGGTTCAAGGGTCAACTAGAATCCCAAACCCCAATCTTTATCAGATAGTAGGTATTTGATATTTGGCAAAAGGGAATTCAGAAATAAGATGAAGCCAGAAATAGTCATATTTCTTAGAAAAACCCACTTTTTTCTTTCACAGTATAAGGAATCATTAAAGAAAAATATATTTGAAGGACTTTTTCTCTTGATTATTTGTTGAGTGAAATATATTATAGCATTATAAGAAATAATAAAGGCAAATCACTTAAACATATTAGCTATTTTATTTTTTCTAAGTTCCTTAGTCTTTGTTGATACATGCATATTTTTAACATTGTTAAAATCATAGCAAGGGTATAATTTTAATACACTGGTTTCACATGAATGATTATAAGGAAGTATATAACGTAAAATAATGACTGTTTGTAGTTTTTCAGTGGTAGAGAGACAGTGTGAAAGGCCTCTCGAGATACAGGTAAAACTGAGAAACAAAGTGAGACAGGGAGAGCCTCAGATACAGAGGTACACTGAGGGAGAGGTTATTATTTTTAGTCTTTTCTGTATTAATTCCTAGTGGCTGATACGTTATTCTCATTCTAGTTGGAGATGCTGTAAAGACTTTCTATTAAGAACAAAAATAATAGTCTCTTCTGGCAATGTGCTGGAAAAATAAGCATAAAATGCCTTTTTTATACTTATGACATTTTTCTTTATTTTTTAAATATATTTTATTGATTTCAGAGAGGAAAGGAGAAGGAGAGAGAGATAGAAACATCAATGATGAGAATCATTGATCAGCTGCCTCCTACACGCTCCACACCAGAGATTGAGCCCATAACCCGGGCGTGTGCCTTGACTGGGAATTGAACTTCAACCTCCTGGTTCATAGGTGGATGCTCAACCACTGAACCACGCTGGCCAGGCCATTTTTTCTTTATTGTCTTTGCAAAACAAGAGACAGAACAACGTAATATAGCATATTCAAAGTGCTAATACCATAAGTACTTTTGGAGAAAAAGATCTCTGAGCCTGGGGTATCAGAACTTGGTGGAAAAGATGGAGAGACTTAAGCTGACCATAAAGGGCAGGGTAGAATTTATCTTAGTGGACAAAAGATACTTAGGCATTTCAGCAAGAAAATGCTGGATGTATTTGGCGTGGGTATGGCATGGGACTACCACAGTCAGTGTATGGTTTTTTTTGTTTGATCTGTTTTTTGATAGGTATTATGGAAAATAACATGGAACAATGTT